>NC_142685.1:112843928-113180357 GCF_056320005.1 Nelumbo lutea | reverse complement strand
TAATGGGATTGTGGTTTCTGTTGATTAATTTATCCATGTTCTTATTTCAAATATGTGTAGGACCCATGGAAAATATAATTTTTGGGAGTACCACTTAATCACTTACCCCAATAAGTGATACCCTTCTTAGACATGGGTAAATTGAGTTCCCTAAGACTGTATTTGGTTTGAAGGAAAAAGTAGGGAAAGGGAGGGAAACGCAGGAAAACCTATACAAGATTTGTAAAGGTTTTCTTACATTTCCCTTCCTTTCCCTACTTCTTCTATCAAATCAAACATAGCCTAAGTAGAGGGTAAATAAAAAAATAAAATAAAATGATCAAAAGTTCCCCCATAAGATACATTTACCCAAGTAAATTAATCAAAAGAAGACATGGATAAATGTACTTACTCGAAAAAGTTGTAAAAAAGTAAGCATGACTTAAAGAAAGAAATTAGAGAGGTCACTAATGAGAAATATGGCATCAGGTAAATATATTCTTTTTTTGTTCATTTTATTTTCTTTCTTTCAGATGATTGCTTTGGAGGTGAGCTTGACAGTTTTGATCCTTAGCTACAAGCCAAATGGGCAATTTATGATCAATTCAGCCACTTGGTTACATGATCTCAGCTCTTAAATTCAACCTCTTAGTTATCAAATTACAAGGATGATCTTGTATAACAGTCGTTGATTTTAAGAAGGAAGGTTCTGAATTTCAACAGCATCAAATAGCTAGGCACTGTTGTCACCGTTAAAATCAAAGACAATGCTACAAACCTACAAGTACACATGTCCTATGCCGAATTAAATAACAACTTCAACAAGATAAAGAAAAAAGAAGAAGGTTTTAAAAGGTTAAAGGCAAAGATGAGGCGGATGGGACGTGGAAACATTCGCAAGCACCAAAAAAATCTTCTGTAATTTATGTTCATGCATAGGTAATAATCTTAAAACCACCAAAATTCTTGTCATATCATCTTATAAATTCCAAGGTTTCTATTTTATTGGAAAGTAGAATTCAAAAAACTTAGGGTCCATTTGATTTGTGCGGGTAGGGGTCTGGAATTTGATTTGTAATGGTTCATTTTCATTTCAACTGTTTGGTCGGACCGGGCAGAATCAAAATCAAATTCCCATTCTTGGTGGAATGACATTCCCAATACGAGGGAATGATCATTCCTTTCCCCTTCCCTAAGAATGAGAATCTATTCCAGTCAATTCTGATTTCATTTCCAATTCCCACCGTAAACCAAGCGGAGTAAAGGTTTGGATGGCCCAATGAGCCCTAATCTTTCAAACCTGTAGAGCATGATATATTGTAAAGGGTCCAAGTCAAAATTCCTATTTATCTATATCTATACTACCTATAAAAGGAGCCAATACCCTTTTTTTCTGTAATTTTTATTGGACATTTTTTACTATTTTGTCTAAGTATACAACGGGTATAAAGAGGACATATATATCATTTACTCTCATTTCAGAAACTACCCATTTATAATCGTTCAAAAACTGACAGGGTATTGGAACCATGTATTATAATTGTTTAAAAACTGCCCATTTAATATTTTAATTAATTTTTAGATAAATAAATTATAAAGAATGACCATAAATTATAAATAATTATGTCTTAAAGACCTGAATCAAACTTAGGATCCCTTATTCATTCATTATTGTAAGTTCTAACACATGCAAGGTGAAGGTGGTTTCGATTTTGCACCAGTGAACGCTGACAAGATAAACTATATCAAATATCACGAAGTACGAAGTACTGATAGAGTTGGTGAAGATTGGAGGAATTATTGCATTCGACAACACATTGTGGCTTGGCTAGTTGCACTTGCAGAAAATGACGATCAGATGACGGAATTATTGAGGATGAATAGGGACTCCATGTTGAAGTTAAACAGCCACTTGCTTCTGATTCTCGCATTGAACTATCCCATCTTTCTATTGGAGATGGCTTTACTTTATGCAGGCGTTTGTATTAATCAGTTCTAGTTTATTTAATATATATATATATATATATATTAAATAAAAGGAGATAAAGTAAAGGTTTATCGTAATGTATCCATGCCAATGTATCCACATGTGAATGCCTTTCAATAAAATTATTTCAATTATCGTAAGTCTTATTAAATGATATATGTGATACAGCCCTAATTAATTTATCAAACAACAGGGAGCATTGATCAAAATAAACTCTTGATCGTAAAATCTGCATATCAAGAATCTCCATACCAAGAAATCTGGTTGAGGTTTTCATTTGATCCAGTGATCTAAAGGCTGTGTTTGGTTTGAGCAGGGGTGGAGCTAGTATTTTTTTTTTAAGGGGCCCAAAAATTAGTAAATATGGATGAGGGGGCCAAAAGATAGTAAACATGGATAAGGAACCAAAATATAGGTGAGACTTAAATGGGTATTGTGGGGACTTCCAATGCATAGGGGGATCATGGCTCCCCTCTATCATCCCCTAGTTTAGTCCCTTGGTTTGAAAGAAAAAGTAGGGAAAGGAAGAGAAAGGTAAGAAACCCTGTACAAACCTAGTATAGGTTTCACTATCTTTTCTTCCAAACCAAACACAACCTCAAGTTAAAGATTTGATTTGTTTTTAAGGGATATGAATTAACAATATGGTTATAAGGAGGAAATTAACTTGATTTTAGAGTAGGGTCTGTTTGGTTTTCAAGAATAGGGATCTGGGTCATTCGGATTCCAATTGTTTGGTTGGACAGAATTAGAATCCTATTTCCATTTCTTCTGATGGAATTGCATTCTCTCACTTGAAGGAGTGGTCATTCCCTCCCCCTCCCTTGGGAACAAGATCCTATTCCATCTTATTCTAATTTCAATTCTAATTCCGATTCTTGTCTAAACCAAACAGAATAGGGGAATAGATCATTCCAGTTTCAATTCCAAGGGATTTTGATTTTAATTCCAACTGTAACCAAACATATCTTTAAAAGTTTGGTCTATGCCACTCTTTATCTGATTGGGAGGCAATTTACATGCTCCACAGAGAAGTTTTCTTATTTGAGGGATTTGCATTAGCTTATAAATTAGCACATGAAACCAAAAAGACTTTGGCTTTCCCAGTTCAATAGCCTCCGCCATCTACAAGGCTCTCTCATGCTAGACGTTACTCCAAACACTGTTGCTTTTATATAAAGTGCCTGCTTGGGAGGTTTTAAGCTAGCAGTCAAGTGGCCATCAGCTATGTTGGGTCAAAACTCCATAAAATCAGAACTAGTTGTCTCTCAGCCCGAAATAGTGCTTTCATCTAAAGCTTTTTTTAGAGAGCAAGGATTAGCTGAACGCAATAGATGTTCAATGGGATATGGAACCAATTATAAGGTTCCACGCCAGTAATAAAATACATGGGACCCGCACCTTTCATAGTGGGGCCCATGAATTTATTACTGGCACGAACCTTATCATTGGTTCCATGGCCTGCTGAACAGGCATCGCATTCAGCTAATCCGAATTGTCATTTAGAACCTATTTGGCAGGGCTTCAGCTTTGGTTGAGTTGTTTTCATTGAGTGGCTTTTAAGAAGCTATTAAAATTAGTTTCATTGGAAAACGGTTCCTAAGTTGAATGAATGCATGTTGTGGCTTTTCGGGTTTTGCAACAAACACAACTTTTGTGTGGGGCCCACTTTGCAAAGCCTGAAGCCATAGTGACTTCTCCAAATTAGTTCCATCAAAGTTCCAAACCTCCCAAATGGGCTTGAATTTCATAAACTAACATATAAAGGAGAGAAAGCCAAGACATCAAAGGCTCTCAAATGTATGTCATTCATTAGAAACTTAAACCTACTAGTAACTATGCATATGCTTTGCACATGACAATTTCAGACGATGATAATGATAGCAATAATATATCCAAAATTTTTTATAAATTTTATGTATTTTTTTTATTATTAATCATATGCAAATTGCAAAATCCAAATCTGAACACCTCACCCAAATATGTGATAATCGGATTGAATTGTAAAATTTCAAGTATCATTGACAAGCCTACCTGCTTAGTTAGACTCTTCTTTTTGTAATGTTTTATCTTTTTGGTGTATCTTTTGCTCATTTATCAAAAAAAAATGTAAGGTTTAAATAGAGGGAATTGGAGTATTTTAGTCAAAAGAAAATTCCATAATCTTATTTATATTTTTAATAATAGTGTAAATATAGAATTATAGATGTGCTCAACTTTTTCTATAACTTTTTTTGTGTTTCTGTGTATAAAAATAATTCCGATATGTCATCTTACTTTTTGTTTAATATGATATTATACATGTGTTTGAATATTTTTTTACAAAAGTTATTTATTTACTTTTTGTATTTTATATTTTATTATTTATTAACAACATTAAATGTTAACACATTTAACCCAAAAGTTGAACTAGTGATCTTTGCCAAATAGTAAAATAATTCAATTCCAAATTATTTATTTCATTTTCATTATCAATAAAAATAATTCATGTTTATTAGACATTTTTTAAGTTGATTAATAGAAATATCATAAATGTGTTAATTTTTTTATTTATTTCTATTTAAAAATTTTTATTACCTAACTATGACTTCATAAGTTGATATATATATATATATATATAGGGGGAGTTTATATTGTTAAAAATATTGGCATTGATCTAATTAGTAGCATTTATTAGTGAAAAATAATTTAAATATAGGATTTAATAAGAGAAAATGAGAGTTAATACCTTAAGTATAAGAATGAGGTGGGAAGTAATAATTAAAACTACATTTTCAACCCTTACGATTAGAGATTGACTAAATGCACAAATATGGGAATTTTAGGAGCCATTAAAGATGTAATAAATAACTTTTATACCATTTCTCAAACAAAGAAATAGAGGGTAATCTTAGTCCAAAAAAATTTCACTCTACATCCACACTTTTATATATGGTATAGATATGGATTAACCAATTAATCAAGTAGTCATAAGGATGAACATGGGTTGGGTCGGACCATATGATACCAAAGAAATATATCATAATTACCAAAATATTATTTTTATAATCAAAATTCTTTATAATTACATTGGATTTGGAATTTTAAGTAAACCTATTGTTCCATTTTATGGTACTAGTAAACATGTACGTGACAATATCTCCAAGACAAAACTATTTACAATTCATGGACAATTTTTTAACAGTTATAAGTGGACAATTTATTAACTGTTACAAGTGACAGTTTTTGGAGTGAAAGTAAAGGACATATATGCCATTTTTTATGCCCGTTGTATGTTACTTATATAAGGGGTAAAAATGTCTAATGAAAAATCCAAAAAATGGGGCTATTCGCTCTTTTATTAATAGTATAGATATATGGTTTATTTAATTTTATAAATTTATGCTAAATTTCTATACATTTACTAATATTTTAATTGAATCAGATCCAATTTGGATATCCAGATATATAAATAAATTGAACTTAAATCTATGTTTTTATATGGATATCAAATCGAATTCAGATCTGGGTTGGGATTGATTATACTCCATATCCCATTTGCTGCCTTAGGCCTAGCCTAAGATGTACATAATATATTCAGCATGTGGATCAGGCCGGATTGAAGGTTATTCCTGAGCCCTGACCCAATCCTGAGATTTAGGAAGTCCAACATTAAGCCCAATCTGCACAAACTTGACCTAGCCCCAAAATAAAATCAAAACCCTCGGGTTGGGCTTGGACTGGTCAGGTGGGGTTATTGAGTCAAAAGTACTGAATGCATGTTTGTATTTTGGGCTTCGGTTATCTAAGAGTTAGCCTCGGGGCCCGGGCCTAGCCCAAAAAATAAAAATCCTGGTATCTTGGGCGCAAACCCAACCCGGGACTGAAGATCTAAGGTCAATACATGTAAAATTTAACGACTTATTCACTTTGGTTGTATTTGATTTCATTGCCGTTTTCTAACAAAATGGTGCCACGTTGGAATCACATTTGATTTTAAGAAACGAAATATCAAAAAAACGCATGCATATGTTGTATGTGTTTTTGTTCCATGCCACGTTGGAGCCGCAGATATTGCTTCTGTTGTTTTGGTTGGACTTTCATGGGCATTTTAAGTAATACCCCCATAAAGTTATCCTCCAACTCAACTTACCATGTTCAACTAAGAATTTTATTTCAATAAACATTGGGGCATTGGGAGAAATCAGAATTTGAAGTTACTCTCAATACATCATGCATATAAATCTAAGTACTTCTATTTTTTAATATTTATTTGATAAACATTGAAACTAAATAGTGGCTTAATGCATAATAAACTCAACGCCTAAGTGGCCTTGATGCACAATAAACTAATGCCAACGCCTACTACAGGGGCAGAGCTAGAATTTTTTGTTGAGGGGCCAAAACTTAAAAAACATGGATAGGGGGGCCAAAAGCTAGAAAAAATGGGTAAGGGATTCAATATAAGTGAAATTTAAATGGGTTTTATGGGAATTTTGAAGGCATAAGGGGGCCATGGCTCCCCTCCGCCACCCCCTAGCCGAATGGCTCTGCCCCTGACCTACAAAACCAAACATAGCCGTTGTAGTTACGTTAGCCATTTTCTCAAAAAAATAAAAATAAAAAAAAAAAGACATTTGACCATTTTCACAAAAAACGGCCCATCTCAAAAACCAGTGTTTTCAACGCTTGTTTTTTTCGCAAAACCTTTTCTGGTATGATGACCAATGTAGATCCTACACGACAACGCCCAATGTATAAACGTTTTCTCAAAATCTCAAAAAACACAATACCCTTTTTCAAAAAAAAAATTCAATGAAACCAAACACCTCCTAAGAGTTCAGTAAACAACTTTGGTCGTTATGACTAGCGAGGAAGCCCTAAGGGAAAAATAGAAAAATGCCATTTTAAATACAATAATAAATTAGGTTATATTTTTAAATAAAATAACTATAGTGAGTTCCAATCTGCTTTAGGGTTTTCAATAAGTCATGACTAAGTAGAACTAATTATTTAATTAGGATCAAATCGTAGACCTGATTATATTGAAAACAATAGTTAAAATAATACAAATTTATTTATATGTTAATAAGTTACACATCTTTAACTAATATTATCAAATTTACTATTTCAAACAAGAAAGAAAAAATTATATATTTCATAAAATATTTGGTTTCGGACTCAAATCAATTCTGGACAGACGAGAATCAATCCGATAATTAATCAAGACAAAACCACATAACCAAAACCGTTATAAACATGTTCAGACAATTTAGCTCCATTAGGATAGACCCAACCCATTGGTTCAACCCTATTTTTCTTAAATAAATTAGTATTTATATAATAATTTGTTAAATTGAATAAAATAAATAAATAAATAAAATTTTATTGGGATGGGACTAGTATAGGCTATCTCAAACTAGACTCGACCCGTTGACAGTCCTACATATGGGCTCAAGGGGAGAGAATAATTTGTTAGTAAATAATTTCTAAATAAATAAATAAATAAGTGGTTATTAAAATCTTTATCTCAATGTCACATCTCCTTTATTTTACTAATTTATTTTATTAAAATAAATAATTTATTTAATTTTACTAAATAAATAAATGTTTAGATAATAATAATAATAATAATAAAATTAATTAATTAATAAATAAATAATTGAGATAAAGAATAGGACGAGAGAGAATCAAGAAAGAAGAGGGATGGCATTTTATTTATAGGATGGCATAATTTTAAATAATTGCATGTGGCACTCATGTAATTTTCGAATGCCATAGAGTCAATTACATAATGAGGTTTGCCTTATATGTAGGGATGGCAATTTCGTGGAAAATTTCAGGTATTCGACCCGTCTTTGACCCTAATAGGACCCGTTTATCAAAACCCTATAGGGTTTGGGACAAGTTTGGGATTTGACCTTAGGATATTCGATACTTGATACCCTAGATGCATGAACATGAACCTATTATATTATATGTCATGCACAAATTTATAAATTTTAAGTATTAAGATAATTATTCTATTATTAATATTTATTTGTATAAATTTATTGGGATTAAAATCACCATTTGATGTAAATTTGGATTTGATAGATTGTTCATTTTATTTAGTTATAAAATGCTAATTTTAATTTTTTTTTTTAATTTTTAGTTGGAATTGTTAACCATATATATGGATTGATTGTTTTGATGAACACAAAAGTTAATAAAATCTATTTTATTTCATTAAATAACACAAAAGGCGAGATGGCTTAGTGGCTTAAAGTAGTGTTAAGAGATTTGACGCTATCATTATTTGATCCGGGTTTAAGTGACACTATAAGCATTAAGAAATTTTTTTAAGTAGAAAACATTTGGTCAAAGGGTTTAATAGGTGGGATGGGTTTAACAGGTTTAGAACGAGATGGGTTTAGAAAATTAAGAGGAAAAATTAAGCAAATTTGAGACAGGTTTGAAATCAGGAATACATAAATAGGTTTAAAAATGAATAGTGCAATTTGCATGGATACCCTACCCATTTGAGAGGAAGGAGAAACTCTGTCAATAATTTAAAACATACTTGTGAAAAGAAAATCACGTCTCAACCTTCAAATGCCATCGTATACATATTCCCAATGCTTTTGTATATAGTTATAATTGGGCCAAGCCCAAAACATGGTAATTACGCCCAACTAGTGGCATCACGATCAGTGCCAGCTTTCCATTCGATAAATCCCCGCCTTCACGTGATTTTTCAATGTTGTTATAAAATGCCCCTGCTATTTTTCATAATTACGGGTGTATAAAAGTGGTTTCTTGTAACTTAAGAGCTAAGATGCTGCATTTCAACAACACCGAAGACCGAACAGCTAAGCATTTACACAGCGCTACAAGTACACGTGTCCTACCCCAATGAACGTGGTGCTCCTGGAAGTTATTTGTGATTACCCATATCACCCCAGGAACATACAATATTTCAATTTTACTAGTGGCTAGAGGAGGGGGATTCAGAGAAGTGGAGAAGGGTATTTTTGTCATTCTGCATGCACATGTGTAGGGCCCACCATCTTTTGGCGCCAAAAGCAGATGGAGGGATTGGCTGGAAGGGAGGGGACCAGTCTCATTATGTGATTTTTCTCTTGTCTGTTTTTTGGGTGAGAGAGAGAGAGAGAGAGAGAAGGGAATTTCACTTGAGCGACGGAAATAGTAGAGATTAGAGAGTTCGATCGAGAGAGAGAGGGAAGAGATGAGGGAGATCATAAGCATTCATATAGGACAAGCAGGGATTCAGGTCGGGAATTCTTGCTGGGAATTGTATTGCCTCGAGCATGAAATTCAACCAGATGGGATGATGCCTAGGTTTGTACATTATGTGATTTATTTTGGAAGCTTTCTTCTTTTATGAGTTTTGTTCCTGAATTGGATTTATTAGGTTCGTCATTGTAATTTTTGTTGCATTTTATGGTTTTTCTTGTTTGAGTACATTCTGGTCTTCAATATTATATTAGAAAATGTAAGTCAATTGGATCAAAATCATGCCTAAGTATGTATATGTTTATATCTCCGTTTCTTGTGATTTTTGTTGGATTTCTGTAAGTGAATTCATTAGATTTCTTTTCTGGTTATGGATTTGTTGGATTAATTGAAAAGCATGTTGTTTGATCTACATTATACTTTATGCACCATTCGATCTGTTATTTTCATGAATCTGTGTGGTTTATGTTCTCAAATTTGGAATCCATTTGCGAATTTAGAGGAAATTCGTTCCAACCTGATGGGCGAAGTACATTAGGCGAGTTTTAGACGGTTAGCTGCCTAAGTTGTCTTGGGAAAGAACCACATCTCCCGTATCCGTATGTCTATGGGTAGCAGAAAAATATTCTCATAGCAAGGTTACAAAATTGAAGATACATGCCAACCGATAAAAAGAGGAAACACTAGTACACAGACAAATGAGCAAACATCAAACAAGCAGCATGGGAAACACCATAGTTTACATGGAAAACTCATCAGTGAGAAGGAAAAAAACTATAGGGCAAATCTAGAAAATTTGCACTATAATCCAAATAGAAGTAATACAATTTTGATGGTTTCTCAAGCTTTTCCCCAAAACCTGAGGTATTACAACGAAATGGAGAAAAATATAGGGTTACCTCTTTGATGTATTACAACAACACAAGCGCTCACCACAAGAACCTTCACGAGAAAGAAGCCAACTACACCAGAACCCGGAGCTGCTACATGGTCAGAAATGGCATTCAAATGCTGAAAATGGTGAAACACAATCTCCTTTAAGCACCAAGTAAACCAAAACCGTTAATTTACAACAACACAAGCGCTCACCACATACACATAGTTTCCATTTTTAAATTTCTGTAATGCCATATCAAGTATTGGACTTATTTCAAGACAATAGAGGAGATACATTGTGGTTAGATGTTTTGATTGTTCTATTTGGCAATATCTTTGTAATGACTTTTTGCTTTTTTATTTCTAGGAGTGGAATTTTCTACCAAATGAAATGTGCTTAAAAATTTTCCTACTTTTAGTTGTTGTAGTTTTAGCATTTGTTTGAACCATGAAGGTATGAAATATAATTCTCTGTATAAGCCCATGGATATTGCAATGGCAGTTTACTCCAAAAGCCTGAGGAGTAGGGATGGCAACGGGGCAGATTCAGGGAGGGTTTTGCAAATTCTAGACCCTACCCACACACCTCCCTAGGCCTCTCAACCTCCACCCTCCCTAAAACCCGTACCTGTTTGATTTTCAGAACCCAAACCCCCCCTGCGCATAAAGTGCAAAACCCTCCCCAACCTTACCCACATCCAAACCCTCCCCCTCCTTGGAGTGACTGCACTAATACCCTCTTAAGAGGGATCAGGCTGCCATAGTTCCTTGCGGAATGCCAGTGATCTGAGAGAAGAGAGAGAAACTTGTGCCTGTTAGGGGGAGGGAGAGAGAGAGAGAGAGAGAGAGAGAGAGAGAGAGGCTGAGAGGAATGGGAAGGGTTTCCAAGAGAATGTTGGTGCAGGAAGGACTTGGGAGGAAAAAATGCCAATGGAGTGAGTGAGCTCCCTCTTAATTTCTAAATATCTATTATTTATATTTTCAATTTATTAAGTGGAGGTGTTTATGGAACTGTCCATGCCATATCATCCAAGGTGACCAGATGTCAGCCATTATAATTATAATTCGCTCTTAATTATTGCTTGATGATCCAGGTTGGTCATTGGTAAAGGTTAATTAAGTTCTGATTCAAGATGGATTAGACCAGGTCTGTGGTGGTTCAAATATCTATGCTCTTACACTCTGATTTTCAATCTATGATTCCACTCAGTCTGGAGTGGAATTCAATTATATTCCACCCCCGATTCCAGATGATCTAATCAAAGGTGGAAAGAATTTGGACATTGAAAATTTTTTTCTCTTTTCCCCATCTTTCTTATTCATCTTGTTTATAAATCCTTTGCTAAGATTATGATAGACAAGAAAGGAGCCAAAATAAGGCCCAATCCTAAGCCCATGTTCCTTACAGCCATACTTGGAGCCCACAAACAAGACAGCCCATGCACTGGGCTCTTTCCAGCTTTTCAACTCAAGTTGAGTTGAGGCCATGGAGATTCTCTCAATCAAAGATTTGATTTGACATCAAATCAAATGAAATTTGAGAAAATCTTTTACATAGATTCAGATTTCAATATCTTCCTTTTGTTAGCAAGCATTTCTTTGTTCAGTTACATTTGTTAAAAAAACACTTATCTTGTAAATCATAAAAAAATATTTGATATTCATCTATATATTTCATTGTAAAAACTCTTTTAAATGGATGAATGAATTTTAATTTCCCTTGCAATTTTATGGATTGGTGCTGACTCCATTAGGACCTATCCTTATTTATTGCAGGTAGTTTAATCCTTTCTTCTGTTGAATCTCTGTCTTATTATTTTGGGTTTGCTTTTCTTATTATTCTTATATCATTTTTTCAAATATCTCCCCAACTTCTTCATTCCTCTTCTTACTTTTATATCATTTTCTTTTCTTTCCCTTTATATTTTTTATTTCTAAATTTTTGCAATCCTCTAGGACAGCTGCCACCCTCACCAGCTCTTTCTATTTACTTAACAAACCTGTAAACCCTTCGTGAGCTTATCTTCACCCACTCATCAACTCTATTTTTACTTATTCAATTGATTACTTAATCTCTTTGTTGGGAAAATCAAGACTAAGTAAACTAACAAGCCAAGGGCTTTGTGGCATGTTTCCAGCTTGCTTAGAGCCCATTTCAGCCACCCAAATAGCTGTTGTTGTTTACATGGTCCTGCATCAGAATATCTACATTTTCCCCTTTTTGCCAAAGTTGTGCCTGTACAAAATTGTTTTATTTGGCGATATATTTTGGCATGCCTGAGATCAACAACTTTTCTTTCTTTCTTTATCATCCAGCAACAAGTTGAGTTGCAGCTTGATCGAAGAAATTTCATCTGTAAAAATGTCCAAAGTTATCCTGGAGGGTATTCGCCTATCCCAGAGATATCCTTAAGTTCCTTTCAGGTTGGTTGAGAAGGGCAGTTTCACAATTGATGTCTAACAAATTATGTTGAATTTGCAGTGACACTTCAGTAGGTGTTGCACATGATGCTTTTAACACCTTCTTCAGTGAGACTGGTACTGGAAAGCATGTACCTAGAGCTGTATTTGTTGATTTGGAATCAACTGTCATTGATGAAGTCAGAACTGGGACATACCGACAACTTTTTCATCCAGAGCAACTTATTTCTGGAAAGGAAGATGCTGCTAATAACTTTGCAAGAGGACATTACACTGGTGAATAACATGCCTTTTAGAATTAAATTTTTGGCACATTTCATCATGCTCTTATGAGTGGTTAACTTGGTTTGACATTGTCTTGCAGTGGGGAAGGAAATTGTAGATCTATGCCTTGATCGAGTGAGGAAATTAGCTGATAACTGCACTGGTTTGCAAGGGTTTCTGGTATTTAATGCCGTTGGTGGTGGCACTGGTTCTGGTTTGGGTTCTCTGTTGTTAGAACGCCTGTCTGTGGATTATGGGAAAAAGTCAAAGCTTGGGTTTACCATCTATCCTTCACCTCAGGTACTTGTATCACATATTCCGAAAGTTATCTTGTAATAGATTTAGGTCACATAAAAGGTAATGCTATCATACACTTGACATGTAGCCTGTAGCCTGTATCATTTGCTTTGGCTACGAGCATTCAACTCAGGTTGGGTCTTATTGTCCTAAATTTCAGGTTTCTACTGCAGTTGTGGAGCCTTATAACAGTGTTCTTTCCACCCACTCTCTCCTTGAACATACAGATGTGGCTGTGCTCTTAGATAATGAAGCTATATATGACATTTGCAGGAGAGCCCTAGATATTGAGAGGCCAACATACACAAACTTAAACCGCTTGATATCCCAAATCATCTCCTCTTTGACTACTTCCTTGAGGTTTGATGGAGCCATCAATGTTGACATTACAGAGTTCCAGACAAACCTTGTACCATATCCCCGCATCCATTTCATGCTCTCCTCATATTCCCCTGTCATCTCATCTGAGAAGGCATATCATGAGCAACTATCAGTTCCTGAAATCACAAATGCAGTCTTTGAGCCATCAAGCATGATGGCAAAGTGTGACCCAAGGCACGGGAAGTACATGGCCTGCTGCTTGATGTACCGTGGAGATGTTGTTCCCAAGGATGTTAATGCCGCAGTTGCAACCATCAAGACCAAGAGAACTGTTCAATTTGTTGACTGGTGAGCAAGCACGCATCTAATTACTTTTGACAAACTCATACTCGTGTACACACATGCATAGTATTATAGATGGGACATGCGATCTGATGGACCATCCATTTGAGAACATTACCAACGCCTAAATGGATGTGAATGGATGACTCTCAGGCTCTCAGCATGCCGTCCATTTTTCATTTCTTTGTGTTGAATGGCGAAAGGAAATGCTGAGTGGGGGTGGAAAATGGATGGTTTGGGTTGGGTGGGTTGGATGCAGGTCGAAGGCCAAGTCGTCCACCAACCACTGACATCTATCAGTAAAACATATTTCTAATATAAAACTATGTAAACCATCATATTGAGAAAAAAAATATCTTTGGGTTTCTCTATAATGCCACATGTCCTTGCCTTTTTGTTCAACCCAAAAATAAAAATTGGACTTTATTAAAAAAAGTTAGAGGGAAAGGAGAGATGAGAGGGAGAAGCCACATAAGATATAACCAATAGAAGAGAAAATCTAAAGGAGATAAGAGTATTGAGTGGAGAGAGAAAGAAAGAAAGAAATGGAAGAGAGAGACAAAAGAGGGAGAGCAGGGAGAAGGAATGGATGGGGGAGAGAGAGGGAGAGAGAGATAAGAGAGAAGAAAGAGTATAAACAGATAAAAGAAAGTAGAGAGAGGTGAGAAAACAAAAGTTGGGGAGAGTGGTCTTGTGGTACCAAAAAAAGAACTTTTGTGTGCTAACCGAAACGGATGCCCATAACCCAACCCTTTTTATTTGACCGATGGGGATGCGCAAACCCAGAGTTACAAGTGGATGGATTGGATAGGTCAGGTGGTTGGGTCAGAAATTGCCACCTATTGCTGACTTTGCCATATATTCACTGCATGTATAGAGGAGCTTTTGTTAATTTGGTGGAATATAGTGGCAATGGTCAATCTTGTTTTAGTGCTGCTTTCTCTCAAGTCTCAACTGATAGACCTCGGTTGGTGAACTACAGGTGTCCAACAGGGTTCAAGTGTGGAATCAACTATCAACCTCCAACTGTGGTCCCTGGGGGCGATCTGGCGAGGGTGCAACGTGCTGTATGCATGATCAGCAACAACACAGCAGTCGCGGAGGTGTTCTCACGCATTGATCACAAATTCGATCTCATGTATGCCAAACGAGCATTCGTTCACTGGTATGTGGGTGAGGGCATGGAAGAAGGGGAGTTCTCGGAAGCCCGTGAGGATTTGGCTGCCCTTGAAAAGGACTATGAAGAAGTTGCGGCAGATGGTGTTGATGATGAAGATGAAGAAGGAGAGGATTATTGAGTAGTTTACAACGTAGTAGTAGTGGTTTGTTTGCGGGTGCAGTGACTTGTTACAATTTGGTCGGTCATCTCTTCTCATTGCTACTCTGGCCTTTTCTTTGGTGGTTGTATTATTTCCCAGGATACCATTGTATCGGTGATAAAATATCCCAACTTATTTAGTCGGATTCAGATAAGCCTGGCACTCCTGTTTCCTGTATTGATAAATTTGATATGACACTTGATTCCCCCGCGTCTATCACTTAAGCTGTTGTATGTTATTTAGGGCCCGTTTGGTTTGCGGGAACAGAGGTTTGGAATCGGAATTGAAATGGATCATTCCAATTTCAATTGTTTGATTGGTCAGAATCGAAACCCATTATCATTCCCGATGCAATGGCATTTTTCTATATCCCTCTTCTTCCTTCTCATTCCAGCCAATTCCAATTCTGATTCAGATTCTTGTCTGAACCAAACAGATACCACTTTCGATCATGTGGGATTTTGATTCTGATTCAAATTCCAATTCCAAATCTGACTGTGAAGGTTAGAAATTTCTTACCAGAAAAAATAAAAATAAAAAATAGTCCAATGCCGAGCTAAGCCCAGACCAGACCATATTAGTCTAGTTTAGTGGCTTAAAAAATAAAATTAGTCTAATTTATTGCATTCCCTACTGATAAGCAAGGTTTCAAAGGGTGTTTGTAATATGTGGACATGGATGTGGCTAAAGGACTGAATAACATCTAATCATGAGTGTGGGTAAAACATTGTTTACACTCAACGTTCTTTTAATTGAAAAGACGAATGAATACCTGAATTAATTATGGTGTCGTGCAGAGGCTTTCAAAACAGCCCAAGCTGGCTGTTTTTTCCAAACATCAAATGGGATCTATTCAACGGTCAGTCCAGATTCTTGACAAATGGGACAGGTGGCCAGCCCCGTGTACTGGTAAGAGGAGACCGGATCTGCTCCTTACACCGGAATATCTTCCGTACTTATTAGTTATTATTCATGGTAGATGTTTTCAATGCACGGTGAATGGGCCTGTGAGGCACCCATTTGTGAGGAGCAGATCCCGTCATAGATAAGAGTATGAGACCCTCTGTGATTTGGCCCCCCACAACGGCGAAATCGGATCTGCTCCTTATGGAGTGCGTCTCACACCAACCTCAGAGAGCATGGCAGGCATGTATTGGAAACATTTTCTGTACAAGATCGCCAGGATTTGGCAAGTCTTTCCATAGTCTTCTGGGCTTCAAAAAGCTCGAAAGACCAAAAATTAGTCTTTTTTTCATTGATAACCAAAAGCTGAAAAGATGAAAAGACGTATGCGTGGAAAGACCCAAAAACACCGAATTTCTAAGTTACAAATAAAGTTTTCTGGTCTTTCTTTGTGATATATAGCCTCTGAATGTGTTTTTAAAAGCTCAATAGACCGAGGCACTGACCCTCTTACCAAACAACCTTTTGTCTTTAAAGAATGGTTTTCAAAATCGGACCGGACCAGAAAAACCGGGAACTGGTCAAATGGCCGGTTCTGTTTTCTCCAAAAACCGGATTTCCCCTCAAAACCATTGATTTTGGTCAGTGAACCGCTGAACAGGGCAGTTAATCATTCAAACAGTTTTGACCATTTTTTATTTTTTGTCAGAACGGGCTGAGTGTTCGGTTTGAATGGTCAGACCGTTTGACCCAATAATCAGACCCTTGACCGATTCAATCACTGGATTAGTTTTAAAAACCATGTTTTAAAGACAAAACCCCAAAAACTCAATAAATCTTTTGATTATCTAAGCTACTAAAAGATCTTTCTAAAAAGACTTGCCAAACACTACCATGTCATCATCCATGTAAAGTGTTCCCAATGCACAGCTGCGATGCACTGCGATGATGGTTTGTAGCGTGCTCTGTGTGAGCAGATCGGAACTCCACAACGGCATTCTCACAATACTTTTACCTTGTATTGAAGGTAAAAACATTCCACCAAAGTAATAATAGCAGCCTACTGACCCCCGTCCCCCACCTTTCTAACTCTCAGGCTTTCAGCACGCATGGGCATTGAATCCTTTCAATCTTCAAAATATTGATACGAGTTGAGGCAAATCGAGCTGTATCGATAGGTTTTAGGCCCGGTTTAAGATTTACCCACCCCCTGAACTGGTCAATACGTATTTTGATACTTTGAACCTTTCTTTCAACATTGAAACCTTTTTCTGAAAGACACAGGACAAAAATTTATAGGCATTGAAAGTCTGGAAGCCCTCATGATTCATGACTTTGGCCCATCTATCTAACCCTATAAACGGTGGTGTCAAACTCCTCATCAGTCAATAGGCAGCTGGGTACTCGGCCTAACAGTCACTCTCACACAGTCGCAAAGAATTCCCTTGTGCCGAATTTGATACATTACAATTAAATTAAATTATGGGATTTTTGGACTACAATCCCCCTCGGAAATTTGAATTGCAGCCCCCTCAGAATTCAATTCACCCCTACAGTGGAGCTCCTACAATTAAACACTTACCGACCCACCCCACGATCGAGATGTACACACCCATAAAGATAAAACCATTGTGACTCTCACTGAAACCGAACCGAACAGATCAAATTCGGAATCAGTCCCCAGGCTAATTGCCAAGACAGAAACTATGCCATTGTTGGTTAACATTGGGCCTGTCGGCTTACTATTTCCGGATGCCTTTCTAAAGCAGAAGGAACCCGGATGCTGCAATGCATTCATAAAGCTTGCTACCTAAAACACATGTCCCCTAGCTTTTCCAATCATTTTGAGCATCCAAAGCAACACCATTACCTGATTACCTCCTCAATCCTCATATGACACCGCATGAGATATTGCAACATAATACACCTATCCAGTTTGACAATAAGGTAGTCACAATATATAAAACAAGCAACATGTTGTGTTATTCATTGGAGCAGGGAAAAACATCTGTAACAGTACACTAGTCCAAGAGAAGTACACCATGGCAGAAACAGAAAACTTAATCATCCACACAACAAATTATTATTGTTCCCTTCGTGAAGACTGCCTGCCCAACTCTAAACCGGCATCTCTCCAGATCCATGCGGGAGAACCACAAAGTTTTTACCTTGATTCGGGGTGCGGGCATTCTTTGTCATATACTTCACCAGCATATTTCCAGTTAATAATCTTCCATATATTATTGAGATAGTCAGGTCTGACATTCTTGTACTGCATCATGACAAACCAAAAGTCAACAACAAAGAATGGGAAGCACCAGCTAGTTAAACTTAGCCAAGCATATTAGACTAACAAGAAAATATACAGCTGAGAATAAAGGATTAAAATAAAATCATTCAGTTAAATGCGTCGCATATGCTAGAATGAATGCACATCCAGACACTTGCATTAAGAATCCCCGTTCTGTGATATTCACAATTCTGACAAGCCGATCAAATGTTGTAATAGAAGTGCATAATGATCCAGTAAGATTAGAATAATTAGATCATTCTGCCGAATGTTTTCTCCTATTCAGCCATTTGGAAAAATGAACACACCAATCCTGACTATAAAAGAGAATTAGTCCTGGACAAGCCACATCTTCATTGCCAACTCCTGGTTTATCAATTATCATGAACAGGACCCACTTATTGTATGCATGAATGCGTGTGCATACGTGCACGCCTGTTTGTCCTTTTGACTGCATAAACAAGGCATCTTCAAACTGTCTTATAATTTCCAGTCTGACATGGAAAAAGATGATCAAATGAAATACATGCCCCCCAAATTGAAATTTTTCACAAGGCCTGATTTTACCACTGCCTAAGGATAATGATAGAGTGAAGAAAAAGAAATGGAAAAGGGAGCTTGGCAGGTGAATTGCTGAAGAACATGAATAATGGCAGATTTGAGTATCTCTTGTATGAATGATCTCAAAGACAGAACTCACCTGCAAGTAGTATGCATGCTCCCACACATCTATCCCAAGCAAAGGAACTAAATTTGGCCCCTTGGTAACCAATGGATCCTGTAACAAGCTAAATCAAGTTAAAACGATACACGCATACGATATGATGATGCACTATAATTATATCCTCTACAAGAAAAAGAATAACCATAGAACAAGATAGCTCTCACACAATAAACAAAGAAAATGCATATATAAGCAAGGAAAGATGCTAAACTAATCCCAAGTTAAAGCTTTCAAAATTTTCTCCAGTATTATCAGAGACCAAGTCCAGTGATCCAGTGAACTTTCTGGGTCCTGGTATTTAATGATATTTTTACAGGCCGAACAATTTAACTGCTGATTAAACTGGCACGCCTGTAACCAGTAAGCTTGCAGTTTTACATAAGATAGGGTTCTAAGAACATTAATTTATTCAAAACCTAGCAATGGAAGCTTGCAGCAGAAGCTAATACTCCAGACAGTGGTTGATTAAAAGACAGCACAGAAACCAATGCATTAAATTGGGAGGGGAGATGTTCCCTAAACTTTGTGATAGATAGACTACTTTTACCTGCAAAATCAAGCATTACAAATTTCCTAAATAATTGGTGTCAATTGCCATCCCTTACAGAAAGCAGAAACATTAGTCTTATAGGAGTAACATATGTTTTCTTTTAGATAAATTTGAGAGTTACATATATTTATTCTTCTTCATTTATCAATAAATTGCCTAAAACCATAGAAATATTGGTCTTGCAGAACTCTTTTGATAATGGGATGATTAGTTTGTGACATTTACATAGAAGGCCCACAATGAGTATACTTGGGTCTCCAAGCTTGATAACAAACTAAGATTCAAAGTACTCTTATGCTGAAAAAAAAGGTCATCCATCCATCCTGAAACAATGTCCTCTGAGGCACTAAAAATTCAACAACTTAATCTGTATACCAAATCATTACCAGAAAACATGATATGCATCGGAATACACAAAACACCAGTATGATTTCAGAACTGCGTAACTTCACCTGATTTGCTGTTGTTTCAACCACAAGTTTTTGTGATTCTTTATCCACGCCTAGCCACTGCCGGTTTAAAACACGAGAAGGAAGAAAAGGCAAGAAAGATAATTAACAGGTTGAAATTTGAACCACCTAGTCAAAGTCTCAAAGATAAGAAAATAAAATGAAATGAAACAACAGAACTTTAACATGGAGCCAAACTTACCACCCAACCAGAACCTTGCAGAGCAGCACCTTCTGCATTTACCTTTTTCACCAATGCTTCAAATGAACCAAAATGTGTGTCAATAGCCCAACCAAGGGCACCATGGGGGGGCTCTCCACCTCCTTCCTGCAAGAATGTTTTGGTAAAACATGCTTAGAACTCTTAACTTTAACAGCAAACAAACAAACAAACAATAAAGATAAACTTATGAGGTATAAGAATTGACTTACACTAGTAGGAATGAGATTTTTCCAGAAAATAGAGTGATTGATATGCCCTGCAATAAAAATTTACTATTATTCATTAGACTAAATAGAGAGTAAATACGACCAACAACAACAAATGATGATGATGATGTTGGTGGCAATACCAAGTGGACAAGTCTGTTAAATAATGCAGGAATTGACACATAAGAAACATCTGTAAATTATGGCAACATGTGCCTTAAAAAAATGGCTAACAAAGAAAGCAGAAGTCGTCCTAAATAGTAAATATGCTAGAAGGCAATATACGATGCATTTTCCTTGTTAAAGAAGAAAGCATGCAATACGTTCTTTGGAGAAGCGTTCTCCCAAAAAAATGTTCTCTCCAAAGAGCTAAT
The DNA here is from genome assembly GCF_056320005.1 of Nelumbo lutea. Taxonomy (NCBI): domain Eukaryota; kingdom Viridiplantae; phylum Streptophyta; class Magnoliopsida; order Proteales; family Nelumbonaceae; genus Nelumbo; species Nelumbo lutea. Next base: position 113,159,617 of record NC_142685.1, on the reverse strand, counting down.
AGTTGTCTAAAACTCATCTCTTTGGTTCTATCTCAAATGTTATCAGACACTGTATACAGTCTCCTCTGTTCAGAGGAGAATTTCATGTATCTTCAACAACTGATGAAACGCCAAGAAGCTAATAAACCCTTCTGGAATTCCTTTACCAGGCGCTTCACTACTCAATTTTGTCACAAATGCATTACTCAAGCATCGATCAGTAGATAAAGGTGTAACGAAAGGAAAGGGCACTTGCAAATGCAGAAAAAGGTCATAGTCCTCGGCATACCACGTTATCAAGCAACAAAATACAATGGATTGGAAAAGAAAGACTGAAAAAGACGAATCACAGGAAAGTGTGCTGTCACATTTAGTAGATTTAATAATAAATCCCCTATAAGAACAGTCATCAATAAATGAACAGAAATGAGAGCATATATCGAAGCGAATGAAAAAAAAAAAAAAAAAAAAAGCAATTACCTCCCCCGTTAAATTTGATGGCGGCCTGCAATTTAACCACTGCGGACGAATCGCCCTTGGCCATGGCTTCCTCGAGCTGCTCAAGAGCCTTATTGTAGTTGGTAATGTAAGTCTGATGGTGCTTCTGGTGATGGAGCCGCATAATTTCCACACTTATGGCGGGTTCAAGAGCACTGTAATCGTAGGGAAGATCAGGAAGCGTGAAGGTCTGCAACCCCCGAGCATGACTAAACCCTAACCCTAGACTTCCGAGGGTTTTCCGACTGATGACAGATCGCAAGGCCATGGCTTCTCCTGAACTCTTCCAATTTGATCAGCGCAAGGAAAACAAACGTCAAGTTTGGGCTTTTATATCAAGTTGGACGGTTGTGATTCTATACATCGGCGTACCTTTTTTCGGTAAATTATACATTACTAATTTTCTATCGTGTAATTACCCCACATTTTATTATTATAAAATCATCTCTAATATTTCATTGTAAAAAAAAAAAAAGATTGACCAACTAGACTACACTACTAGAGACTGCTCGTGTAATTTTATTTTTTTTACTTTCTTTCCATTAAATTCAGGGAGAAAAACGGTTCAGCAGGGACAGAATTTTTAACACTTTTTGGGCGGGCATGTATAGAGTGGGGGTTTTTGACATTTTGAATATTTATAAATTTATAGTAAAATTTAAAATTTTGCATTGGATCTATCCATATTTTTCTGGATTCCAATTGGTTCTTAGGGTCAAAACTTTCATTTATATTGTCATTTAATGGAATGTCAATTAAGTAAATTAATTGCAAATTATAAGAAGTGTATTAGTAAAATACAATCTATAAAGTAGATTTTAATAAATGTTGAAATTATAGGGGTGTTTTAGTAAATGACCCAAAAAAGTAAGGACCCTATAGGAGATTCAAGCGTTGATTAAAAAGCACAAATGATCTTAAGAGTATTTCTGGAATTTTCTAAAGACACAATTTACCCCTATATATTTAAATTAATTGATAAAAATGAGGGCAAATAGAGTAATCAATTTTTCATATTAAATGAGTTGAAAATAGGTAATTTAAATATATTCAATGCATGTATTCTCTCTCATTAAATTCAATATTTAAGTTATTAACTTGCATATTTGTTCATTGAATTATATATTTAAGTCATTTTTGTTTCTTCTCATCATTAAGTTCTATTAATTAAATCCATACTTAATAAATTAATAATTCAAATAACATAAAAGTTTATTCTTTTAAAATCTACCTAGCAAAAATAGTGTTTTCATCTACATGGTGGTAAGAAATTATATCATTTTGGGTCAAATAGTTTAATCCATGTTACCACGATTAAATATAAAATTAAAAAATAGTTAAAAGAAAAAAAATGAAATTAAAAAAATTGAAAACATTTTTAACATACATATTAAACAACAATAGCTATGATAAATAAGAAACTTGTTTTATTAATGATGTAAATGGGATGTAAATTTTAAAACCAACTAGAAATAAAAATATTTTCCTATTCTCTCTTATTAAATCCTATATTTAAGATATACTTTTCTCATCATTAAATTCTTGTAATTAAATTCACAATATTAATTTTAATTGAATAAGTGTATAACAATAAATATTTTGAAAGAGTAATTTAAAAACAAAACCATTTTCTTCCCTCTCGGTGGTGGGTAAGCAATTCGACCATTTGGGGGTCAAATGGATTAATAAATAATGTCATAATTAAATGATAAGCATTAACATAAATAACTATGAAATGTAAAAAGCATTTTTATAAATGATGAAAATGAAACGCCAAATTATAAATCTACCTAGAAATGAAATAATGTCATAATAAAATAATAAAATTTTTAATAATAGAAAATACAAAGAATCACAAAAATTAAAAAAAAAAGATAGACAAAATTTTGGACACATATCTAATGTTATATATTTATAAAAAATAAAATATTGGGTACATCTCTAATATTGCCCATTCATTATATTGAACAAAATAAAATTTTATACATAAGAAATGAGTTTATCAATGATAAAAATGTAATACAAAATATAAAGTTAACCTATAAAACAAACAATTTTTATTTTTAGATGGTAGGTTAGTGGTTTGAGTCAAATAATACTATGGACAAACAAAAATCAAGTGATAAGTAAAAAATATTTTATATAACATAAATGAAATATATAATTTAAAGAAAAAAGTATAATCAAAGTTAGTTTTACATTTAAAATTAGATTGCAGGTTGGTTCAGAAACCAATAAAACTTTGACAACCAGTTCTACATTTCAAATTATAAAAACCCCAGCCATGACATTGGAGGTTTATGTGGCTGTTGCCAATATGGAACTCTTAGTCCATGTTGGACACAACTAAAAACTATCCTAATACATCTCTTAAAATTATCTTTTCAATACACCTTACTAGACCTAGCAAAAAATTGACCCAACCCAACTCGAAAAAACAAGGTTAGGGTCTCATATTTAGCTACTTGGAAGTGAAAATGACCCAACCCGACACAACCCAAAAAAATCGATTGGGCTGGTTGGGTCATGGGTCAACCCGCTAACCCAACTGTCAAGTCTAATTGGGATTATGTGTGCATTGTTAGAACTTTCCACTCTTTAATTTCTTTTCTATTTAGTCTTTACTTTTTATTGTTTACTCATTGAATTGTTAAATGTTCAAACTTTTTATTTTATATTTAAAATTTTAAGGTTAATTCTTTTAATCTTGACATTTTTCATGTAGGGATGACCCGAATTGATCCATAAGTCAACCCTAACCCGAACATTTAGGATTAGGGTCTAGCATTTGATAACCTAACCCAAAATTCAACCCAACCCAAAATCAACCCAAAGTACCTTGACCCAACCCAATTGCCAGGTCTAAACCTTACATTTCCTATACTTTGAACCTTGATCTCTTATGAGATCCAAAGACCTCTGTATAACATCCACTAAAAAGTAGAATCAATTTCAATATTTGGAGGTCTGTTCTGGAATCTGGACTGAGCTTGTTAGATCCAAGCGGCTACGGTTTCCCAAGTATTAATGCAACTCAGCCCACCGCCCAGAAATCACCAATTTACAATCGAACTTAATGCCGCTATCTCCAGTCCACTGAACAGAACCGATACCAGAGTGCAAGAGCAATGACTTTATGTATGGAATCACGATGCCCGTGGGGCTATACACGAATTTAAATTTTGATACCATTAGGAAAGAGTTGACAATGGACTAAACTTTCTCTAATGAAATAATATATGAATGAATATATAATTTAAACTCCATAATTTGCAAGATCCTCACATTCCGAAGGGACAAAAAAAAATGAGAAGAAAAAAAAATACCAAAACTGATACAAGAATTGCCTAAACCACAATTCTCAACCTCGCGCACTGACCAACAAGGACCTCTCTTAAAGCCACAACTGCCATCTTTTTTCTTTACTTTTTTTTTCCTGCTCTGGAAAAAAACCTGGACTACGAATTTCTTGTAATATACACATACTAAACCAAAACTTTTCCTTCACCTGCACAAACTTTCACCCTCAATCAACCATCGAAATGACACCGGATTGCCAGAAAAATCCACACCAAGGGAATGATGGGTACACATTTATGGAAAAAGAATGGGTAATGAACATATATGATTGACACAAACCGACGGGACAGCAATTTCTCCAAGGGGGGTATAACAATATGCCCCTTTCATGCCAGCGAACTAAGATGAGAGAATGGATTGCAATGCAAGCTGTTGTTGAGGCTGCAACGATGACCAGGTTGATGCCAGGGTAGAAGGTGGTAATGTTTGCTGAAGCTGCCTCAACAAATTAATCATCCGGCTGGCGGTTTGCTCTGTTGCTAGATCTTTCCCCGCACATAGAACCTACACCCAATAAGGCAAAAGATTAAAATTCAAGAAATTAAGGAACGAAACCATCCAATCATAAAATTCTAGTAAACACTGATTTCCATTTGTTGTAATCAACATGTAATAGCCCCCCATACATATCCCACAGAAAAGAACAATTCCTGAGCGACTCATTTACCTGGGAAAGTAATACTCTACTAGGCTAATATGTGATGAATATTGCCCCTTCAATAATGTCGCTTTTTTGGTTAAATTGGTCATTTCACACCTTTACCTTTGGAATAAAAGAACATTGGTATGTGCTCGTCTGAGCAAGTATATCCCAAGTGGCGTATCAAGAAGTGTATAAGCCAACTTAACACCAATTATTTGAGTTTGGCTACAACAGGAATCTTATCCTGCCATTGTGCTCCATCAAATGCTCCATTGCCATTATCCTTTTCTATTATGTTACAATCATTTAAAAAAAAATGCCACCATCTAGAGGTGCCGTGTATTTGTAGATAATATTCTTAGCAATTTTATTTAAATAGATGCTATCATTAATGTCTACAAACCATCAAAATTGCATCCACTCCACGGTTCAAAATACTAATTATGCTCTTAGAGCCTCAATGTAATTGATATTCACATTTTTCATACTTGAAATAGAAACATTCAAATCCGGCACCTCAGGTGTTGGGGGAGTTTTCAGAAATGAAGGGAATCAAGGGACTATGCTAACAATGGGCTCAGATCCTCAAGGAGAGGCAGACTCGATCACAGCCGAGGTGATGTCAGTCTACAGGATTAAGGATGGCTAAAGCAGCAAAGTTCAACACTATACTAATAGAAGGGGACTCCATGGTAGTTAAAGATTGATTAAAGGATGAGAAAACAGGGTTATGGAGATTCAGATACAAACTCCGAGAAGCCCTAATCGCTGAACTGAATTGCTTATGTATCTGGGTTCCTAAATCTGCAAATGTTTGGCAGACAACCTAGCCAAAAAGGGGGTTAAAAGAAATGAGAAATTTCCGGGCTCGCTAATCATTTGTAATTCCATGCATCCATGTATGCAGTGGGTTGGCTAGCTGAGGCTAGATTGTATTGCTCTCCACTCCTTTTTCTTAATGAAATCTCTTTTTAGTTGCTGATCAGGAATATGTGCACACACACACACACACACACACACACACACACAATAGCATTAGAGCAAAAATAGAGTCGGTTTGGATTGGGTCTGGCTGCTCAAAGGGGTCAACCCCAACCAACCTGAAGTGAAGTCAGGTTGGCAAAACTCAGCCTTAACCTTAACCTGATAGTCAACCCAACCCAACCCTTTCAGGTTGGGTTCAGTCTAACCTACCCCAAGTTGCACCCCCAGTAGGGGATCAATGCTCGAAGTACAGAAACACATTTAAAAATAGTAACATTAGATGGGCAAGATCAATAAGTATAATATACCAAGCCCGGGGCTAAGGGTTAGAGCCACCCAAGTAAACATGAGACAGCCATAAAAAGATGCGCTTACCTCAGCAAATACCGCAACAATTTTAGGAAGATATTGGTTGTTAGGTCCCAAAAGCTCTCTATCAGACCTGAAAAAAAAAATAATAGATAAAACTTTTTTGATAGATAATTAATGGGTGAAATTTAACAATCAATATACTGCAAACCTAAACGGAAAAAATAAGTGGTGCAACAAGCGTAAAAGAACAAAGGCTAGAAGTTATTTTAGACCATCCATCCATCGCAATAAGAAATCAAATGCTTGCCTTTCTACCATAGAACACAGTTGATCATGCACTACTTTGGCTTCAATAAGATCACCTTTTATGGGCAAGCAGCTTAACCAGGCTGGAACAACCTGTCACAAAACATAGCCAAGTTACAAAATGGAACAGTGCATGTCACAAACTTCTTGTGAACGAAAAAACTACAGAACAGCCTACTTGCAGGAAGTTAATAAGCAAGAAAATTCAATAAGATGATCTTGTTGTTGCATAACCCCTTCTTCTGCCAAATATCTAGAGACCACATTGAGCACCCATTATTCACCTATGTATCGGAATGAATCACCTGCCCCCAGATACCAAGAATGCTGTTGAACTAACTTTAAATGTTCATTCATTTGACCACAAAAGGTCAAACCATTCTTTATATTTTAATTTTAACTAAGAATAATTCTTTGCAACCTTTTATACAGCAATACTTTGTGCAGTGCTTTTCAGTTTGCAATCAACATCAAGCTAACAGTTATGGTGCTGTTCCAATGAATGGAACATTAGATTTTCAAGGGCGAAAGATCCATGCTTCAAATACTTAAGTCAGAAAATTTATGGATTTATTTGCCTTGAAAACTTCATCAAGATAAAAAGGCTCCTGCAGCTACAACTATGAAATTTTAATTTTAGGAAATGAAAAGATTCTTGGAAGAGCATATTTTAATTAATATCAAAGTTTATGTATCACATAAACAATTGTGTCTCATACTCTCATTCAATATAGAACAGTCAAATGAGTAAATAGACATTTATATACAATACATTAATAGAATTGTGAGGTACCTAATAATGTTTCTCTGACAATATGATTTAGGAAATTTTTTAACCCATCTCTGACTACATGTTTCTCTGATATTCTCCCATTCTTTTTCTGTTAATTTCCTTTTCTGCTTTTTCATTTGGTACAACCAAATGAAATTTAATAGAACTGTATCTTAAGGCACAGGTTTTCAACTCCCAACAAGCCAGAGCCCCTTACATCTTAATCTTACAAACTAGCCCAAATGGCCCCTATAAACCCCTTGTTTAGCAAGTGATTCATTTGCCAATCTGCTAATCCATCTGAAAAAAGCCTCTACTTCTCCTGCCAGTGCCTTGATTATCCTCATAGTTGTAAATTAATAGCATCAGTGTTGACACACCCAACCAACCAATTTATGTACTGTTGCAGCTTTAAAAAAATCTAAGACAGGACCAGGTCCCTGCCTTTGTTATTATTATTTTAATTTTCTTATGTTTCATTATCCTTCATCAATCAAAAATATTTCTTCTCCCTTTCTGTCACTTAGTGAACATGGTTCTATCCCTTTATTTTTTCAAGTATAATCTCTTTTTCTATAAAAATTCTGCAAATATATTGAGTATAATGACTGAAAGCATCATTGCCTGGCAGCAATAGTGCTTTGATATGAACCTACAATCGGTGTTTTACTATTTATTTCAATGTAAAGGACAATGACTCATTATGGCATCATATATGTAATATAAACCATAGGGGGTCAGCTACATGAATTCTGTTTTGCCATTCTGATCCATGAAGACATGGCATTTTGTGGTATCTCCATATTACAAAAGACTATTCTTTATGAAGAAATGATGCCCAGCGCAACAATGCGCTCCCATCACCTTGCTTGCTAAGTGCCATGGAAAATATGTCATCGAGGTCATAACATGTTTAAAAAAATCATGTAACTCAACAATCATGTCACAAGTGGGCATAACATAAAACACACCAAGTAGGCAATATGTTACATGGCATCCAAAACATCAAAAGAAATTTCTGTGACAAACCATAAATATGTTGATCTAACTTCAACAAATAAATTCAATAAGACCAAGGAAGCAGAAGCATGTACAATCATTTTGTTGAAGAAAACAAAGAGAGCAGGTTTGAAGATAGAGAACTAACAAGAAGGATGAAAAAAACCAAGTTAGAAGTTTGCCAGTAATTGGTAATTAGGGATCAGTGTTTAAAAAGGACAAGGTGCAAGAAAAGCACAAGAGCTGTCAGTGCCCAAGGAGCAAGGCAAGACACACCACACACCCCTTTCTAAAGCAAGACACAAATCTCTACAAAATTCAAAAAAATAAAAAGCAAATACATAAAAAACGTAAATCTTAAAGTATTGTAGAAGAAGAGCTAAACACCTGAGTTGCATCAATACTGTCACGGTGGAATTGGCATATCTTTCCAAGAGCTGAAACAGCATTGTCGTAGGCCATTACATTATCCGTATGAAGTGCATTAGGATGCCTTATCACAACATTTAACCTTGAAAGAGCCTCTGCAAGAAGCAGAAAATAAAATAGCTCAAAACGTAACAAAAAAATCCATAATTCTTTGAAGATACACAAGCAGAATAAGCAGCATACCTCCAACAAGAGGTCTAAACAGAGAGCTACCAAATTCGGCACAAACACCAACTCCATAAACGGCAGCCTGCAAATATTGCGGGTCAAAATGAATAAAAGAAAAGTAAAATGAGTTCAGACAAAGAAAACCACTTCATGAGTCAGGATATTGTCGTTCAAACCTGTCGAACATCTGGATTCTCATCATTGCAAGCCTCCAACAGGAAGGGAAGATATGTATCATAATATCTGGTCCACCATTTAGAATGTTCAACACAATGCACTCAATTTTAATGATATGATTCAACATCATCAGCTAAGGGTTAGCACTTACTTGAGAGCAGCCTCCCGGCATTGCTCTGCAATGTCATCAAAAATGCAAATAGCAATCCTTCTTTCTTCAGCCGTTTTATCCTTACCCTATATTAATAAAAGCCTTGTAAGACCAAAAGAATAATTAAATAATTCAAATACAACCCTTAAAATTAACAAGTATTATCAACATTCAACATTTATCAAGTTCAAAAGAAAAAGGTAACAAAATCATTACATTTGTACTTTGGCATGAAAACAAACTCCACACAGTTCTAGAGAGATGTTTTATCTACTTTAGCCAAATTCAATGCAGATTCCCCAAAACTACCTTCAGATAGCTAGCCTACAAGCACTCACTAATCAAAGATCCATGTGAATGAAATCTCAAAACAGTTACCAGGGCAAAAACTTAGTGGGTGTTTTGGTGGATAAAGGCAATGAGGGACAGCATGTTTTGCAGCCAAGTAATGTAAAAAGGTTATGCTTTCTGTATTCTAAAGAGCATTATGTGAGGCCAACCACCTCCTTGGGCTGCAAGACTACTATTTGTACCTTTTTTATGGAACTAATAAAATTTTGCCACTCAACCATATAAAAAATCATTGGAAATAGAGAAATGTGAAGGAGATATGCTCCCCTCCACCCACCCCAATAATTACTTATTTCAAATAACAAATGAATAGTGAAAGAAGTAACTGGCTAGTAAGAAACCTTAAAATTTTCCAACTACAATAAAGTCCATCTATAAGCCTGCCAAACCCCTCCAATGTGTATCCTCCTTATTTAGAATTATATGATCTTCATCTGCTTTAAAGAAACAACCACTCAAAGTCTATTTCTGTTTACATATATACATTTATGATACCATCATCACCATTATAGCATCAACCAAGACCACACAAATGCAATATATCTTGAGATATTGCACCAACAATGTTCCATGTCTGTGCATACAGGCATATGTAAATGCAAATATATGTACAGATATTTACGTAAAGATTTGCATGTATGAAATGCCAATGCAGTTACAGACATATGTTTGTGTTCATTAGTATTATCCATACATTTTTTGCTTGGAACTATAAATCGTTCATGAAATGTAACATCATGTAGAAGCAAGGCCATAAAAGATGATAGATGGTAGGTACACTCTTTGATAATGAACTTACCCACATGGGTGTTATATAAGAAGAGAGCTCATCAAAGAAAGGTAAGAAAGACGCCTTGAATGTCTTGATCAAAGTGCCTAAACAGTCACCAACCTAGATGCAGGCAAAGAATCATAAGGCTAGAGATGTAAAAGCAGTACATATTGCCTAGAATATCAAAAATAATAGTAGAATACCAATATGAAATAACAATTAACATTAACATCCAAGAAGAAAGGATTTTGAAGACACACTTGGTCAAAGATTTCTTCTTCTTGCTCGTTTTCTTCTCTAAGCAACTCGCCTTCCTCTGCATCAAAATCCTCTGCTTTGGCCCTCTCTGCTCTTTCTCTTTTTCTGGTTGAACTTGCTGTAATTACTTGTTTTATCTCATCCACAATGGACCTCACCTGACCTTTATCCAGAAGTGGCCCAGAAATCTAAAACAGAAATACAAGAATGCTTGTAAGGTAACATCACAGGCTCCCTCACAAGGATGTAGAAAAATAGCCAACTATAAACTGCTTCCGATACTAATCAAAATGGACATACCCTACACATCTCTCCCTCCCCAAATAAAAGACACACCAAAGGGCAGGACAAACCTGTATGCATTCATTCAAAGCATCCAACATGCTTGCACAAATTTCTGTCTCAGGCTCCTGAAAGGCAATGCAGTTTAAAGAGTACTTCAATACCCAAATAGTCAAAACCATCTACCAACATTAAATATGTTGTAAGACTGAGTACTAACTAAAAACATCTAATCACACAGAAGGATGACCTTATGCAAAGCTTCCACCAAAGCAGGTATTATGTAGTCAGACAATTGCTTGATGTAAGACTCATTACGACCCTGAGCTTGCCCCTTCTCAATAGCTAATTTGGCTGAACGCAGTAGCTCCGGCATAGCTGAAAGCACATATTACATTCCCAACATCAAGAATCTTTATGGGAACTCAAATAGAAAATGGATGAAGTGATTTCAAATTAGAGTCAAGCTAACACCTGAAACAGCAGCTTTCCTAACTTCTTCATGAAAATAAAATTTGAGAAGCGGAACCAGAGTAGGCGCAACCTGCACTTCATATGTATGACATCAATTAGTGGCACTATCTTGTTGATGACCTAATGTGGAGAATCCATACCCAGTAAATACAACAAACCTGATCAATCCATGGAAAGAAGCCCTCTTTCAGTTCATCAGCATAGCAGCATAGCATGTTACAAGCTGTCGCCTTCTCCTCCAGGACACTAGTCTTGATCCCAATCCTTTTATCACCAAGAGTAATAGTTTCAATGCTGAAACAGAAATATAGGAATTAAAAAGCAGCAGTACAATCAAAAAAAAGAAACTTCTAATAATACCTAAAATTAGTAAGGGAGGGAGGGAGAGAGGGAGAGAGAGAGAGAGAGAGAGAGAGAACAAGACCATAATGTTGCCAATACATGGACCAAATAAAGTGGTTGTTTTTCCCAAATCAAAGTTGATTATAAGATTTAAATTAGTATCCTAAGCAAACAAAGTATTTCTAGATTAATGGTGAAACTACACTTAACTGCATCTTTGATTAATTGCTTTAAACTCACTCACCCACCCACCCCCCAAAAACTACACTTAACTTTTGGAAGGATATTCATGTGTAAATGGGCAAAACACTCGAGCACCAGGTAAAACCTTAACCTCCATCACAAACCTGTCATCATCGGATTCATCTATATCATCATCTGAATCTGCAGATGTAATGGTTACATCAGGTTTAAGTTGTGCAGATTGAAGCAATGGGGGCATAACAACACTCATGTAGGGGAGGAAATCCTGCCCTAGGCACTTGCAGAGTCTAGCCCATGCCTGCAACATAAATTAACCATTTATCGATATTCATAACAATAAATGCCACGTATTCATGGCCCATGATAAATACAGATAAGATATAACTGGTATAATAAAAAGCACCTGAAGCATGTAACTTGTGGTTGGATCATCTGTTTCCATCTGGGATCCTTGCAATGTCATAAGAACTTCCATAACCTTTAACAAAACAATAAAGGATGAGGACCCAGACGATAAATAATAGTGAAATTATCTGGTTATGATCATCAAATTTAACCATCACCTGCTTAGCATCATCCCTAAACTTCTCTTTTCCAACAGCCATACCAACCAAACTAATGCACTCCATGGATTTTGCACGAAGCATTCGATTAGACTTGTCAGTTGCATTAATCAAGATAGCTTTCAGGTATGGCATAACAGCATCATAATATTTTTGGAAGCGCTCCTACAGATAAAAATCACTTGTTGGATCAAAACCAAGTCAAAAAAAATTAAAAACTAAGCACATTTAAGGATCAAAAAAGTAGTACCTGTGACGAATCTGCAACAGATGCCAAAGCTGTCAAAGCCCCCTCTTGCACCATTTGCTTCCCATTCTGGATGACACAAAACATTCATCAAACAATCAAACATCTACAAAACCAAAGAACATAACCTTCTTTCATATATAAATGAAAATAAGGAAACAGATACACACATATGTATATAAAATATATAAGTAGTCACATGAAAATGATTGGTTCTGGTAATCATATACCTGTAGAAGTACAAGCAGTTTGCTAACTATCCCATCTAGGTAAGGCGTCAGAATCTCAGGAGTGCAATTCTCACTGAAGTTGAGAACTGCTGAAGCAGCATGTGCCTATAAAAGAGACACCCAACAAAGGACTGAGTAATTGCCACAGGTTCCCAAAAGAACTAGCAATTAAATGATATATTGGAAAAAATAATTACACCAAAGAATGTTAAGTCACACCTCAAGTTCAGGTGAAAACAAGAACACATTAAACAACAAAGTGAGAAACATATCTGGGTAAAAAGTGATTTACAGCCCAAAGTTTAAAAACAAAATGTGAACATATAGCAGAGACTAAAATACTTCTGCAATTAATATGTATAACTTGAAGCAATTATACAATTCAGTCCAGAGTCAAAGTAAATAGACAATACCAATGGCACGTGAACTAGTGTTGCCAGGCTTGAAGCAGACCAAACAGCCAGGCCATTCTAACTGGTAACCAGCAGACAAAATAGTTTTCAGATCATCCAATTCTTGGAAAATAGGTTTTGTAAATTGTAACTTAAATGTTTACTTTTTTATCAATAAAATTTATTGCTTCAGTATTATTCTCAAGTAAAAACTGTAAAATAGCTTTAAAAGTTAATCTGAATCCATTTTCTATATTTCTTTTATTTTCCATCTATGCTTTTTTTTATCAAGTCAGATGATCGAACCATTCAACCCATGACCTAGTGACCAAAACAGTTTACATTTCATTCCAAGTCTGAGAACTTTGATGGGACTGCTTTCTCAGGCCTAAGCATTAAAAACACAAAAGAACCCAATACATTAAGCAACAACACAGAATGTCATCTAGGCAAAAACAGGGAAAGACAAATGAAACATATAATAAAAGATGCAAAACACTTAATCATGCTATATAGACAAACAAACAAGCAGACGTATATGCACATATTATGGATATACATACATATAAGACATTATAAATTAAGGAATTATACATGCCCCTGGGCCCAGGCTTCCGTTGATGTAATTTGCCAAGCTCAGTACCAATCTCCTTTTAGCACCATAGTGTTGTGCTAGTTTATTCTTATGCTAAATCTAGACCCTCTCAGGCATCTTCCCTTCACATACAAGCCAAAGCAGTACATGGTTCACAAAAGATAAGGGTAAAACATTGCAAGAACAGACAGTGTTATTGCAATGGTAGCTCATGGTGGCAGTCATTGCCCAGACATCCTGGGTCTGTGCCTTTCTTCCATTGTTTCCTAGGGCATTTTGCCTTAGACAATGTGGTTTTTAAGCAAAACTGCCCAAAATCATTGATAATGCAATACTTTGACTTGACTGAACACAAGTGAGTTGACTAAAACAACCACTTATTGACTAAAAGGACCAAAGCCGGTGTTTGGATAAATAATAGTAACAACTAGGGCAAGCACTACATAGGCCATTGTACCTCCACAAAATGAGATTTTGAATTAAATGATACACCACCAGCATTTTGTTAATTACCATCAGGAGCAGTTATTGCAATCAAAGAAAACTAAAAGCCCATAAGAATCTATAGTATAACAAAACATGGCATGGTTAATTAATTAACCAAACAATGAGAAAATAGAGTTTGGTGGGTATAGTTAGCTAGTAGAGACAAAAAGTCCAATACCAAAAGTGTCATGTAATTGACATCACATATCCACTCCAGACAACCCATTTCCTATTGCACCCTGCACCCAGTGTTTTAAAAGTGTAAGAGGCAATTTGCGCCCAAGGCGCAAGGCGGGTGTGTGCCTTTTTGAAGCAAGGCACAAAAGTAAAAAATGCTTAAAAATCAAAAAAATGTCACAAATTTCAAAAAAGGCAAAAAAAAAGAAAGGTAAAAAAATAAAAAAAAAAACATAACATTAATAAAAAATATAAACTTAAATTTTAAAATAAATGTTTAAAAAAAACTATCATCTAAAATTAGAATACTTAAACATAACATGTAAAACATATTCAAATGAAACTTTAAAAACAAAACCAAACATATAAAGCATTTCCAAGCATGTAAAATCAAACATATGAAGCATGAAAGGACTGGCACCTAGTGCCTAGGCCAGGCACATACCCTAAAATGCACCTCGCCTATGCGCCTAGGTGCACCTTTTAAATCACTGCCTGCACCTTGATTACCATCAAGCAAATCAATTAGGATTATCAAATTCATATGTAATTGTACAAAAGGGATGGTGAAAATAAATATGCCCTGATTTCTCTCCATTTCCATCAAACCCACACGCATCATATAGACATATACTTCAACAGCTCATATGATGCATACATCATTCTTGTCAATGAATACCTTTTATAGGTAATAGGTGTATCAATAAATACCAGAAGAGACCCTTTACTGTTAAAGATGCTCCATATTCTGAAGAGTAATCAGATTAAGTTCCCTAATAAAAAGAAAATTTAATCAGTTATAGAGAGTTTAAATGGCCCCATGCTTAATGTCTTCTACTATCATAAATTCAAAAAGATAACAAAATTTGGAGTCAAAGAGTAGAAGAGCTGTGACAAGGATGTATACATGCAAGAGATATTTTAGGGGCTCAAAGTTT
This sequence comes from Nelumbo lutea, assembly GCF_056320005.1. NCBI lineage: Eukaryota > Viridiplantae > Streptophyta > Magnoliopsida > Proteales > Nelumbonaceae > Nelumbo > Nelumbo lutea. The sequence goes on along the minus strand of NC_142685.1, from coordinate 113,144,528 downwards.
AACAATGGAAATCGCATCAACAGAATGGAATGGAAAACAGGATTCACTTAGCAAATCCTATACATAGTTGGGACCTTTGCTGATCAAAACAAAACCAAAAAAAATACTACATAGTTGGGAAAAGACTTGGATGAGAGTGATGACCAAGCGTGAATTATGAGTTTATGACTGACCAGGATGAGTTAAGTGAGTTAAAGAAGAGGGTTGAAGAATTTGAAAGAAGATATCCTGAGGTAAAAAGAGAAAGTGAATCAAGGCTTAAAGAGGCAGAAGAATCACAATCAATAGTATCCCGGTTGCAAGAGACAATTGAAATGTAAAAAAACTAAATACTACTAAGTCTCTAGTCAATTGACATTTTGACAATCACAAACGAATTTTGACTCCTTATCTTTGCCTTCGGACTAGAATTGAACTTGTCCAACTTGGAATCTGAGAACCAGGTTTTGCATCAGCAAGCTTTGGTTGCATCAACAAATGATGATCTCTCTGAAGCAGTGAAGATGTATGAATCTAAAATATATTGATCAAAAAAAATTATTGATCAAAATGACAATGGTATACAGTCTTTTCTATATACCCATTTAGAACCCTTTTCTTTTCCAAGACCCACTATATTATCTCTCTAGGACTATCATATGCTTACTCTAAATCAATGAACAACATATGACGATCTCTCTTCTTCTATCTAAACTTTCCTATCAATTGTCTCAAATACACACACATACACGCGATGCTTATTACAACTTTACCACACTGCTCTTTCTCCATTCTTCAGGCATCTTCTTATTATCTAATTAAATAGTTTAGTTGGTCATAAAATAATAAGCCTACTTCTCCCATACCTTTCGATACTTCTATTGGCATACCATCAGGTCCCCATGCCTTTCCCTTCTTCATCTTATTTAGCACCTCCTTCACTCTTCAGTGATTCTAATTTAATGAGGGTACATGCTATTTTTAACATTATTAGAGTTGCTAATTCACCTCCATTAACACCCTCTACATGTTGTTCACTAAATAGTTTTTCATTTTACCCCAACTTCATCATCTTTTACCAAGACTCTTTGATCTTCCTCTTTAATGCACCTGGCATGGTTTAAATCTCTACCTTTCCTTTCTCTCATCTTTGTTAGTTTTTAAATTACACTTTCTCCCTCTTTAGTGCCTAAGATGGTAGATTGTTTGTTGATAGAATACAAATAGAAATAAGTTGTATAATAAAAGAAAATAGTGGGGTTTTCCATTCACAGTTGAAGTGGCTGAACCGAAAAGCCTATTTAGTGAATAAGTTTTTGAGAAAGTTGTGGGCTCCTTAATGGATGTGGTGGAAATTAAGTAGACTATTATACCCTTGACTAATTTATTATTTAATTATTTTGTTTACTAAAAGACAAAGCAATAAATCTTCAGTACAGCATCTTCAGATATTATCAAACAGACCCTAAGGCTCTGTTTGGAAAGAGTACAAATACAAATATGTACAGTATGAATACATACAAAGAAATACAAAATACAAGGTTTTGCACTCTACATATTTGCATTTGTTGTCCTTCCAAACTGGGCCTAAGATTTTTTTTAATTGGAAACAGACCCTAAGGCTCTGTTTGGAAAGAGTACAAATACAAATATGTACAGTATGAATACATACAAAGAAATACAAAATACAAGGTTTTGCACTCTACATATTTGCATTTGTTGTCCTTCCAAACTGGGCCTAAGATTTTTTTTAATTGGTTGTGTGCTGGTATGGAATTGCCAAAGACAAACAGACATACTAAATAGTCAAGGTTGCACTCTTTTCTCTCAAAAAACAAACACTGTAATTCCCTATCCTAGCCCATCCATCCTTCCTTTTCTATATTCTCTAAACAAAGATTTTCAACTAAATGATCTATATCATTCTTGTATTGCATATTGGCAGTCTACGTTAACTTATCCTGTTATCCATGAGGTTGAATCAATACCTAACGGCACCAACCATGAGGTTGAATCAATACCTAATCATTCAATTAAGAGGCACTAAAAATGTTTACTCTGAACAACGACAACCAAAACCATACTGATTTTATCATCATCAGATGCAGAGTCATAATAGCATCCCAACTAGATGAATTCACCTTGTATAGTATATAATCACTATAGCACATCTCAAGCCCTCCTTTCCTGAAATATTTTTACCCAAACAAATAATAGATTCAACTAAGCACAAGAGGTAAGAAAATATTGATACTATTCTTCATGGCATATTGTGAACAAGGAAATGCTATAAAGTTATCGAACAACGTCTTGAATATCCTGCTAGACTATTTATTTCATATTTTTCAAGCTGAATACATTACAAGCTCAGCTTATGATTGAATTAGATTTAAAATGATAGAGATGTTTTTATGGTTTTATCTCTTGAAATCATCAAGACCTGAAATTACATGTAAAGCAAATGATAAATTTCATCCACAAGTAATATAGCTCAATAAAAGAAAAAACCAGTATAGTTTCATGAGAAATCACACTATGGTTGGTTATAAAGGTTTAGCATCCCATCATATTTTAATGGAAACGATAATAGCTGAAAGTAAATTGCTAACCAAAAGTCATCGCATATAAGCCCCACAAATCCACTAACCTGCACCCGGGGATTCTGGAAATCATCCATGGCAGCAGCTAGAGCAGGTAAAACCCGTTGATGGTATTGAACCTGCAACTCCGGACCCAAATCTGTTGACAATTGCCCAATTGCATTAATAGCTGCCCAGCGAACACGAGGATGTGGATCTTGGAATGAGTTCAAAACCATTGACACGATTTGTTCCAGATTATTTATCATTACCTGCAACAAGACAATGAACAAGAATAAAGAAAATAGCAACTTTATCAACCAAAAAGGCACACAAAAAAAACTTGTAATGGCAACAATACAACAATAAACAGACAGATTGTAGCATCAAAAGTAGCATCATAATAACAAGCAAGAACAATCAGACCAGTGATTAGTTATGGGTGACTTTCAAGTTTCAAAACTAAGTTCAAACCACGCAACCAACCCCACCACGCACACACGCACAAATGATAATATCCATAATATAACAGGTAGAAATTATACTAAAGAAAACTCAAAGGCAGAAAACAAGTAATTGAAGGTCTCACAGAAAACCGGTTAAAGATGAAGTATATCAAACAAAATGAGAAAGCATAACGTTAATACCTTTGAGCATCCCTCTGCAATCTGAGCAAGGGCGATGAGAGCTGCATGATGCTTCTGCCACTCTGGAGCAGCCAGGAATACAGGCAACAGTTCCGACGCAACAGGAACAATGGTATTCCCCCCCAGAGAAATTGATAGTCGATCCAAGCATTCTTGGCCCACGCTATAGTTACTAGTCTCTCCAGCATCCTCGTCTTCACTCTCTGCATTGTGCCATGCAGGATCGTCTTCAATGTCCAGAAGCATCTTCATCAGGATTCCAAACAATCTATGTATGAACTGAGGCAATTTTCTCATCATCCCCGGCGCTCTCTCCCTTGCCTCGGCAAGTGTTATGACAAACTCTATAGCAAGATGGCGTGTACCCTCCTCCAGTGAACCAGCCTCAGCAATCTGAAGCATTGCACCAACGACATCCACCAACTGTCGCCTCAAAAATTTGGGCTCCGTCCCAGCCAACTCAATCAGCAGTTCAAGCGCTTCTTGAGCAGTCGCCTCTTGGCCACAGTTCAGTGCCTCGGTCAAAGTCTGCATCATTGCCGGTAAAAGGTCTTGGAACCGATCCCGGTCCGAAGGACTAGAAAGACACTGGATAAAATTGATTGCAGCCCCAAGTGCAGCGATTCGGACATCGGAGTTAGACGACGAAGCCAAGCACCGTAAGAACAACGTGTGGAGGTTATTGAGGTGAGGAATTAGGGTTTCCCCGATGTATTGCGACAACTGAGCAAAAATCAACAGAGCAGATTCTTGCAACCGGGGTGATTCGGAAGTAACACACTGGAACATAAAAGGCAGAAGCTCCGGCCATCCACCATCAGGAAGAATCCCGGAAGCTAGCTCCGATACAGTATCGCAAAGTTTCTTCGATATCGACTTGGCTTCTTCTCGTTGCACGCAGGCGAGAAGATGAGACTTAAGCGCAGATTGCGTCGACGCAGATAGGCGAGGCCAGATATAAGAGTCATCGCGGGTAAGCTGCTTTCGGAGGAGAATCGCAGACATCGCCCGGACCTCAACGTGAGGCGAAGATTGAAGAAGTTGAGCAAGCTTCAAAGACAACGCATCGGGATGGTTTTGCTTGCAGAGGTTGAAAATCGTTTCGGCCTGGGATCGCTGTTCATTCCCCGACGACATTAGATGAGAAACTAGGGTTTCGAAGGGAGCGGGGTCAGGGCCGAGGATTGCCGCCAGTTGGGCTTGTTGGAATTGAGCCGACTCGGAATCCATGAGAGTGAGCTAGGGTTTGCTCTTGCTGGAGAACTAAGAGAGATAGACTGAAGACAATTGATGGAGGCGCTCTTTCTCTCTTCTCTCTCTCTCCCTCTCTCTGTGCCCCGAATAAGAGAAAAAGGGTTTCTCTTTTTAGATTGAAACGAAATTTGATTAAGATGGAATTCTGTGGAGGATAATTATGGTAAAACACATCAGACCGAGGTAATTAGCAATAATTGGGATCACCTTCAAATAGAATACATCCCAATACCCTCCCAACATAATCTCACACCGTGAAACTCATAATACCGGGTCTCGCCATGTACGAGATATGCGGTGTCAGATCATATGTTGGGAGTTTGTTGGAACATAATTTGTTGGATTCGATTACCAAATACCGAGTGGTTAAGAGTTTGGATAAGCCGAAAATGACCCTCCTCTCCTGTGTGACTCACTTTTCTATTTTGGAGGGAAACGGGGACGGGACGAACGATGACGACCCCCCGCCCCGCGAGTTCTGTCACCAGTGGAATATGCCCCCTGATGGGAACACGTGAGGGTCCTGTCGTGTGCACGTGACGGTCGCACAGGTTCTGAAAATATGAGTCACTACGTGATGGCTCTGCTAAATGCTGCTGTACTATCGTCCGTTGGATTGATTGACCGTGATGTTGCAATTATGTGATCTCTTTTGATTTGCATGTGGACCATGATTGTCTGCCCAGAGGAGCTATGTACTGTATTGGTTTTGAAACAGCAAAAAAAAAGGGAAAACAAAAGGGAAAGGAGAGAGATAATGGGAGAGATAGAGAGAGTACTTTGGTCTTAGTAAAGTGAGCCACTTTTTACACCTGGCTTGATTGGTGGCTGAGCTGGATGCATATTTATACAATGTTCCAGCAGCGACAGACAAACCTCTCTGTCTGGCCTGAGATTTCACCTCACAATCGAGACCGGATCTGCTCCACACAGCACGCTTCACACAACCCTCACAGGCACATCCCATGTCATTATTGATGGGAGATGTTCTCACTGCACGGTTGGATGTACCTGTGAGGTCGGTGTGAGACATGCTATGTAAGGAACAGATCTGGGCTCGCTCTTACAATCTGTCAAAAATAAAAAACAGGGTGTATTCATGGATGATAACATGACAGTCAATAAGTCATAACTTGCCACTTAGGTCTTTGGGATTGATCATCAAGACCACCGTCCAATGGTTGATATTGTAGATCAATCATGCACAAAACTAAGGTGGTGTTTGGAGCAATGGACCTTTTTTTAATAAACACTGCCATATAGGTGCCACTTCAGCATTTAGCCCATCATGCTGATTCATACGCATAGAGACTCATAAAAACTGGTATTGATTTATGTGCACACCTACCTTTGGGGGAAGCTTCATTTTAATGCTTCCCGCAACAGTTTGATGTTTATTCACTATTATGCAAACATGGTGCCTAATTGAGCCCAATTGTCAATGAACGGTTTCATTATTAATTTTCTCGATTTTGCAAACAAATCAAATGCAAAAGTTTAGTGAATAAATGGAAGTTATACCAAATATATACTAAAAGTTGCATATGTGTAGGATATTAATGTAGGGGTGTTTGGGACCATTTCATTTCTTCCATTGTTGTTTTTGTGATTCTTGAGGAAAAGGTTTTTTTCATGGTGTTGTTTGGTTCCATTGTAGTTTTGTGAGAAAATAGCAATGTCAACCAAGATAAATGGTGTTTTCTAAGATGACTACTTTTTTGGGAAAAATGATAAAATGTTTTTTTACTATTTTGGGGACATTGCTAACCAAACAACATATGTCAATGCATTTTTTGGTCGATTTCTCAAAATCTGGTGTGGCTCTCATCTAGCACCATTTTCTCAAAAAAAACGACAATGGTCCCAAATAGGAGTGGATTCAAGCAGAGTCGAGCCGAATAGTATGAGGCTCAAGCTCGATTCAAGCCAGAACATTAAGCTCGAGCTTGGCTCGAGTCAAAAACTCATAAGCTCGAGCTCGATTTTAGAAAAGAATGTTTTATAAAAATAAAAAATATATATATAAAGTATTTGATATTTAAAAAATTAAGAATTATAATATTTATATTATATATATTATTTTATATAATTTTGTTATATATATATATATATATATATCCGAGCTCGACTCGCAAATCTCACAAGCCGAGCTCTATTAGGCTCGAGCTCGGCTCGTTTATTAATTGAGCCTGTAAATTGGGCTCGAGCTTGGCTCAAAGCTTGGTTGAAACCGAGTCAAGCTCGAGCAACTTGCGAATAGCTCGGCTCGTGGCCACCCCTAGTCCCAAACACCACCATAGTAGCTTAAAAATCAATTGCTTTTGTGGAGTACATTGGGTTAAAATCCATGGCCCCATGTTGAATCAAATTAAGTAAAGTGAAATTGGGCCACGATAATGCATCAAAGGCCATGATTTCATGGTTTTAGCCCAACGCTACTCCAAGTAGAATAGTTGATTATCATCGATATCGTGTCTCTCTCATTTTATATTTCAAGTTAGGCCATCTTTGGGAGTGCTTATTTGGGTCGGGACCACACCATTAAGCACTTATCATTGTTTAGGAAATAAGCCCAAAATAAGTGTTTATTTTAAAAATAATGACTTATTTTTTAAGCTCAAATTTCAAGCTTTTTTTAGTGCTTATACATGCAATACACACTTATTCAATTTTTTTTCTTCCAAAATGATCCCTAGTTGAAATTTAAAATACCACTTATAAAACTATCAGTAGTTTAATTTTATAAAAGTTATTTCATAAAAGTACTTCCATAAAGTGTTTTTATAAATGTATTTTTGAATAAATGCTTTTATTAAAGTGTTTTCGGAAAAGTACTTTTATAAAAGTGCTTTTATTAAAGTGTTTCATAAAAGTATAAAAGTGCTTTCGTAAAAGTAATTTTAAAAGTGCTTTCATAAGAGTGCTTTTGTAAAATTTGAAAGAAAATGAAAGACAAAATAGTCGCAAATGCTTATTTAAGTGCTTATTGGAGAAAAAGACTAACAAACACCCAATATGAAACAAGTGTTTATTTTTTAAATTAAGTACTTGAAAAAAGTAGGATGCAAAATGCAAACAAGTGCTTATTTGAATAAGCACTTATTCAATAAGTACTTATTTTTAATATAAGCACTACCAAACATGGCCTTAGTTGAGCTCAACTAGTGTGGGTGTTGTCATTAGTTCCACATCATGTTAAATAGCAATTACATTCAGCTAATCTTATCTGGTAATTCTAGTACATCATATTATCATATTTTGTCTTTACAATTAAAATGATGATGATGATTTACTTGAATTGTGTTCATTTTAGATTGGATGGTAAAAACTCAAAATTCACCCAAGCCAATGTATGGGAGTGATTATTTGATAAACAAATACTTGTTGTGTAAGTGCTTAAAAAATAAGTGTTTATCCTAATAAGCATTCGTGAGTGTTGGGTGAAAAATCACCTACTTCAAACAAAGGTAGTATATGCACTTTCAAAAATGATGTGGGGGAGTAATATAATTGGAAATAAAATAGGTGCTTATTGAATAAATGTTTAAAAATATGATAAAGTTATTGGCTTATTAAATAAACACTCATTTTAATAATGATTGATGTTGTTCGATCCGAGGTGTTTCTTGAACCGAGGTCACAATCAGACAATCTTGCCAATTGAGCAGAGCCGAGGTGGAAGGATAAAGCCGCGCAACAAGATTTGAAACCAAGAACAAAGTCGGAGGCCTTAGGAGTTATTCCCCTGGTAGGTACTCCGACACTCAAGTCAAAGGAGAGAATGGGTGGTCGGGCCGAGCAGTTGAAAGAATAGTGTTGGTCCGAGCAGAGTAACAATACGAATGCTAGGAAGTCCAAAGTCCCTTACCTTGAGCAGATGTTACCTATTTATAGTCGAATATTCGTATCCTGTTCGGATGAGGCTTCCAAAGTTGTCCATCGAGGTCTTCGGGATAATACCTAATCACTAACAAAGTTGTCATCTTGATTCCACTTATCCATATGATGTGGTGCCGATGTGGCTGAAGAAATGAGATGGCCATAGAGGTAACACGTGGCACCCGGGGCCAGCTCAACCATAACCTGAACACCACTCCCCCTTTTGCGAAGTTGAGGAGTGTAGTGCTTGGTCGCGATGTGGCTTTGGAAGAGCTCTTTGGTTCTCGGCTGAGGAACTTGAATATCAAGTCTAGTTAAGTGCACTGTATGGACTAACCAACTCGAGGTTGAACTGGTTTACTGGGCGAACAGGTCGACTCGAGGCTCGTACCATTTTCAATACGGGTCAGTAGAAGCATCACTTCGCTTCCCAAGGCTACATACATGTGAAGGGCAGTGGCATCATTTCATATTCCCGAGCTGTTAAAAGGCGGCGTTTGATCTATGTCGTTGATTTGGACCACTGGGAGCCCTATTAAAGGGGGTGTAGAGCATTCTTACTTTGTCGTTTGTGAAGGAAGCGCGCTTAGAGCTTGGCAAGAGGTAGACTTCGGCTCGATGTTGCTTCAATTCCTTGGTCAAAAACTTTGGAGTTCAGTAAGATGTCTTCCTCGTCATCTGACTCTTCCTATTCTTCTTCTCCTTCCGCTTCTTCCTCTATTTCCTCTTCTCGTAGTGAGCCCGAGTTGGGGTCTCTTGTTGAAGTTGTCGTGCTCAATACCCGTGACATATTTTATTTTCATTTCGTGTCGTATTTTCTTTTCATTTCATTTTTATTTGTGGATCCACAACATGTTTTCAAAACCCTAAAAGCACCCATGAATGAAACCCAAACATATTTTCTAATTAAAGTAAAAGAAATTTGGGTTTTGCCTGTTGGGAACTTATGAAAAAATTAAGATAGAAGTAAGTGACTAAAAGTATTAAACCTTAAAAAGTTTAGCTTGTTTGCAATGCAATTTTATTTGCTTTGGTGCAGACGTGTGGGAGTAAATGAATCAAGTGAAAATTCTGATTTGTTTTTGTTTTTTATTATTTGTAGTGGTTAGGCCCCATCCATCACACCAGATTTGTTAAAAAAGTGTAGCAGAAAGCATGGTCATGGTTTTGACCCATGAACTAGTCAAGTAAATTAGTTTTGTTTCACCCTAAAACCGCTATTTGGTAAAAAAACATTGATTTGGTCAACGAACTGCTAACCTGAGTTGTCAAACAGTCAACGTAGACAATGGTTTTCGATCATTTTTTAATTATTTATTTTTAATCCTAATGAGTTGTCCATTTGACCGGCCCCCCAAAATGGTTAAGTGTTCAATCCAATTTTTAAAACCTTGGCAGAAAGAGCCATTTTAACATTCTTGCTAGTCTAAGTCCAACTACTCAAGCATTACTATTTTTTGAGAGTTCCTAATAAGATTTTTATAGTAATGCATCTTAATATTATATATTTATATATTCTTTACTTATTAATTCTAAATAGATTTTGAATGGATTTCAAGATACAATTAAATGCAATTCTAAATTTTTTAGTAAATTTAAAACTTTTTTTAATTATATGTTGCATCTATTTGGTCCTAATATTTATTTATTTATCCGTTGCTTAACAAGGCTTTCAAGTCACGAGAAAAGTTGTTGAGCTTAGATTTGCAAAATGTTTGAAAAGTTTTTCAAACAAGCCTTGTAAAAAAAAAAGTATTTTAGGCTGAGTTTGAAAGGAGTACAAATGCAAATATGTAGAGTGCAAAACCTTATATTTTGTTTTATTTTGTATGTATTTATGTTGTACATATTTGCATTTGTACTGCTTCCAAATTGAGCCTTTTAAGAAATCCTAGTTGAGCTTTGTTGCAAAATCTTCTATAATAGTTTTCCATGTGAAGAAAATAATTAAAAAGGAAATGAAAAGAACATAGCTTCACTAGTTGCAGTTGTGTTGGTTAGTCGGTCTGCTACGCCAGCGAGGAACAAGAATAAATACACATTGGTGTTTGGTTGGAACAACAATGGAGTGAGAGTTATTGCTGTAGGAAAATTTTATGAAGAATGTGGTGAACGGGTGATGCTTTTATCAGAGATTTTTATTTAAACTCGGTTTGAAGGAGTATAAATACAAATACGTAGAGTGTAAAGTCTTGTATTTTGTGTGCACATTGTACATATTTGTATTTGTACTCCTTCCAAAATGAGCATCAGGGAAAATTACACATAGGTACCTGAACTTTTGATTGCTAATACTTAACTACCTGAAGTTTTAGGACGACATTGTAGCACTTGAACTATACAATATATATATATATATATATATATATATATATATATATATATATATATATATATATATATAATTAAAGTAAAAGAAATTATAGTTTCTCTTTCTATAAACTATGAGAAAAATAAAATAGAAGTAAATGACTAAAAGTATTAAACCTTAATGCTTATATAAAAGTATTAAAAGTGCGAGAGACTAAGAGTGTAAATAAATCAAATGCAAATTTTGATTTATTCTTGTTTTTTAAATTTTGCTTTTTTATTGTTTGAATTGATTGGGGCATATTCATTGCACGAGATTTGTTAAACAAAATGTAGAAGAAAGAACCCTTTTAACATTCTTGCTAGTCCAAGTCCAACTCAAGCTTTACTTTTTTTTGAGAGGTCCTAAATATTATATTTTGTATAAATTATTTACTTATCTATTCATTATAAATACATTTTGAATGGGTTTCAATGTATAATTAAATGCAATTTTATTTTTAATAAATTTAGAACTTTTTTCTAGGTTGTATGTATTTGGTCCTAATATTTATTTATTTAATTGTTGCCTAAGAAAGCTTTTAAGTCTTGAGAAAAATTGCAAAGCTTAGATTTGCAAAATCTTTGTAACATTTTTCAAATGAGCTTTGTAAAAAAAAAAAATCATTGTTGAGCTTTATTGGTAAAATCCTTGAAAAGTTTGTTGAACTTTGTTGAAATATTTTACAAAAATTACTTTTGAACTTTTCATTGGAGAATAGTGAAAAAAAATCTCAATTTAAAAATATTTCATGCATCATATTGGTAATTTATTTTAAAAAGACCTAAGTGAACCTTGATATATTGTTCTTAAACTTGCAATTTAATTAGAATATGTTCCCTCAAAGTTTGAAACAAATCATAATACAATAATCAAGCTTCAAAGTATCGGTATGATACGCATATCGGTACTTAAAACGGTCGTAACACCTTTTTTTTAGTTGTTTTTTTCAAATTTTGGTTTTTTGGGAATCTTAAAATCATGGTTTAAAGTATCAATATGATATGCCTCGTATCGGGCGTATCGTATCGTATCGTATCTTTTGAAAATGATACGGTCCGAGATGCCTGTTTCTAGGTGTTTCGGACCCCCAACTTTTTTTAATAATAAAAAACATGTTTTAAGCAAGGCTCAAAGTATCGTTACTTTAAACCATGACAATAATGAAACCATATTGGTTAATTTTGTTGAAGCCTTGTTCTTGTGAAAAAAAATTGTTTTGGTTTGTGTTTGTATTAACAAATTTGTTGTAAGCGTTCATATTTGGAACTAATCCTCTAACCCTTGAGTTGTTAGCTCATCCAATGGCTTGGCACAACATCAACTAGCCTATATGTGATTAGCACTATATCAACGAACTAGGGGTGTGTCTAGCACCATATTAACCAAATGGGGTGTGGTTAACACCATATCAACTTGTTGAATGTGATTGACATTGTATCAATTCGTGAGAGTGTGGTTGGCATTGCTTCAACTAGATGAGTGTAACTAGCACTATAACAACTAATCACTCTAAGGGTTGGATTGGCACATTTTGGGCCCGTTTGGTGCATATTTTTTGGAAGATCTTTTGGTAGCTCTAACATGCAAAAGACGCATTGGGCTTTTGCATGAAGGTTTGAGCAGCGCGAAGCGCGTTTGGTAGATGCATGTCTTTACGCACGAGAATAAAACGCAAAAGATGCGGAAAGCTTCATTTGAAGTTTCCCAAAATCAGCCCAAAATGAGCTTTTTGCGTCATTTCGATGCTCCGTCTTTTGGCAGCTAGATCTTCTGTGAGTCAAATGGGAATAGACCGAAAATCGGTCTTCCCAGCTTATAAACAACCGAACGACCACACGTAAAGATGCACCAATCGGGCCCTTAATTTAGTTGGGTTATTAGATTAAAATTTATAAGCTTTTGCTTGTAGAGCGGATGTAGCCAAACTACTATAAATGATGGTGTATTGTGTGCTCTATTCTTTCTATATTTATTTATCGTATTTTTACTTGAATACATTCATTGGAAACACACTTGACACTTAGATTCATTTTATAATTAGCTAGTTCAACACAAATTGAATATTGAGAGTTGTTATTATTTATTGATGTGCATAATCATTTAAATAATTTTAGTGTGTTGTGGATTCATTAACTTGTCCATTAAGTTTGTACAAAAACTATTGTATTAGTATATTGATATGTTGGATAAGTACTTGTATCATTAAATCTACATTCAAAAGAGTTATAGTGTATGGATGTAACAAGGGGGGCATCCACTTCATTAATTAATGTATGGTTACAAGGGACATCACCCTAGGGACTAGGTAGCTTAAAAGAAATGACTTGTAACATTGTGGGCTAATGCTTGAGGAAAAAAAAAAAAACAGCAAATGTTTAACCCAATTCACTCCCCTCTTGAGTTAAATAAATCAAACAACAAGTGGTATCAAAGCAAATTCTTCAAACATTAGCTCGATGAATCTGAGGCAAAGACAATGATAACTCTTAAGTTTCAACTCCTTACTTCGAAGGCTAGCTTATCTCCATACCTCGTTTTTTTCAATAGAATTAACTACAACTATTGAAAGGCTATAATGAAAGTTTAATCATCTCTTTAGATTATGAGAATTGGGTAGTAGTAGAAAAATGACATTCCATGCCCACAAATTGTGGATGGGAGTACGGTAGAAAAATCCACTAGTGAGTCAACTTAAAATGGCATGCTTTTATTTCACAATTATTTCTTTTATTTTCTTGAAAAGCTTCAAAAAAAAAATGTTTTAACACTTTTTTTTTTCAAATGCCTTCTTTCTTTTTCTTCCCCTCAAAGTTTTTCATGTTTCAAAATTCTAAATAAAACAATTATTATAAGGTTAAAGAATCTAGAATAAACTCCTTCCAGACTATTTAAAAGTGGTTAAAATAAGACCAATAAAAAATAATTAATTGATTTAGGAGCCGGTTGTAACTATTGTTCATGGGTTGGGACCTTGGATCTAACAAAACCTATAACAAAAGGATATATCAGGATCAAACATTACTACATTACTAATAAAGCAAACATGTTTGAAAATTGAAACCACCTATGTTCAAATAATCTAATGGTAACAAGGTAGGGTGTGACTACTTTTACTTTTATGGGTGGGCAAGGAAAAGCCCATGCATGATAATTTCACCTTAGCCTCAACTTGGTTGTAGTGTAATGCAATTTTTTTTTTGCATTAGTGTAAATTTATGGGAGTATAAATAGGCATACTGTAATTTCTAGTATATTGATTTAAATTTGATTTTGTTTTATTTGGTTATGAGAAGTGAAAACAAAATTAAGACAAATTGGTGTTGTTTTGAATAAAAGTATCACGTATTAAATCTATTTTTTGAAGAAATGTGCACTATTTGATTATGTGTTTTTCAAAAAACAATAAAACGTTATTTTTACTCTATGCCTACCTTATAAATGAAGAAAGGTGTGGTGTGAGAAAATGCCCTTTCTCATTTTTTACAAGTGCTAACAATAGTAGGTTGTTGATGTGACATTGAAAAACATCTATGACCCAACAACAATCCCAAACAAAGAAAAAATGCCATTTTTTAAAAACCAACATACCAATGCAACATTGTTTTCTCATAAAATAGCTTAGCATTGGAGAAACAACATTAGTTCCAAACATTACCTTTGTCGACACTCTATATGTAAAAGAATGTAAGGTAGGTGGGTTCTGATGCAAATATTTGCATTTGAACTCTTCCAATTTGAAAACGGTACAAATACAAATATGTACAATGCAAATACATACAAAATATAAGGTTTTATACTCTACAACATACATTGCAAAATATAGGGAACAAATTTTGCAATGTTAAAAAATATAAAAATGAGAAAAATTATGGATTTTATATTAAATAAAAGGGAAAATCATGATCACAAACACACTGATGCAAAATTGGACCAGGTGCAAAATATGTGTATCTAGTTCAGATTTGCATTGCAAACCTATAAAACCTTAATAAGGAACTCATAATATAAAAAACAATGTAGAATGAATTTAGACCAAGGGTCTTCCACTATAAAGAAGTAATATCCTAATGTTCTAATAAACCTAATTCTTATGATCAAAGCATTTAAATTGTGGAGGTCTTCCTTCTCATTGCTATTTGCGACATAAGTTTCATTACTCTCCTTCCTTTCATTCATCATTTCGTATATTTGTGCTTATGTCCTTGTGAAGTCCCTAAATCTGTCTAGTTCATAATCATCATCATCCTTGTAGCATTTTGTTGTTTCTTCTTCTTCCTCATCATCATGCTCGCAGTTTTTCATTCCTTTCTAACGACGTTGTGGTGGTAGAGGTCACAATGCTAATACTATTTTATTTTTTCTCTCTATCTCACCATCTTCTCCAATTCCATTAATAAATGCATCTAGTTTTATTGCTTTTTCTTCTTCTTCATCATCATCATGCTCGTAGTTTTTTCATTCATTTCTAACGATGTTGTGGTGGTAGATGTTACGACGTTAGTACTATTTTATTATTTATTCTCTATTTCACCATCTTCTCCAATTCCATTGTTAAGTGCATCTAGTTCCAATCTAAGAAAACCAATAGGCATCTGTAAGTAGAATTGATCTTCATCTGTCTTGCTTTTAATAAACAAATCCATTTATGGTGAAAATTTTTTGTTTTCTCCATCTTTTCACTTTTCTTTATTTTATTTATTAGAAAGATGATGTATATTTCGTGATGCCTAGATAATATCATGGTCATTTTCTCTTCTGATTAAAGTTTTTACTTTTGTTTTTTGATAATTCAAATAGAGTTTCTATTATAATAGTTGTCTAACTCTCGAAACCATCTCACTATATTTCTAATTTTTCAAACGCTTTTTGACTCATATATTGTTAATGTTTTTTACTTGCCACTTTGCAACTAAAGTTCAATTTGTTAAATCTTTCTCTGTGTCCTCATATTTCATTGACTGGGCTTACAGTTCTATTTATCATAAAACCTCCCATAAGGTTTTATTTTAAAAATAAATAAATAAATTCCCCTACAGTTTCCTTACTTTCACCATTGTCCCCAAAACCTATCATAATAAATATAAGAAATAAACTTATTTCCACCATTGCTTTGTACGTAGCAGTTCTAGATGATGATAATAATACATCTAAATTTTTTTATAAACTTTATGTATTTTTTATTTTTTTGTTTTTATTATTAATCGGATGCAAATTGCAAAATCTAAATTTGATTACAAAAAACACCTCATGCAAATATGTGATAATTGGGTTGAGCTATAAAGTTTTAAGTATCATTGGCAGGCCTTCCTGCTTGGCAAACTTCTTTTTGTAGGGATTTTTATTTTTTGGTGTATCATTTTTTAGTTTCTTCATTTATTAAAAAATGGAAGATTTAAATAGAGGGAATTGAATGAAGTGAAAAGTAGTAATTCAATTTACAATTTAAACCTTATAATTAGGTAGGGATTAAATTCAAAATGTGTATTTTTGTGAAAAGAAAGTTCCACAATATAAACTATATTTTTAATAGTAGTATAAGTGTAGAATTATAGATGTGTTCAATTTTTTTATATTTTCTTTTGTATTTTTGTGTCTATAAGTAAATCTAATATGTTACAATTACATATTGTTTAATATGATAAATATATGATATTATACATGTGCCTAAATGTTTTTTTTTGCAAATTTTATATTTTTTATATTATTATTCTTTATTAGTTATTTATAAGAAAGAAGAAGCACTACTTCAACTACTACAACGTTATCATAAATGAGCGAAAAAGTATGAGCATGATGGTGAAGAAGAATAATGAACAAAACACTACAAGGGTGATGATGAATAAATGAATTGGACAAATTCAAGGACTTCACACCATGTGATACAAGCACAAACATAGGAAAAGAGGAATAAAAGGAAGAAGAGTAAGGAAATTTATATCACAAATAACAGCTGAAAACAAAAACTGTTAGCAATTGATTTCAACCGTGTTTGAGATTTATTTTGCAAAACATATCTATATGATTATATATATATATATATATGTGTGTGTGTGTATGTTTATGATGTTTTGAGAAAAGTATTTGCAAAAAGGTTTTAATTCCCATGACCTATTCGAGTAGAGAGTGCAACACTGCACCTTGCAGCCAGGGGAGAGGTCTTTCCCTGTCGGGCAGTGTTTGGTCATATGGGTTGAGAGGTTTAAGTGTAAGAGACCATTAAAGGTTGTTTTACCTGATGGGCTATATCTCACTTAAGTCTATTCTCCTTGGGCCTTTATATGATGGCTGGACTCAATGATCATTTACTGTAAATATTGGGTTCATTAAGAGTCCATACTAATGTACTTAGGGGTTCATTGTGCTTGATAATGAATTCGGCCAAGCCTTTTCACATAGGCTGGAGCCGAACCCATGTGGGCATATGTGATGCCATTGTTGGGGTCCCACGCCATATAAAATGAACCTAAATGGGCAAGTAACTACCTAGGGACGTGAGTCACTTGCTTATTGGGCATAAAGCCCAAGATTAATTGAATTAATTAGAGTGTCACATGACAACTTAAAGAGTCATGTGATTTGGGCAAATATGGTTTGGATATGGGTCGAAAGCAGCCATTAGGATGAGAGGATAAGTCTTATCCACTTAGATAGTCAAAATCCAAATAAAAATTTGGATTATGAACCTCCAATTTGATTAGGAGAGTGGTGATCATTAAGGCTAAGAAAAGAGCAGATTGAATTTGCTCCAATTTACCATTATCTCTGTTCTTGCCGCCCCATAAACCCTAGTTTGATCTCCCCTTGTTGGATTGATCTTGATCAGTTCCACCTCTGCTTTTTGCAAGAAAAATACAAAGAAAATTCATGCTCACCTCCCTTGTACGACCCAAGGTGTTGGATTGTAATTTTGCTGAAAAGTGCGTTTCTGAACTAGCTTCAATTCAAGCTGCGCCATATTCAGTGGAAGCTGGTTATGGGATTCAGCTTGGGCGTGAACTACCACTTTGGGAGCTACATTTGTGGAATTTGTGTCAAGTATACTTCTCCCTTCCTTTTGGGTTTCAGATCTGGTCCGGTTTTGGTGCAAGAACGATCATTGAAAAATGCCATTTTTTCTAAAACTAGGAATACAATTCTTAAAAAGTTGCAAGAAATTTTTGAAATTTTGCCCGACCATCTGGCATGGTTTGGACATCCATATGATGGATTTCACCTTCCTTCAGTGGTATCAAAGCCAAAGGTTTAATCTTGAACCGAAATAAACCAGATCTAAAACAAGACTGAAATCGGTTAAACTATTATGGTCGATTTGTGCAGTTTGCAATTCTCTGAGAAATCGATTCTTAGGTTTTGGGTGATTTGATTTGAAATTAATTTTATTATATTCTAGTATAATTTTAGAATTGTTCTATTGTATTTTCTTTGGTTCTTGGGCTGTCTGTGTGATGGAGATCAAATTATTTATTAGCGCCGAGATATGCGCACCCAATAAATTATTTATTTGATTATTGGTCTATAAATATTATTTTTCTTTTTAGAAAAAATGTATTAGGATTTATTATGATGTAATTAATAGAAAATTAGGTTTTTCTTTTTTTTTTTTTTTTTACATTGGAAGACTTGTTGAAGCGCACCGAGAAGGAGAATGAAGATTTTGCAAAAATTCTACAATCTGCGGTTAATAGTTTCTTGCAGGTTTGTAGTTTGTCTGGATATTCAGACCATCACACTTCTAGCCCTAGATTATTGTTTATTTGTTGTGATTGATTGTCAATTTTTCGACTGCTAACACTCTATGCTTGTCTTTGTATTTCTACTCCTTGAAACTAAGCCTCAACCTAACTAAAAACATCCGATAAAGTAGTAGGGCTATCAATGGGTCAAGCCCGGCCCGATGGGCCCAAACCGATTGGGCCGGTTCTGATATCGGGAGCTGGAACTGACAGGTCGGTTTCGAGTCCTGATATAGGGTCCCGATTACTATCAATTCGGAATCGGTTCTACATAGTCCTGAACCGGTTCAGATATGACCCGATATATATAATGATTAATATATTAAATAAATTATATATACATAGAATATTTAATATATATTAACAATTTTTTTTTTGTTTATTATAATCGGGTCTGACCCGACAGACCTGATTGTCATGAGAACCGATTGGTTCGGGATCGGGGTCCAAAATTGCAGACCATATCGGACCCGGTTCCGGTCCGGGTCCTCAACATTTAATGTTGCGTCGGTTTCGCTTCCAGCCGGTTCCGACCCACACCCGACCCGTTGACAGCCATAGATAAAAGCATCACCCTTACACCCTTCTCCCTTTCAGTGGCTCTCACCCCATCGCTGTTCCAACCAAATACCAACGCGTACCTATTCTTGTTCACCACCGGCGTAGCAGACCGGCCAACTAACACAGCTACAGGTAACGAAGCAATGTTCTTTTCATTTCCCTTTTTTAATTCATTTATTCACATGGTAAACGATCCGTTCTCGATGCACTATGCTCTGGTCTTCTAAATTTGGAGTTTCTGCTGTGTTGTGTTATTGTATTTGAAAGATTTCAAACCACAACCTAAGAGTAAGAATAAGAAACTAAACTGGAAGCATTGAAAAAATATGGGTCCTACCTTTCGTACATACAATCCAAAATTGCTGAGGTGTTACATACCGGACGACTGAGAAGGATTTCAAAAAGAACGGGATTAGAGCATTGAGCAAGGGGTGCAGAAGAAAGAAATAGTCGAGAGCTTCTTTTTCATTGTTATTTTCTGACATGATTGTAATATTCTGGAAGTTTAACCTAAGTTCTAACCGAGTCAGTTTTGCTTCGGTTGCCAGGGAAGTGAAAGTGTTTCAGGAAACCATGAGACTAAGGGCCAATTGAACTAGCCGGTGGCCAACCAATAATGCCATGCTTATGAGCGTGGTTAGTCATTGAGTTGACTCCCTGCAAGGCTTTCTAAACTGAGTCAAAAAGCTTGAGTCACTGAACTATATTAGGTTAGATACGAAATACGAATATAATTTTTTGTTTTTGTAAATTTTTGTTACTTGACTTGATTTTCAAGCATTGTTTTATGGTAAGATAAATTTATGCTGGTATCTCGCTAACTTCCCTGAATTCCTTATGAATGGTCAGCCAAGAATATGCCTGGTCTATCAATCCCTGGAACACCTTAGCTTTGAGATAACTATAAAATGAATTCAATTATCAATGCCGGTCCTAACCTTCTCTGGTGTTGGGAGGGCTGGACTGGTAATGGACGTAACATATGACGTTTTCTCATGTGCTGGAGGCTCTCAGACTTGAATCTGTGATTTGATGCTTGTCATCTAGAGATTTAATCATCATACTAAGCAATGGAGAAGCATGCATAGAAAAAATTCCTGAATTTGGTTTAAGCCCAAATTGTTTAGGCCCCATTTGGTGTGTCTTTCCACACAGTCTGTCAGCTATTTAGAAGCCTGGCAGACTGAGTTGTGGTCTTTTTCTGTTTGGTTCGCAAGAGATCTAGCCGCTAAAAGACATTGCGCCAAAAAGATGTGCGAAGCCCGTTTTGGGCTATCTTCGGGAAGCTCCATTGCTCCAAATGGAGGAGCTTTTTGTTTTTTGTTTTTTCCAACTTATCTTCGCGCGGAAAGACACACCTTAAGCAAATGGTCTTTAGGCTGTCAAATTCTTGATGCAAAGGCTGACTAGATAATGACTAGAAAATTTGATATGATATTATCCTATTTCTTAATACCAGCCACTAGCCATGCAAAAACTTCCCCAACTATGGGAGCACCATCTAACAAGAAAGATTTCCATGTGGTGGATCCATATAAGTGAACCTTAGTTTTTAAGAAAAAAGATAAATGGTCATTTTTTCCAACCCCTTTTTGCATATAATAAAATTATAATTGGTTAATTGTTGCTCATAATTTTAGGCTTTGAGATGTTGGGGTATCTTCGAGGGCTACTATGGCTTCTCTTTGGAAGTCCATTCGTGGAGTGCTTCCTCAGTTTCTAGGCCTTATTAGGAATGATGTTTGTTTTGGAGATAAGGTTCTTTTTTGGGAGGATCTTTGAATTGGCAACTTTTCCCTTAAAGATCTCCTTCCTTCCTTGTACTCCCTTTCTTTGTTAAAAAAGGAACCGATATGTCGTTTTGTGTCCTATTCCTTGTTGGTCAATTTCAGTTGGAATTTGGGCCCAAGGAAAGATCTGAGAGACTATGAGTTTGATAGGGCAGCCTCACTTCTATAAGTTCTTGATTCTGTTTTTTCTGGACTTTTCTTTGCCATATGGTTGTATTTGGACTCCTCATCCTAAGGGAGTGTTTTCTTGCGCCTCTTTCTTCTCTTCTTTATGTTCAACCCCCAACCCTCAACCTTGTCCTGTGAAAGAAATTTGGTCTAAACCCATTCCTCCCAAGGTTGGGGCTTTGTGTTAGGAAGTCTTTCATGGAAAAACTAATACTTTAGTTGCTTTTCAAAAAAGAAGACCTTATTTGTGTATCTCCCCAAATTGGTGTACCATTTGCAAAGCAAGTTACCGCCTTCTAATCGCCTGCCCCTTTGTTGTAGGTATTTGGGAAAAGATTTTGTCTTTTTGGTAATAAGTAGAGTGTGCCCCTAAAGATTGGAAACCTTTTTGACCCAATGATCTTCAGTTGGCCGAGGAGGAGTGGTAAAGTCATGTGAAGATGTGTTCGGGCTGTTATGATCTGGATGATATGGGAAGAGAGAGTTAGCAAAATTTTCAATGATAAGGAGAGAGTGAGGAGGTTGTGTTGGAATGCATAGTAAATAGGGTTATATATTGGCCTAAATCTCTAGCCCTATTCTCGGAATTCCCCTTTGATGATTTTTGGAGGAATTGGGAAGCTGTGGCAAGAAGTTCTAATGTGAGGGGCAGACCTGTTGCAGCTTGGAAACCTTTGAAAGTGTTATGGACACACCACCCTGCAGGACACTGCGGCGCTGTCATAGGCAGCAGCACACACCGCCTGGCAGCACGCAGCATGCACCGCACCACACGGCAGCAGCAGAGGCAGCAGCGCGCACTGCACGGCAGCACGCACCGCGCACACCCCCGGCACCGCACGGCAGCGGCACCATGAGCTGCGCACACGCTCCCGACAACAGTAGCAGAGCGGGGCCCACACGACAGCTCATAGGGATGGGCCCACCCTTATCTGGACACGTCAAGCCAACTTGCCGCCAGCTTACCTTATCTTTATCTTATCTTATCTTTATCTTATCTTAAGTAAGAGTGAGTTACGATTAGGAGTAGGTAACTAGGAGTTTGAGTTTAATTAGGAATTTCCTTTTGTAATCTCCTATTTAAGAAGCTACGAATTGAAATAAAGCATTCAGTTTTCCAGTGAAGAAAAGAGTGAGGAGAGTTCGGGTGGTCTCTTGGACAAATCACCCCAAAGGAGAGTTCGGGTGGTCTCTTGGACAAATCACCCATTGGGTTTCCGCAATAGGGTCTGCACGCAAGGGAAGGCGCAAGGGGAAGCAGGGCTTTCACACCGTGGACCGACCCGTGACGGGATCCTACGCGCGGGACCTTAACAGGAAGAAGGTTTTATCAAGCTAAATTTCAATGGTAGCAGTGTAGGAAACCTAGGGCCAGCTGGTATAAGAGTTTTTAGAAACTCTGAAGGACACATTCTTGCTGTTTTTTCAGGTCCTGTGGAAGTTGGAGATGTGTTGTTTGCTGAGTTCCAAGCAGTCTTACAGGGTTTGAAATTTACAAATTGCTAAAGACCTAAACTATGACAGATTGCTAATTGAAGGTGACTCTAAATTGGTAGTAGGGTGGCTAAAGGAACTGGAATCTGTGATTTGGAATTGTGGGGAATCAATGAAGAGATTAAATGGTTATTAGAGACATGACAGTTAATATCCAGTGGGAAAGGAGCCAGCAAATGGGATGGCTGGTTATTTTGCAAAAATGGGGGTGCATAAGTCTGAACTGTTTCTGGCTCAGTTGTAGTTCTTTATCTGTAATGGGGGCTGCATCTCGCTGTTGGGTTGCTTTATTTTAATACTTTTCTGCAACACTCGACCTAGCTTTGTAGAATTTCATTATTTACAAAAAAGGCTTTGGTTTGTTTTATTGTTGTAAATTATTTATTCTATTTGGTGGTATGGTGGATGCCAACAAGCAGCTTAAGGATTTGGACCTGCAAATAGGTCATCAAAGTTAGATGTTTAGCAAGGGAGATTGATAATAATGGTTTGGCTGACACTTTAGCTAAACGGGGGACAAATATGGGGCAGTTATTTGGGCTGCATTATAAGAGCTATTTCTTGTTGTGGTGAGCATCCCTTATCATTGGGGTGCTTGACATTTGTATCTTTTTTTTATTATTGAATTCAAGTAACTATTTCCAATAAAAAGTGTTTATATTGATCTTGATAATTTGTTTTTTTTTTGCCTCCTGTTTTCTACAAGTAGAAGCCCGTTTCTTTATCCTGTTCCTTTGAAATACTACATATGAGGATTTTTTTTGATTGTTTCTCAAAGATGGGGATGTTGTGTGCTTTCCTTTGTTTGGATATTTTTCTCCCTTTCCCATTAATGTTTGGGAACCTTCTGGTCATGGGGAAAGAACCAAATTCAAAATTGAGACGTTGTTGCGCCAATAGGATTTTCTGATGCTATTATTTTTTCCTGATTCTGTTCTTTCTGTAATGTGTTGAAAGCATTTCTTGAGAAAGATTGCCATCTTTATGATGGAGTCAATTGCTACCGGGATCTTAGCCTTGCCAATACTTGGTATTTTGCATGGCAATTTCAATGTCGTGTTGATTCTCTTAGCTGAAGTCAAACAGAGAGTACTGACATTTTGCACTTTTAGACAAAGTTCAGTTTTTTCTTTCATTCTTTTTTTTTTTCTTCTATTTTTACCATATCTTTATACCATCTATGTACCGTATTTATGGCTGTGTACCCCTGCCATGATTTCTAGAGGTTGATGTGCTCAAAACATGGAGATACTTGAATACTTGGTAATCATTCCATGTACCATGGTAAAACTTATAGATCCTTATTTTGGACAGTGCCACTTAATATCATCATATTGGTGGAGCACCCCATCCTAAGTGGAATTCAAGAGTTGTATTCCTATTATGTTTTGAACAAGAAACCTTGGGTCCTATTCATAGTTTTCAAGGCGCCAAGGTGAGGCCAGGTGACAGGGGGTGCCTTTTCGCCTAGTTGTTTAGGTGATGGATTTTTTATGTAAAAAACATAGGTCCTAGGGTAGTTCCCTAGGTACCATAACCATATTTCTTTAATAATTATTCATAAGAAAAGTATAAAGTTCATGTAAATCTAGAAAATTAGGGCTGTTCACACTAGTGTAAAAATCGACCAAACCGACCCAAACCAATCCAACTTGAACCGATGTGGTCGGTTCTCAAATAAGCTGGCCGGTTTTGGTTTAGAAATAAGAAAAATCCGACTGAGTGGTTCGGTTGCAGTTTATAAATTTGTAAACTGAAGTAAAATCGAATTGAACCGAGTATATGTTAATAATGCATGTGACCTTAGCTTAACCATTCCCATGTCTCAATTCCCATTTCCCAATTCGCAAGAGGCAAGTGCAGGCCTGACCCTTAGGCATGGCCCCTACACATTGTTTAATGTGAAAGTGAGAAGCTACTTGACCCCTAGTCCCTAGGCATAATTATTCTCTCTATCAAAATTCTAACCTATTAGTTGTTTTCTCTTATATCTCATATTTATTCTTGATTTACTTTTAAAAATGATAATAATAATAGTATATTGTTTTGAGAGAGAGAGATAGCGATTAATAATTAAACAATAATTAATTATAAAGCAATAATATTAGGTTTTTTAGGGGTGTATAGGCTGTACTCTCTACTCATTGTCTAAACTATTAAAAATAGAATAAAATATTTAGTTATTTACTCTAAAGAAGACATTTGAAGTCTGAACAGATCAATTTCCTTGGGTTGTGGGCCCAAATCAAATCAAGACTAAGGTAAACAGTTACTTGGTTCGGTATAAACTGATCAAACCAACAAACCGAGACATCATATTATATTTCAGTTCTTGTTCTCTTTCGGTTGATGTAACAATCAACCCGATATATTTGGTTTGGTTGGCAAAATTGTATGCAATCGAACCGACCCGACCTGTGTACAGACCTATAGAGAATCAACATATTCATGAGAAGAAAAAGAAGAGGGAAAAGAAAATTCAAAAAATACAGGGGCTGAACCCTTAGACAGAATTTTAAGTTCTTTCCTTATTGGTTCAGGTTTTGAAGTCTTTGAGGGTTCAATAATGTCTATTTTATAATTATAGTGCCAAAAAATAAGGCATTTTATAATAGAAAGTACAAAACTGCTTGGCAATTAGGTAAGTCGAGTCTCAATGGGCACCTTGTTGCCTAGGTGCCCGCCTTGACAACTATGGTCCTATTATATGCACTGTAAAGAAAAAGGTGGATTCCTTGTCTGGTACCAGGGAAAATATTGGGCTGTTTACTGGATTAATTTATAGGTTAGTTATGTGAATGAAGGATAAGTGGTAAAAGGGTTTGCAAATGCATCCTTTTCCCGTTCGTGAGCATCTATGAAGACAGAAATAGAAGAATCTTTAAAGGAAAGAAGAAAGACTGAATGGTTATGCATAGACATGGGGAATATGATCATAGGCTGGATTTTAGTTCATTATAAATTTTGAATGTTCATTGATC
Source organism: Nelumbo lutea (assembly GCF_056320005.1). NCBI lineage: Eukaryota > Viridiplantae > Streptophyta > Magnoliopsida > Proteales > Nelumbonaceae > Nelumbo > Nelumbo lutea. The sequence continues at coordinate 113,119,110 of NC_142685.1, read as the reverse complement.
TTCTTTCAGGTCTAGGTTTTGATCTACTTTGTATGCAGCAGCAGATGTTGGAATCATTGAATTTTGAATTTTGAGTGTTCATTGATTTTCTTTGAGGTCTAGATTTTGGTCTACTTTGTATGTGGCAGCAGACGTTGGAATCTTTGGATTTTGAATATACAATTCCTGGTATTTTATCTTTTTTGCTTCTCCTGATGTTTGTTTCTAGTTGGTGTGTTATCTCATAACCCCTTCCCTTCTATTTTCTAGTGGGATAACTGGATAAGCCTTACTAGAATAAGCAGTGACAGGTTTTTTTACACTAATGTCAAATGAGGTGCAATTGCAAAAGCTAATTATTGAAGGGGATTCAAGGTGATAACTAGTTGGCCATGTAGCAATGATGCAGTTCCATGGAGATACGGAAATGAGATCAAGAAATTTAAGTGACTGGCAAGGAATATGCAGCTGCAGGTTCATTGTGTGAAAAGATCTGTAAATGAAATGGCTGATGGATTAGCTAGATAGGGAGTGGGTTGGGAACATTTTTATGGGCACAGTAGTAAGAAGTTTATAAAAATGTATGGGAGGGAGATGGTTCTTCCATGCTCTCTGACCTATGATTGTATAATTTTTAAATATTTTTTCTATCTAATGAAGTAAACTATAATTGATCTAAGAAAAAAGGATACTATCTCTAGAGTGTTGGAATCTCTCCAAACTGCGAACCATGCAAGAACACAAGATTTCATAATATTTTTCTCAGATGTTTCACAGATCAGCACAGGGGAGCACTGACGTGTTTATTTTATGGTGTTTCTCATGGAACGACTTTCTCTTTCATGTTGAGTGAGGCATTAAGCAATAAATAATGGTCAGGGGAGTTCAGATCTGCTCCCGACAAACGCTCCAACATTGTCCCAACGAGCCAATTTGGTCACACATCAGGAACATCTCCCCATGAATGACAAGGCAGATGTTCCCAATGTGTGGCTGCAGTGGGCTGTTTGAACAGTGTTGGGAGAATTTTGGTGTGGCTGTCTGGCAGATCCCTACTCTGGTCAGGGTATCTTGATTTGGTAAAAAAAGAGTTACAAGTTTAGGCCCTGATATTAATGCTTATAAAATGTTGTACTAATGATAGAAGGAAGATGGCGAACTAACAAATTTTCCTTCTTGTGAGATTTTTCTGCTTAAGCCTTAATGTTTTCTCAGTTTTTTGATTATTCTGTTGTTTATTACTTTTTGTACTCTGGCATCAAGTCTTCCTTAGATGTTATGAGATTCATGGTTTGTTGAAATTAAATCTCAGAGGATGCCTAAGTCTAAGCTTGCTGCACGTATAATTATTCTTAGAAGTAGGCTGATTGGGGATGGTCCGACTTCAGTGGTGCCAACATCTAACAAATTTCATTACGTTGTATATTATATGAAGACTTGTATCCACCAAGAAGTGATATGATGGCTTATAATGTTGTAATGTTTGTTATCCTTTAAATCGTTGGTACACTGTTCACAAAATTTTTGTTCTCCTTCAAAAGTTATGTAGCTTAAATAAGTTGTTGAATACATCATGAGGGCTTGAATATATCAAGAAGTGATATGAGGGCCTACAATGTTGTGATGTTGTTATCCTTTAGATCACTGGTGTGCTCTGCCCAAAAAAAGTTTGTTCTCATTCGAACTGTATACAATTTAAATTAATTATTAAATACATGGAAGTGTCTCCCATACCATTGCAGCAACTTATCTGATATGCTTAAGTTCTCAGGAAGGGGAGAGAGAGATTCAGAGTAGGATAAGGAGAAGAGAGAGAGGGAATGCGATTGTAGGAAGGCTAATGAATTTATTCCTTTCTTCAGGCTATATTTATAGCCTTATTGTGCTACAAACTAGGAATTAAGATAGGAACTACCGCCCCATGATCTTAGGAGCTTATCAACAAAAAACAGAAATGACTTATCTACTAAAACAGAAATGAAGACTTATCTACTGAAACAGAAATGGCTAAGGCTTATCCAAAATACTTTAACTAAGCTACTGTGACTGAGTCTCCTGCTGCTATTGCCGCCTAGTGCATGCATGCACGTATCATTTTCTCCCCCCCTGAAGGTTCCTTGTCCACAAGGAAGTCAGGATATGATTTGGTGAAGCGCCATTCCTTTTCCCAGGTTGCGTCCTTGGCTGGTGCCCCTACCCATTTGACCAAAATTTCAGATTTTGGACGGTATTTGCCCTTGCAAATAATACGACGATCTAAGATAGCTTCTGGTTGTGGAAGGATGGCCGAAGTATTTGAGATTGGGGGTAGCTGGGTGGAAGTTGGGGTGATTGGTCTCAAATGCTTCCGTAGTAAACTGACATGGAGCACATTATGGATCTGAGAGCCAGGAGTTAAGGCTAATCGATAGGCCACCGAACCGATCTTCTCCATGATTGGGTATGGCCCAAAGTACCGTGGGGCGAGCTTCATAGAACACCAAAACGCCACAGAAGTCTGCCGGTAAGGCTGCAACTTCACATACACATAGTCGCCTTCGACGAATGAAGCTTCACGTCGGTGTTGGTCTGCTTGACATTTCATCCGATTTCGAGCTACCTGAAGGTTGTGTTGCAACTCGCATAGGATGATGTCTCAGTCACGTAGGTATTCATCAACTGCCCCTACTCGAGCAGTGCCTGGTACATAGGTCAGCAGACTTGGGGGTGGGATACCGTAGACTGCTTCGAAGGGTGTCATCTTGGTGGAAGAGTGAGTGGATGTGTTGTAGCTGTACTCTGCCCAAGGAATCCACTCTAACCATTTCCGCGACTGGTCACCTGCTAAGCATCGTAAGTATTGCTCCAACGTTCGGTTAACAACTTTGGTTTGCCCGTCGGTTTGGGGGTGGTAACTTGAGCTCATACACAACTTCGTCCCATGCATTTGGAAAAGTGTTTGCCAAAATGAGCTGATAAACACCTTGTCGCGGTTGCTAACAATGGATGTCGGAATTTCGTGTAGGCGGACAACGTTGGCGACAAATGCCTTAGCGACTGTCGTGGCGGTGAATGGGTGTTTTAAGGGGATAAAGTGGGCATATTTGGTCAACCGATCCACAATTACCATGATAACCGTATACCCATTGGAAGGAGGTAACCCTTCGATAAAGTCCATCGAAATATCTGTCCACATTTGAGTGGGAATCGGTAGCGGTTGAAGCAATCCCGTTGGCCTCATGCAATTTGTTTTGAAGCATTGACACACGTCACGCTGTTGCAAGAATTCCTTCACCGCCCGACGCATGTTAGGCCAAAGGAAACTGTGCTTGATACGAGAGGAAGTTTTATGGAACCCAAAGTGTCCTCCTACTGGGGATGAGTGGCAATCCGCCATTACCTTTGAAATCAAGGTGGAGGCGGGGCTCAAATAAATTTTGTCCCCCTTGAACCACACTCCATCTCGTTGAAGCAACTTGTGGGAGGGTCGCTTCTTCATCAATTCTTCATAAAATGTGTCTTGTTCAACCTCTTTTTGTAGCGTCGGCCACCAATCTGCATGTGGTATAGAGATGGACAAAAATTGAAATTCGGCCATATGCGACAAGTATCTTTGGCCTTGATTCAACCCCTTTCTTATACTCGATCTCGTAGTCATAACCAAGTATCTTTGGCAACCACCGCGTTTGTGCTGGTGTAGTTATCCGTTGCTCGAGTAAATACTTAAGACTTTTTTGGTCGGTGCAGACTGTAAAAGGTTTCCCAAGCAGATATGGGCGCCATTTCTTAATGGTTTTGACAATAGCTAACATCTTCTCATAGGTGGATAGTTCCAAGGTCGAACCCTTCAGTGCTTCACTAAAATAGGCCACCGGTCGGTTTTACTGGGTAAGGATTGCACCAATCCCAGTTCCATTCGCATCGCATTCAATCACAAATCGTTGGGAAAAATCCGTAAGACATAGGATTGGTGGTGAAGTGAGTGCTTTCTTCAACTGCTGGAAGGCCAGCTCTGCTGTCTCGTTCTATTGAAATCCCCCCTTGGTCAATAGTTGGGTCAAGGGATCTACTATGCTTCTGAAGTTACGGATGAACTTCCGGTAGTAACCTGCTAAACCGAGAAAGCCACGGACCCCCTTTGCCGATGTCGGTGTAGGTCATTCGATAACAGCTTGTATTTTGGTTGGATCAATCTACACGCCTTGCTCCTAAATTATATGACCCAAGTACTCGACCTGCGAAACACCAAATCGACATTTTGACATTTTTGCAAATAATTGGTTAGAGGACAATATTTTTAGAACGATTCGCAGATGAGATATATGATCTTCTCATGATTTCGAATAAACCAAAATGTCGTCGAAGAAGACCAAAATAAATTTCCGGAGGTATGGACGGAAGAGGTCATTCATGAGGCTTTGAAAGGTTGCCGGTGCATTCGCCAAGCCAAACGGCATCACTAAGAACTCGTAATGCCCTTCATGCATCCGGAAGGCTGTTTTCGAAATGTCTTCTTCTCGCACCCTAATCTGACGGTACCTAGACCATAGATCTAGTTTGGAGTAGAATTTGGTCCCATGGAGCTCATCTAACAGTTCATCAATCATAGGAATGGGGTACTTGTTTTTAACCGTGATGTCGTTCAGTGCTCGGTAATCCACGCAAAATCGCCAAGCTCCATCAGCCTTCTTCACTAACAAAACCGGTGATGAAAATGGGCTGTTGCTTGGCCTTATCAATCCCGATTGCAGAAGCTCCTTCACCATTTCTTCTATTTCCGTCTTCTGGTAATATGGGTACCGATATGGCCTCACACTAACTGGTCCCTTGTCGGGAAGGAGCGGAATTTGATGGTCATGTGGTCGTTTAGGAGGCAGGTTGGTGGGCGGCTCAAGTACATGAGAAAACTCGGTTAGAATGTGGTCCATCTCAGGTGGATAGCAACTGGGTTGGCTGCTGCAGTTTGAAGGAACTATTTGGAAAAGGAACCCCGTACCTTGTAATCCATTGCACTCCTTGTCGGTCAAGGCTTCGATGCTGGCTCGTCCCACTCCCAGGAAGGTGCAAGAGACTCCTCCCTTCTTAAACGTCAAGGTCAGCTGTTTGTAATCCATCTCAATGGGTCCAAGAGTTTCTAGCCATTGTACTCCTAATACCAGCTAGCATGCCGCAACTGGGAGAACGTAGTAGTCAGCAGTAATGGGATGCCCTTGGATGGCGAGAGTACGAGCCCGACACTGCCCCACACATTCTATCTTTTCCCGGTTGGCGACCATAGCTTGGAATTTTCTGTCTCGGTTCACTGGTAACCCGAACTTAGAGACTATGGCTTGATCAATGAAGTTGTGGGTGCTGCCGCCATCAATAAGCACCATCACGTTCTTGTTTTTCAGCTTACCTAGAACGCGTATGGTTTGCGGGTGCTCAGCTCCTGCAATTGCATGGAAGGAGATCTCAGGAATCGCTTCTTGGTTCTCTGCCTCTGGCTCGTCATTCTCCGTGTCCGCCTGTACGGGATCCTCGATCATGAATGATTGTGGTCGTTCGCAACGGTGGCCAACGGTGAACCTCTCATCACAGTAGTAACATAATCCCTTCTCGTGACGTTCTCACGCCTTCTGGTTGGTGAGTCGCCGGAATGTTGCTGCCTCTGGCTCGTCATTCTCCGTGTCCGCCTGTACGGGATCCTCGATCATGAATAATTGCGGTCGTTTGCAACGGTGGCCAGCGGTGAACCTCCCATCATAGTAGTAACATAATCCCTTCTCGCGACGTTCTCGCGCCTCCTGGTTGGTGAGTCGCCGGAATGTTGCTGGTGGAGCGCTGGGAGCCTGGTTCGTGCGCTGGGTTGGTGGAGGCCCGAGCACACCTGCCATTGGGTTAGGTGACCCCCTCTGGGATACTACGGCTGGTTGGGATCGAACTTGCTGGTTCGATTTCCGTTGTAGTTGGTTCCGCTCCTCAATTAGTCGAGCAACTCCGATCGTGTCTATCAAGGTTCTTGGCTGCTTAATCTTCATGTTTATACGAATGTCATCGCGAAGTCCTGCAATAAAACAGCCAATGAGAAAACTCTCGGGTAGGCCGTCAACTCGATGGGAGAGCCGTTCAAAGGCTTCTTGGTAAGCTGCCACCGTTGTAGTTTGCTTGAGGCGAGTTAAAGCTTTTGACGGATCCTCATAGTCGGTTGGACCAAATCGTTGTAGCACAGCCTTGGAGAATTCTTCCCATGTAAGTGGTCCACGATGTTTTGTCAGCTACCGGTGCCATTGCAAGGCAATGCCTTCCAAATGGAAGGAAGCTAATTGCACTTGTTGGTCTGATACAATATTTTGGAAATCAAAATATTGCTCTGCCTTGTAAATCCAGCTGCTTGGGTCATCCCCATTAAATTTCGGGAATGACAATTTGACGTGCTGATGAGGGTGATCATGGACAGAGCTGGAACGGGAAGTATGTGGGTGTGAGCCCTCTTCATGAGCGAAAGGGTTGGTCTTGGGAGTGGTTTGTGAGGCTCGGAAGGCTTGGAGTTCGGTTAACACTGCTTGTAAGACAATGTTCACCTGGTCGAAGCTTGACTCATGCCGGGCTAAGGTTTCGTTGACCTCATTGCGGAATTCCGCATTGGTTTTGCCGCGAGTGTCCATGGTCGGAACCGGCTCTGATACCAACTGATATGCTTAAGTTCTCAGGAAGGGGAGAGAGAGATTCAGAGTAGGATAAGGAGAAGAGAGAGAGGGAATCCGATTGTAGGAAGGCTAATGAATTTATTCCTTTCTTCAGGCTATATTTATAGCCTTGTTGTGCTACAAACTAGGAATTAAGATAGGAACTACCGCCCCATGATCTTAGGAGCTTATCAACAAAAAACAGAAATGACTTGTCTACTAAAACAGAAATGAAGACTTTTCTACTGAAACAGAAATGGCTAAGGCTTATCCAAAATACTTTAACTAAACTGCCGTGACCGAGTCTCCTGCTGCAAACTACTTTGAACGAGTCTCCTGCTGCTATTGCCGCCTAGTGCATGCATGCACGTATCATTATCCTCCAAGAGAGAGCTCAAAGAAAGTGTATGGTCGATGATGGATCATCTCTTTTGTTGGATGTTAGCTTAGTTTAGGTTGTACTTGCACAAACCAGCAAAAAATATGCATCCACACCATAGTTGTCAAGGTGACTAGGCGGTTTTACAGTGTTGCCTCGCCCAAACACCTATAGTTTTGTATACTAGGCAACCACCCAGAGACTTAGGCGGGCGCCTAGGCGACTAGGCAGGCGGCTAAGCACAAGGTGGGCGCCTAAATCCAGCTTCAGTGCTCTTTTTATTTCACGAAAAAACAGGGGTTTCTTCTCTTCCAGCCCAGCTTCAGTTCTTTTTTTCTTCGAAAAAACAGGGGCTCGGCCCCTATACTCCTCTTTCTCCTCCTCCTTCCAGCTCAGATTCAATGCCTTTTTTTTTTTTGAAAAAACAGGGGCTCCGCCCCTATTCTCCTCCTCCCTCCTCCTCCTTCTTCTTCTTCCTGCACTTATTATTTTTAACACCCGAACCTACTCCCTTCCTAGTTCCTAAACTTATAAAATAGTTTAAGTCAGATTCCATCGCCTAGGCGCCTGGGCGCCCCATGGTCGCCTAGCCTTGCCTAGTCACCTTGACAACTATGATCCACACTTAGAATTAGGCTTCAACTCAAAGAACAGTGCACATAAATGAAGAATGAGGAGGCCTGTTACAGCATTTTCATTTCTTGAATTGCTATACTGCAATACACTTCACGGATGCCTATTTCTTAATTTAATCCAGTTGGAACACCATTGCTAAGTAATAAAGGAGTGCTTCAGGAACTTCTGAATTCTAACAAGTAGTTGCTGATGTTGAAAGCAACATTACCATTTCCTAGTCTAGTATAATTTATCAAGTCTTGGAAACAAGATTAATAATGAAGTTTTCTGTTTTTGGTTATTGCAGCAGCAAGGATCGCAGTTAGGAACAAAGAAACATAATTGATTGCCAAACGATTGAGCAACAAAATTCAATAAGTTGCAGATGGAGCAGCCTGGGATGCTAAAGGATAAAATGGGGCCTAACAGCAAAGATCTTTTAGAGTTGGAGCAAAACAAATCTTCCTCCTTAGGTGTCTCTCTCATCTCTGGTTTCTGGTTTTAAGTTTTTAGGCCAGTGATCACCTTCTTTGCCTTCATTTACCAATGCAAGTTGATTCTGTTTCTCTTTTACATAATTTTTCATAAATTTCCATTTTTTGTCGGCTGTTATTTGTGATGGATTATTTATCAATTAAAGAAGTGGGAATTAGTGGCCATTTTGTTTTTCCTTGACCAGTCACTGACTTCACTATTTTTCCCTCTAGTAAAGTTGAATTGTTGATATGTATTTGATTGGATTTTGCAGAAGCTACACTTCTTGTTTGCAAAAAGAATTCACTGTCAAAATTCAATAAACCACACACCAGCGAGAAGCTTGTGACGGCTCCAGTTCCTAAAAGTCAAAGTAAGCTTTGATTGCTACTGCCATTGTATGGATTTTTCACTTTTGTTTCTTTTAGGTGTACAAGTGTATTAATTGTGGTCCTGCATTTGATAAGCATGAGGTCCTTATGTTTTACTTTTCTGTACTTCTGAGTAAAACTACTAATCTAAGCACAGGCCTTCTCACAGGTTGCTGAACTTTTACTTGTAAAAGCAAGAGAATCATATAAGCTATGCAAACTTTGATATGGCGTTAAGATTTCTTCTGTAAGTAAAATAAAATTTTTATTTAAAGAAAACTGAGAATACAAGAAAGGTGACAGGAATTCACCCAAGAGAAGAAAATAAAGCACCCCAAACCATGAAAACAACCCAACAAAATGAACATAACGTCTCATCTTCGTTGTATTCCCCCCCCCCAGAAAACCACTGCAGCTTCCAATAAATGAAACTCTGGACATGCCAAAGTACGTCACAGGAAATTACAAAGTCTTCATCTTCATGGAAACTAAAGCAAAAATAAATAAATAAATAAATAAATAAATTCAGCCTAGCATAAAGATTTCCTAGTTTCTTATGTAGGCTTTTATGGGTGTCATATGGATGGCTATCTCACAAAGTGAGTATATACTTGCACACACATTATATAGGTGGTCAGGCTGTCTGGTTTGTTTTTCTATCTAAAAATTTTCATTCAGGTTTAATAAGAATTAACAATGGTTTTTCTTTCTTTTTTTTCGATAGATTCTAACCAACTAGACTACAATGTATTTACAACGATGGTTTTTCTTTCATGAAGTCAATTCTCTGTTTTCCATCAATTCAACTGACTTTGGCGTTGTTTAATAACAGATGAAGTAGCCGATTATTGCTTTGTCTTTTAATGAATAGGTTATTCACCTTAATGGGTGAAACTATAGTTATCTTTTTTTGAATAAGTTATTATGAGATTCTTCTTTCTCATCTGCTGTTGCCACTTCTTCTTGGGAAGAAAACCTGGTCAGCCACCAATCTGGATTTTAAAACATTGCAATTACAAAGAAGTTGAGTGTGTTCAATTTCATGGAGTGGTCTCAATTAGCTAAGTAACATGTTGCAGATAGAAGAAAGTTAAGCTAGCTCACCAGTGACATACCCCAAATTCCCATGAGCACCAATGGCCATCTTTGCAGATTGTGACCATTCTAAATAGTTTGTACTATCTAACTCAACTGTAGTGATGGTCCCAGCCCCAAAAAGGTCTCCAACACCTCTTCCCCCTTGTCCCATCTCACTCTCCAGTTTGTTTTCAACTCCGTGGCCCTCATTATTCCCAAAAGAGGGTTAGAAAAAATCACTTTGAGATGAAATAATAGGTATTTATCTCCTTCAAGCACAACAAACACCCTTTTGGTACCCTAGAAGCTCCTCCCTCCCAAGATTCCCTTTTCGCGGGAGCAGGAGAAGAGAGAGAAGAAGCAGCGCTCCCTCCAGGGGCCTACAAAACAGGTGGGACTTGAACCGCCCCCTTTAGAAAATTTCAAGGAACCCTAAAAAACTAGGGCTTCACTTCATAGGTCAAAAATGAAGAGTCCTACAAAAACAAGACTCTCTCCCTTTCTCTAGTTCTTGATTTTGGTGAAAAACCCTAGACCAGCTACAAGGCAATGCAGATCCACCAAAAAATTCCAAAAGCTGGGCTTACCTGAGGTCTTTGATCAGCCTCTCACCTCACCCTGCAGTCGGCCGATCTAGGGCTACATGATGGAGCAGTTCAAGTAACCTTTGGTTTGCTCTGACACCAAGTAGAAAAGTTGATAGTTGTTTTTAATATAAACTTTGTGAAGAAAAGAAGAAGATGCTGAAAGTTTTCAGCTAGAAAGAAAGAGAAGAAGAGAATGAGAGATAGCCAAAAAGAAAATTAGTTCTGGCCGCCCCCTTCCTTTGATTTATATGCTTTACAAAAAGAATGTACAAATACAAGAATATCCTCAATAGGTCGGCTACTAGTAAGTATATGGAAAAACATAACTTAAACTAACATAAACTGATGGGTCTAAGGCCCAATAACTTCCTAACTAAATAAAGTAAATAAAAATAAAACAAAGCTGGGCCTAATATCTTAACATCGGCCCAATAACTCAACAGGGTCTTTGTTTGATTGTATCTCTGAGAGAGTACAATTGAAACTTGAAAGCCTTTTGAGTTTTGAGTCTTCTTGACTCAAAATGGGAGGAGACTAGGAGAGGAAGAACCGAAGAAGCCAAGACCCACCCAAGAGTCCAAAACGCCGGTAGAGTACTAGTCTTTTACGAAAAAGGAGTGCATGCAGTACTCAGTAGAGTTGTAGCCTCAGCCTATAGTGTAGAGAGAGGATAGCAGTTTGCAGTCAACATCCCAACGCCCTAGCCTATTCGTTCGGCTATTCGTATTCCACACTCCATAGCTCACACCAACACTAATAGAGTATATGAGATGGCTTTTTTATTTTACTTGCCTTTTGAGCCTTACTTATTTTGGAAACTTGGCAAACATGATATATTCTGATATGCAACAGGGAGGGACCGTAAGGTTCGCAATTTATATATTTATAAATTATAAAAATATATAATATTAAAAATAAATCAGTTTTTTCGGTTAACCAATTTATTAACTATGAGGACTGAAACTGAAATATCTAATAACCGAATTTCAAAACCGAACCCGATCGAAAATTGAATAAACCGAACCAATTAGATTGAAACCGAAATTTCGGTTCAGTTTTTCGGTTTTAACTGAATTATGCTCACCCCTAGGTGATATTACTAATAGAAAACAAACTGATAGGTAATTTTGCAACATGCAAAACATCAAAAGTAAGACAAAGGGAAGGGAAATGGTTCCTTGACCAGCAATGGTGGAGAATGAGCCATCAACTAGTCTCACTTTATCCCTCCTAGAGAGAAGATGACATGATTGAAAATAATTTGACTTCCCAGTCACATGGTTTGACGTTCCAGAATCAATTATCCAAGGAGAGTTAGGAGAATGAGAAGATTGGATAAGTTTCTAATATCTCCAGATTGGGAAGAACATTTGGAGCATTTGAGGGGAAAGTCATTACCCAGAGTCACATCAGGTCATTGGCCAATCTGTTTGTTTCAAAAAACCATTGAAGGAGGCCCTTCTCCATTTATGTTTGAGAACATATGGCTTACCCATCCGGATTTTAAGACAAAGGTGAAGGAATGATGGGATCCCCAAGTGCCACAAATTATATGGGAAGGGCAAAAGCTTTTGAAAAAGTTGCAAAGATTGAAAGGGGAAATTAAAGAATGGAACAGGGTGAATTTCGGAAGACTAAGAGAAAAAATTGAGGAGATTGATAGGAAAGAGCTCCAAGGTATGTTAGAAGGTCAAGATAGAGAAAGAAGTTGGACCCTGAAAAAGGATTTAGAGGATACCTTGTTGAGAGAGGAGATTAGTTGGAAGCAAAAATCAGGAGAGAGATGGATTGAAGAAGGTAATGGAAATACTAAGTTCTTTCATGCTTTAGCAAATGGCAGAAAAAGGAAGAACTCAATCTCTTCTTTAGTAGTGGAGGGGATTGAGATTACAAATCAAGAAGAAATTGCTAAAACCTTTGCTGATCATTTCAGATCATCATTTGGTAGGCCAATCATTGAGAGATGAGGTTTGGGAGGTTTGGAAGGGGGGGGGGGGGCGCTTGGAAGAAAATCAAGTGGAAACTTTGTTTTGTAGAAGAGGTTTGAGGAAAGTGAAGTTATGGAAGCCATTTTATCTATGGACAGATCTAAGGCTCCTGGGCTTGATGGTTTCACTATGTCATTCTATCAAGATTGCTAGGAGATCATTAAGAATGACTTGATGAAAGTGTTCAGGGAATTCCGTAGAAGGGGAGTAATAAGTCCAGGGTTGAACTCAACTTTCTTAGCTTTGATCCCAAAGAAGTAAGATACCACTCAGCTAGGATACTTCAGACCTATAAGTTTAGTGACCAATATTTATAAGGTAATTGCTAAGGTCCTTTCTCTGAGGCTTAAAAAGGTGCTCCCCTCTCTCATTTTCCAATACCAAGGGGCCTTTGTCCAAGATAGACAAATCATTGATCAAATTCTAATTGCAAATGAGTGTGTGGAGGCTCAAAAAAGGTTAAAGATGAAATGAGTGGCAATCAAGTTGGACCTGGAAAAAGCATATGATCTTGTGGACTGGGATTTTTTGATCACTATAATGGGAAGGTGTGGCTTTGGGGACTTATGGTGTAGATGGATCAAAGGATGCCTACAAACAAGTGATTTTTCTGTTTTAGTGAATGGCACTACAGTTGATTTCATTGAAGGGACTAGAGGCCTTAGACAAGGAGACCCACTCTCTCCCTTTCTTTTTACTTTGGTAGCTGAGGTATTGAGTAAACTGATTTCAAAGGCTAACTCTACGCAATTGATCAAAGGCTGGTCAGTTGGGAGAGATAGAGTTTTGGTTTCACATTTGTAATTTGCAGATGATACCTTGATTTTCTGTGAAGGGGAGAGCAGTGAAGATGTGGAAAACCTAAAATTAGTTGGAATTTGTTTGAAAGGATTTCCAACTTGAGAATTAACTGGTCAAAGAGTCTAGTGGTTGGCATCAATTTGGAAGAGAGTGAGTTGAGAGATTTGGCTGCATTGTTGGGGTGTGAGACTAGAGATTGCCTTTGTGTTATCTGGGATTGCCCCTTGGTGGAAACCCTTGATCGGTCAGTTTTGGAACCCAGAACTTGAAAGGTGTGAAAAAAGATTGGCAAGTTGGAAGATGAATCATATCTCTTTGGGAGGGAGAATCACTTTGATCAAATCCACCTTGGCAAATCTTCCAGTCTACTACATGTCGATCTTTAGAATGCCTCAAGCTGTGATAAGAAGAATTGAGAAAATAACGAGGGACTTTTTGTGGGAGCCTGGGGAAAGGAAAAAAAGATCATCTGATTAGGTGGGAGAAGGTGAAGCAATTGAAAGGAGAAGGGGGTTTTAGAACCGGAAATGTAAAATTGAAGAATGGCTCTGTTGAGTAAGTAGCTTTAGAGGTTCCATAGAGAAAACGAGAAATTGTGGACTAGAGTTATTTCGAGTATCCATGGGCAATCAGGTAACGGTTGGGATGTGGCTGCCTGCAGAGAGCTACCTTGGCTGCACCCTGGAAGGCCATTCACGACATTCTTCCTTCGTTTCTTCCCCATATAAGGTATGATTTGGCTTTGGGTCAGAAAATCAGATTCTGGGAGGACATCTGGATTGGGGACTCCCCCTTGTCAGAGGTCTTCCCTTTCCTCTTTGCTCTCTCCAGACTCAAGGGTAAACCTATTAGTGATTTTATCAGCTCTTCTTCTTCCTTTTCAAAATTGAGTTGGAATTTGGGTTTTATTAGAAATCTAAGAGAATCTGAAATCTCTAGTGTCTCTACCTTGGTTAACTTGTTGAATTCAGTAGTTTTGGGGGATAGTGTTTCAGATTCTAGAATCTGGGCCCTCAATCAATCATGTTCTTTTTCTTGCAAATCCTTCTTGAACTCTCTTGTTGCCACCTCCTCCTCTCCTTCTTTCCCTGTTAAGGAGGTTTGGTCTCAGCCCATTTCTCCAAAAGTCAGTGTGTTCTGTTGGGAAGTATTCCATGGTTCCATCAACACTTGTGACTTGCTTCAGAGAAAAAGACCAAAGTGGTGCTTGTCCCCAAACTGGTGCTCCTTATGTAAGCTGAATGGTGAGACTGCTCTTCACCTCTTTATCCCTTGTCCTTTTGCTAACTCTATTTGGGAGTGGTTTTATAAACACTGGCATAAAACAGCCTTTTAACCGGTGGCATTCATGATGTGGTTCTGTGTTAGGTAAGTGTCTAACCAGAGCCAGTCTCAGAAGAAAAGGGTGTCATTGGATTCTGTTCAATGTGTCTTGTGTAATTCAGCTGAGGAGTTCGCATTATCATCTTTTCATCAACTGCTGCTTCTCATATTCTATGTGGGCTAAATTTTTGGGCTCTGAGGGGGTCAAAAGGTGTTCTTCAGCATCTTTGCCTCTTTGGAGAAGGTGTTTTTAGGCTGGCACTGAGTGGATTAAGCAAGAATGGAAGGATCATATGGAACACAAGTCCCGGCTGCAATCATCTCTACTTTAGATTGTAGTTTCTGTTCAGCTATAGTAATTCAATTCTTTTCTCCTTTTCCAAAAAAGTTCTCAAAAGAAGTTTTTCTTTTTTTTTTTTTTTTTAATCAAACTAACAATGTTCCGCTTAGTTTTATGAAAACATGCATCCAATAAAACATTTTTCGTTTTTTTTTTTGTGGTGTTTCTAGAAGCCAAAAGGAAAAAAAAAAGATTCATGCTGGAAAACATCCCCTAAATTAAATATTATAGATTTTGCTCTCCAGTGATATCGTGCTTAATATTAGATCTTACAATGCTATAATGGTGTTTCCACTTTCTTAAGGAAGTGATGGCAATCCGTTCAAAGTAATAACATGCCTTTCTTTTTTTCCAGTGTTTGGAAAAGTGAAGGATTTCTTAGGAGTTATGGCAGAAGCTAATAGAAGGCTGCAGCTTGATGTACAGGTAGACACAGATTTTATAATAGGAGAGTATCCCCATCTGAATTACATCCCTCTACTCTAGTTTCTGATCATGTGTAAATATTACTTGAGTTTCAGGAGAAATCCTGTACGAACTATGATATTGAAGTGCTCACGGGGAACGAACCTCAATACATTGAAATGGTAAATGATTTTTTTTTTGAGTGCTTGATAGCCTCACTGGTTCATTAATTTATATGGACTGTCATGGTGTCATCTTCTGAACAGGATTTGATGCTTGGCGTTGCTGATCTTCAAACTCCAGAATCAGTGGCAGCTGCTGAATGTGCAATGGCTGGTGGTTCTCAGTCGATATGCAACTTAGCTGCTAGCAGTAGTGAATCTGAATCAGGTTCAGATGATAGCAGTGATCCTTCTACTGACGGTAACCACAACGATGATGAGGATAACATATACTCGAGCAACTCTCAAAATCCAAATTTGGATGGGGCTGATTCTCTGGGTAGTGATCAGCCAAAAAAGCGGCCCAAGATTATTGAGCTGAAGTGAGGCATTGTGGTAGGAAATGCTCATGACATTTGAGGCAGAAATGAGAAACCATATACAAAGCAACTGGGAAGGAATATTTAAAAGGAGAAGGCGAGATGTTATGGCATTCCCATTTGACGAAACTTCTTGCTGTGTTATTACTCGTTATATATAGTTTTGTATGAGGCTTTCCTCCCTTGTTTTCAATTGCTTACTCAATGGATGAGTTTATGATTGGCGAATGGTGATGCAAGGAATGGAGGATATGCGTGTAAGGTTCAAGAAAGTAAGGTTTATGATTGGTGAATGGTGATGCAAGAAAGTAAGACCTCTCTCTTTCTCTCATAAAAAGGGTGTTGGCAGTGTGCCAAACAAATCCAATTCATTCACTTTAAAAATGGTCAGAATTACAATCAGAATGAAGGATAGAGTTTAAAAAGGAAGGGGTTAAAGACCAAGTATGTGTTTGGTTCCGTTTAAGTTTTTTCATTCTTTCATTCAGCGTTTGTACTTTATTTGCTTGTAAAACCAAGAAAGGTAATAATTATAACCACTTATGACAATTAGGCCCCATTAGTCACCATATCAGTGTAACAGTAAAAAATGCCTAACTGTTTATGCAAGCTTTAAAAAATAACTTCTTTAAATGATGAACATGCGTAAAAACCAAAGTCTACTTTTGCCATTCTTCATGTGTATGAAAGAACTGCCGAAGTGATGCTTATGTGGCAGTGTTTACCACAAAATCAAACATCCTGTTGTGACAACTTGTGAGATTTGTAAAACATGTTTAGCTATGGAATGTGCAGCACAATTACTTGGCCAATGAATCCAATTTATTGAGCAGTGATGCCATGATGGTTCATGTATTTATTTGCATATTAAAAGAACACCCCTTGTTTGCAATTAATTATAATTGATCTTGTGATACGAAGTTATGAACTGTTTGTATTTTCCTTTTGGAAAATGGTCTTGTGATCTCTTAAAAATTAAAATGAGCAAAAAAAATGACTTCGGGGTTTTTCATTTAAAAAATATCCCCAACAGCTTTCATATCGAAATCCATTTTATTTTTTTATTAATACCACCTGATTGGTTAATATTTCCGATATTGTGTCTCCAGTACCACAGCCGAACTCATGTTGTGTTGATTGAGAAGGAAAACTGAGAATTTTATTTAAAAAAAAAAGAATTTGCAACTAAATGTATCAAAATAAACACCGGTTGACCAATTTACCCCTTTAAATACCAGGTGGGTTTTCGTCAAAATTCGGGGGATCCAGATCCAGATTATTTACAGGAGAAGTGCACATGTTGAACGGAATTGGCGCTTGGAAGTGCAGAAAAGCCATTAGTTCTTGATTGTGAGGCTTATTGACTGGTGGATCCCACTTGTCTGAAAATGGGATGTGGGCCATCTGGCAAGTGATGGTTCAGGTCCATATTTTCGTTTTGGTTCATTGTTTTATTATCGACCCAAGATGGGTCAAATTATCATCATTACCGCTCGTTACTCAGGCATTTTACGAACGGGTCCCAGTCACATTTCCGGATAAGGAAGGATAGCATAAGGGATTAGTTTGGGGGAAATAGATATGGTATGGGAAGAGTTTTGACCAATTAAAATTCATCTATAATTTTGATAAATAACATTGTATTGGGCTCCATAGTCCATACATACAGCAAGCTGTGTATTGGGCTCCATAGTCCATACATACAGCAAGCTGGTCTTCACAGATCGGATCTTGATGCCATTAACGATTCTCTATTTGCTTGAAAGTCACTGAGAGAAGATCTGGTCAACGGTCAGCAGGAGTCCACAGATCGGATGGCCTGGGAAAGGAGGCTGTTGACTCACAGCACAGATTGTCTTTTGACAACTTTCGTGCTGTCTCTAAACCACGATCGACAGATCAGCTGCTCACGTGGTTAAGTACGACAGATCGACCATAAAACACTATTCAGGCTCCCACATCTTACAAAATCGAGTTGGGATCTCAATCCAACGGCTTTTACAGGAATCAAGTGGCGAAAAAGGTCCAGCTGATCTCTTGTAATCAAATCCTGATACTGAACTGGGAGGGGATCGGGAGAACAACCCATTACCCTTGGATGATGGGAATCTCTCGTAGGACCCGAAGAACCCACAATTAGTTATTTAGTTTGATGGGATGCAAAGCAGATTATCATTTCTTCCAGTGATTCCTTCCTTTTTTATCGTTCAGGTTTGGCACAAAGAAGAGGCACGTGCAGAGAGAAATAACATTGTATTTCTGCGCTGTAAACTAGTACCGACTCACTGTCTGTATCGTATGGTGGGTCCCACATTTCTGGTTTCTCTCCGTTTTCTCCACCTCACTTCCTCATCCATTTACGTCCACCTGCACTCGCGAAAGCCGTATAAAAAGGAAGGAAACCAAATCCACATGAGAAAAAGGGAAGAGGCATACAGAGAGTAGAGAGATAAGAGAAGAGATGAGGAATCCGAGTTCGTCAGCGGCGGCGGCGGCGGCGGCATCGTCGAGCACGAGTAAGACGCCGTGTTGCAGCAAGGTGGGTCTGAAGAGAGGGCCGTGGACGCCGGAGGAGGACGAGCTTTTGGCCAGTTACATAAAGAGAGAAGGCGAGGGGCGGTGGAGGACGCTGCCGAAGCGGGCGGGGCTGCTTCGTTGTGGCAAAAGCTGCCGGCTCCGGTGGATGAATTATCTCCGACCCTCCGTTAAGCGAGGCCAGATCGCACCTGACGAGGAAGATCTCATCCTGCGTCTGCACCGTCTCCTTGGCAACAGGTACTACGACGAGTCGACGACCTACCTACACCTACACCTACACCTGCACCTTCTTCTTCTTTTCTCTCTCTATGCACTTCACTTTGCACCACCCTTTTAGATCAATCTCGTCTCATTCCTCCAGTAACAGTTGTTTTCCCAATAGAACAGCTCTTAGGGTTTTCAATTTTTGCGTATTCACCTCCACCTTCGTTTTAGGGTTTCGTCGTTGCACTCTCATTCCCTTGCTTCGTATGATGATATACCACATAGTTAGTAAATCTTCTGACGTTCTCTCTGTTTCAATTTTCTGGGTGTTCTCTGCAGATGGTCTTTGATTGCTGGGAGGATCCCAGGAAGAACGGACAACGAGATCAAGAACTACTGGAATACTCATCTCAGTAAGAAGTTGATCAACCAAGGAATAGATCCCAGGACGCACAAGCCATTGAACCCTAACCCTAATTCCTCGGAGGAGAATGTCCACGCTGCTCCTCCTGCACCAAAACTTCAACCTCACCCTAACCCTAATCCCGTACCACGGCTCTGCAGTGGTGCAACCACGCCTTACAAGGGTAAGGAATGCTTCAGAGAGATGAGTCTGGATCAGGACCAAAGTCGGGAAGTGGGCAAAGACGAAGAAAACTGGCAGAATTCTGATGGCTTCATAATCGGCAGCAACCACGGAGAGGATAATATCGATTGCTGCACTGATGAAGTCTTCTCTTCCTTCTTGAATTCATTAATAAACGAGGACATGTTCGGGAACCAACAACAACACCAGCAGCATCAGCAGCAGCAACCTAACCATCATCTGATTGCACCTCCTGATCATCTAGTCTCTTCTGCACAGGCTTTCGGCTATGGTGCAATCTGGGAATCTCCACTCACATCCTCCACAGCTGCTTTTAGCCAAGACGAGCATAAGCGGTTTGTAGATCACGTCGATAAGCGGCTATGAATCAGTTGTCTACACTCAGCAAGAACCTGCTCTGAGAGTGAACAGATCAAGATCAAATCAAACTGTTTGATGATTGCTATTTTATGTATATTATATGTATTAATGTTGTTGTATCTGTTATTGTTGTTTCTAAGAAGCTGAAGATTGAACAACTGCTTTGAAATTTGGATGAATGAATGCATCTACTTGTTTGCAAATAAACTACAATTTTTTCGCTGTGAGGATTCAAATCATATATAGTTGCAGAGATTTGGTAACAGCTTGACAATAAATAACACAGAAACGAAGAGATGAAGAACAGCTTGATAATTTTTCAACTTTATCAACTTATGATCTAAATACATCGCCTGGTTCAGTGAGTGATCTTATGAAATGATTAATGATACAAAGCTCAAGGCATCGTAGAGATATTACCTTATGCAGCTCTAATGCAAATACAGTTCTATCAATTAATCCACTACCAGATTATTCATTCCAATCAATATGGATAAGGATGAAGATCATTTGGTGATTTTACGTTCAGAGTGACTTTGACTTCAATTAATGCGATACTGGCTAAGTGGTAGAAGACCCTGTTCATAGAAGATCTATTTAAATGAATTTCGATGATCTACTACTATAGATATGTCATGCACATAGATGCTTTCATCAAGCAAAATAACGTACTAATAGTGCCTTCAAAGAAAAAAAAACATACTAATAGTAAGAACAGGATAATTTAGATTCAGAGAAGAGTATTGGGTGCAAGTATTACCTCCATTAATGAAGTTATTGTTTGATCCAAAAGAAATTCCACGTATTCCATTTTTGCAACTTTAGGTTGCATTATGTTTTCAAGTACAAATATGATTATTTTGTATCTTCCCATTCATTTGCTACCATGATATGTATGATGTATCTCTTTAGTTTTGTTTTTCTATTATGTGGTTTAAAGAGACAGTATTCCCCTTCGAATTTGCAATATATATGGGTCCATAACTTTAATTTCCTATCACCCTATGAAGTGCAATTAATGGCTATCCTTATAGCTATATTTCTTTGTTGTGCTTCAGGGAAAAAAAAAAGATGAACATCCTCCCAAGCTCTCTAGAACCTGTCTACATGCATGAGTCTTCAAAACAAGCAAAAAAGACTATTCTTGGTGAAATACATAGCCGACTACTTTTGATGCTGGGATCTATATTCACTGAGCAATTAAAGAAGGTTAACTCGATTATTGACAGTTAAAGAGCACAGCTTTGATGCATCAATATTATACATCCAAAGATAGAAACCACGTTATGGGAACAAAAAAAAAGGTATTAATTGTTCTTGACCATTCATGCGGAGAATTCTTGATTTTCCATGCAATTTTTGTTCATGCCCAGTGATCTTTATCAACCAAGAAATGAAGTTAAGCCCTAAGAATTTGTGCTTCAAATCTATTAACCATGGAAAAAATACCCATAAAAGAAATCGAAAATTAATGCTACCAATCAGCACATTTAGTATCATCATTGTGGTTGTTCTCTTCATCCATGAGGATTTTGAGCCTATAGATGGCCTGGGGGCTATTATCTAGGATTTTGTAGTAACAATTAATTAATGGGTCGTAACGTAAAGACCAGTTTATGAGCTAAACGCTATAAAAGGACAATGAGAAGGCCGAAAAGAAGGTGAGGATTGATATGAAGGCCTAGATAGAGCAGAAAGGTGAAGGTTTGTATAACCGGCCCAAAATAGTTGAAGTAAGTCTGTCTTGTGACGCGTTGAGTTGAAATGTCAAATAATACACCTCAGATATATTGCAAATGTATGCACTGATTGTCCAAGCCAATGGGTTATTCTATGCTAAAGCTTTATAACACTCAGAACTGCATATACATCAGTCAGAACTCAGAAGTAACTGATGACTAGGAAGAGCTAGCATGAAAATAAATTGGAGGGTTTGATAGTTTAATAACACCCTAGCTAGTTTCTACAAAACTGACATGATAT
This sequence comes from Nelumbo lutea, assembly GCF_056320005.1. NCBI lineage: Eukaryota > Viridiplantae > Streptophyta > Magnoliopsida > Proteales > Nelumbonaceae > Nelumbo > Nelumbo lutea. The sequence continues at coordinate 113,097,891 of NC_142685.1, read as the reverse complement.
CACTTGGTGGTAGATCTATATACGTTTATAATTGTCATGTAGTTGAATTCTTCATGATTCTCTACAAAAACATGAACAGATGATTGGACTTTTTTTCAAGTCACATGCAACAACAAGATGTTGAGATTTGTATACTTCGGTTGAACAATAATGACTTAGGGTAGATGGGGTGATGATAAGGGGAGGAGCTATAAGATTAAGGAGCCGTTAAACCTAGTAAGTGGGGTATAAATTAAAAGGAAAGCTAATCTATTTTAAACTAGAAAGCATATATTACAATTCTATAATTGTCTCTTACACAACTCAACTCAAACTCAGCTAAGTAACCAACTGATGGTGGGTTAGTTGGTAGGATCTCTGATTTGTTTGCTGCAGAGACCTGGGATCAAATCCCGCTGCCACCAAGGTTGGGGGTTAAGGCGATGGGGGATGGGCCAGGCTATATGGGATTGGTTACATGAATCATGATCCATGGCTCCACTTGTTAACTGCCATTTAAAATTTTAAATTATGGGCTGCCAAATCTTTCATCCCATGTCCCAACTCTTCCCATTCTCAAAACTCATATATCACTTCTTAGTGATGCTATAGAGATTTTATCTGAACTTGACTAAATCATCTTAGGCTGCATTTGGCATTCCTTATTTTATGGAGTTATCTCCTTTTTGCTTGTTCATAGGGGCATCTTAACTGCAAAAAGGAGATAAGTCCTTAAAATAAGGAATGACGAATGCAATTTTAGTCTATTTTTTCTCATTTTTTTACTTATTAGAGCTATTCCTAAGTTCCTAGAAGCGGGTTTATCTTTGATTCTCACTATTCCATCTCAACATTTGCACATTTTTGCTAAAATCGTTTTCTTGGACATGTTTTTTGATTGTCTGATATGCTTTACTCCAAACAAAGCTCTATTTTTAAAATATAACAATTTTATAGAAATTTTCTTTAAGACTGAGTAGGTTTTCTCCTATTACATAGGGCCAACTCCATTTTGTCCATGTTGCTCTCATGCTATAGGAAACTTCCACCTTAATTGTCTCTAATACTAATAGACTCTAATTTCCACTCCTATAGAGCCATTACCCTATGTTGGTCCTAGCTATTTGGGGTCTTGGAAGGGGTAGAGTGGATATGAACCTAACCTAGGACATTATTTTGGCACAAAATCGCCATCTCATACAAACTATAACTTGCATTCTTGCACCTATCAGCCCAAGATTTTACCATCATACTAATTAAACAATGGCCAATGCTATTAATATTAAATTTACATTACACTTGTCCTACTTATTTAAAAACCTCTTCTTTCTAGCTCATTTGTCCACAAATCTTATTTTGCATCCAATCCATCTCGGTCGGGTTTCATCAATTAATATGATATCATCAACAAAAAACATACACCATGAAATGTCCTCTTGAATATGTATCAATTCATTCATAATCAAAGCAACTAATGATGTTTATTAACTAAGAGGATAACATTACCATTTTGACTAAAAAATAAAATACTATGGTTTATGATTTTATTTTCACTTTTATGCATATAGAAAATTTGAAATAGAAGAGATCCATAACTTTCCTACATGGACAAAGTATGCATTCTAGCTAGCCTTTATAATTTGGTCACATCAATCAAAGAAGGGTACTGTTTCAAATCGTTTCAGGGTATCTGTTCATCATATGGCTAAAGTATTTGTAGTTTGATTAAGAACTATTTGAAATTTTTTATTTAGCTGTTGTTAATTGTAATTATGTTTACTAAATCCTTTATGATGAGAAACAAATGTTAGTTAACTTCCACACCTTCAAACATCATTCATTGTATTAAGTAAACTATGGATGAATGACATGATGAAGTTATCATTTTGGAATGAGAGCCAACTACTCACTATCATCTGTATGCTAATTTCTTAAACCTAAGAGAAGAGATAAAACAAAGTTCTCTACATATGCTGGAGACTAGAAAAGTTGGGAGGGTTAATGATAGGTTATGGTTACTTTGGAGGGCGTTCCTTTTTTGTTTCTTGTGTGTGGGTGGGGCGACATATTCAATAAGAAGTGCACCTGCCTACTAGAACAACAAACACTAGCTGCAAAAAGTAGTGGATGGTGGTTTTGGAAATAATGTGGATTATGTCCTACATGTAAGTAATATAGCTGAGTTTCAAAAACTATAAGAAAATAATGAATGTTAGAGATAGGATATGAACTTACAATTATTTCTAAGCATTATTTTTTGAGCCAGGGGATTGAGTAAGAACACATCCTAATAGAACTACATTAGACAAATTAAGAATGAGTTGTTACAGCTTGAAGTAATTTGCTTTCTTAATTACATTGACCATATATAGCCCTTTTCCTACTACTTTAGAAGATGAAGACATGGGAAGATGTTGAATTGGAATCCTCACTATTCTAATACCATCTAGAAGATGAAGGCATGCCTATCCTCTCCTTGAATGCATGGGAGGATTAAGCGTCTGTTTTGCATCATTGCTGTTGCTCTAGAAAACTGCACCACATCAGCATCACGTCAGAAAAAATGGTGTTTTAGGAAATGGGTGTTTGTTTGGAACTGTTTTTGAAGCTGCAACTCATTGCTGCCAATATCGACGTGAGGTGGCAGTGACGTGGCACTAGATAATGGGTACCAGTGCTGGAAACGCTTCCTAGAGCATTGGTACCAAACAGAAAACGTTGTTATTGCTCCACAAAACATACTACTTGGCAGGAACGTTTCCAAACAGAAAAAAGGCACCGTTTTTTGAGTGTACAAAGAGGTCTCTCCCTAATCATCATCATCTAAACCGTATCCCAACTATATGGAGTCTAACTATATGAATCCTGTTCATCATCCCATCTTGTTCATTTGCCATCCACAATTAAATTATGGAGCTTAAATTATTTCTTTTTACTTCAACTCAAATCCTTTTCAGTCTGCCCCTATCTCTTTTAACCCATTCAACTTATAAAAAATCACTTCTCCTAATAAGTGTTGTAGGTAGGGTTGCAACTGAGTGGAGCTCTAATTGAATAGTTTGTGCTTGAGTTCGATTGGGCTCAATTCAAGTTTGACTCTAATCAAGTTCAAATTCAAGGTAATCTCAATTAGTTATTCAGACTTGAGCTTGACCAATAAAAAGTTTGGCTCAGCAGCTCACGAGCCTGGCTTGATTAACATATATATATATATATAATTTATAATAGTATGAAAAAATATTATTTTATGTAAAACATTTTCTTATATTCTATATAAAATATAAGAGTATACTATATATTATAAAAATATATCATCTTTTGATGAAAGAATCTATCATGTATATATATATATATATATATATTTATTTATAAAAATACAAAAATATATTTATTTTTGAGCTTTGGAGCCGAACTCAAGCTCATCAAATATTTAGTCGAACCAATATCGGACCATGAAATAGAGTTTGAATCAAACTCAAGCTCAAGCCTAATAGTATTCTAGTTGAATCGAGCCAAGACATGTAAATTAAAGTTCAGTTTGACTTAGCTCAATTTCACCCCTAGGTGTAGGTTGTTATCTATGCACATAACCTACATCTTAATCTACCTTCTCTCATTTTATCACCTATTAGAGCTATTCTTAGGTTCCTTCTTATGACTTTATTTGTAACACTATCATTTCTAGTTTTGCCACTCATCCTTCTAAGCATTTGCATTTCTGTCACACTCATTTTCCAAATATTCCATAAAACAGTCTTGATCCTCTTTATTAACTCAAGGAGGGATACCGGTCACAACAGGATCCCAACTGATTGGTATTACACTACTTGTTGTATAATTAAACTAAATAAAAAATTTTATAACTAAATTGAGATATAAATACTAAATAGCATGGAAAAGTAACTAAACGAAAAACCTAGCTAGTTGTTTTTGACAAATATCATAACTTATTTCAGTTCTCCAATCTAATTTTGTATATAGATTAAAGAAAAATCCTAGCACATGTCATGTGATGTGTGATTTGTTTTCACCTATGTCATTGCGGTCCCTAATGTTTGTATCAATTTATATATGAAATTGGGGTGCTATCATCGAGTTCTAGGAACTATATTGGACTTCTAAATTTGGGTTTAACACCCTGTACTAAAAAATAAAACAAGCAAAGTTGAGACCAGGTGGATGGTAGCATTGTATTAAACATTTTACAGGCGTTCACAAACAATTACTAAATCAACATTTTTCTTGAATGTTATCATGGTTTAAAGTATTGATAAATCCGATACGTATGATTAGGCATATCAGGTGTTTCAATGCTTAATAACTTTTTTTTGTTTTTTTTGTTTTTAATTAATCAAAGGGGTCAGTTTTATGTATGTCTACCCCTGAAACACCCTTTATTTAGAGTATCTGAGACCTACCAATATGATATAATACACCAGAATTTTTTTTTGGTATTTAGTGTCACACACTACTAATAATCCCCCTTTTCAAATCGGTAATTGCAAGAATCGATTTCGTATCAATACTAGAACAAACCAGCTAACATACCAATAAGTCACCCCTCGATTCGTTTATAATACACCTGATATGATATGAGGTATGGGGTATATCATATCAATACTTTAAAGCCTTAGCTTGGTTAATGCTTCGATTATGCTATTTGCATCAAAATGAAGAAAATAAGAGATTTGCTTTACCCATAAGGCTCAGTTTGGAAGGAACACAAATACAAATGTATACAATACAAATACATACAAAATAATATAAATTACAGGGTTTTCCGCTCTACATATTTGTATTTGTACTCCTTCCAAACTGAACCTAAATAAAATCCCATGAATAAAAGCATATATACAACAAAGCGGGGCCGTGGGGGAGGTGGCAAACTGGTAATGGGAGGGACAACTGGATCGGTCGGTAAGCAAAAAAAACCCGGTCCCAACTCAAACCGGGTTGAGATGCAGAACCCAATTCCAATAGGAAACAGAAAAAAGTTTTTGGAGCATTTATGAAATGCGTGACCTGATTCAGAGTTGACCCTTTTGAAACTAACAGTCTTATTTACTTGTGACCGGCAGATGGTGGTTGCTTGTGCACGAGTGTTTGAGTGGTGGATAGTGAAGTAGGTGGAACGCCAACTTGATTGACCTAAACCTTATTTTTACAAAAATAAAAGAATTTCCTCGGTAGGCCCGTGCCTAAAGGTTGATACTGGGTGTATGGCGGGGACGAGTACAAAGTACAGAAGTGAGATACATAGAATCTACACCAAATCAAATTGGTAGCCGCATTTTTTGAATAGCCAATGGTCAACGGTTCAGTCTGACTGTTAGATTTCAAGCAATAAGCATCTGATAAATGACCGTTGGATGGCTCGCTCCACCTGCAAACCGGCAAACCGGGGTGGCCACATGAAGTTAGAAAGCCATTGGTTACTGGGTACAGCCGTTTGTCCAGTTAGCAACTGACTTTTGCACTAAAGATTTACTGCCCACCATGAATAGGACCACTGATACCTACGCTGAATGGTTTCTCTATTCCTGCTCAACTCTTTAAAAACATTTGGCCTTTCTGTAACTGAGGTCTGAAGATATCTACTACCATGGCGTCCAATCAAATCAACACTTCTCTAGTATTCTTCTTCTTCCTCGGATTATCAGTCCCCTAAGGCCATGCTTGGTTTGAAGGAAAAGGTAGGGAAATGATGGAAAAAACAAAGAAACCAATATAAGGATTGTAAAGGTTTTCATACCTTTTCCTTCTTTTTCCTACATTTTCCTTCAAAACAAACATGGCTTAAAGGAAGAAGAGAGAGAGATCACTCAAATAAATCTTGGGGTTTCAAGGAATGAACAATGAGCCCATATGAAGGTCCACCACCAGATAGTCCTAGATGATTGGCTACACTGGAAGACTATGACAAATGGGTGCTGTGTAGGACAGATCCTCAGTCTTGTCCAAGTGTGAAATGACTTTTGTTTGCCAAAAAGAGCGTGGAATGACTTTTGGGCATGCCTTTTTGGGCAGAATGGACCTTACTTTGGGCCCATTTGGTCCAATCAATCGCTATTCCATCCAATTCTTGCCCAAATTCAGCAAGAAATGGCCAGGAATGGATTCTGTTAACCTGCTAAACGTGGCCTAAGTATCTACAGTTTCTAGGACAAGAAGACCCATAATTGCTTTGGGTTTCTTCTTTGGAGTGCATGCATATTTTATAGGGCCTATGCCCTATAGCCCAATACAAGCTTTTCCCTAAACTAGGGTGGGACCCAGACCCAGAAAGTAGGTGGTAGTGAACTAATGTAATTGTGCCACGTGGACAATGCAAATCGGGGAAATGATCATCGTGTTAAATAGTATTTTCTCATGGTTTTCTCTTGGTTTCTGTCCCTATAATTAATAAACCAATTAGGACGAAAGCAAGTGATCTCTCTGGTTGTGTTAAATAGTATTTTCCCTAAAACACCCTTTACCAAGCGTTCTACCCTCTATTTCAAACTACATTTTCAGTCTCCAAAGTGATTTTGAGTTTCATATTCTTTGAGACAAATTGCTCGTAGTTGTTAGAGAGAGAGAGAGAGAGTTTCAGCTTCTGTCATAAGAGTTCACATGAATCTAGAGAGAGAATACAACATTCATTAACAACAGCTCAGATGAATCCACGTTTCTCTGCAAATCTTCTAACCTCTTATAAAACAAACATTCAAAACAGGCCACAAACTAACATGAAACTAGCAAACAGGGGATGCGATGAACTGAATTCCTATAAACATTCTCATCACTGAAAGCCTCTCTGTTTTGATGCAGGATATTTTACAGAAGTTCACTTGAGACAATTTTTGTATATTCACAGAGGAAGAACAGCAAAATAATTTCCTTTTAAACGAACAAGAACACCAACAAGAGGATTCATCATTCATCATTCATTATTCATGCAAATGCAAAGCACAAGTTGAGACAGACTCACCGGAGAACAGACTCCCCCTCCGGCATCCCAAATTCCAGAACAATCGCAACCCAATTCGTTGAGCACGCCCGTCATGAACATCGATAAAGAGTATCAGTAAGAAATATGCTGGTTATGTGTGGGGTGGGGATGATGGGCATCTCGGCAAGCAGAACAAGTAGGTGAAGAAATTCACAGAGAGTCCATGCACGAAGAGGATATAAGAAATGTTAGCTTCTGGGTTTCTGCATTGTCAATATCTCCGTTGGGATGAGAGATTGAGAGAAGCATGTGCATGAACGTTGAGGAGTGAGAAAGGGAGAGAGGAAGAGGGAGAGAGAGAGGGGAAGAGAGAGCAAGAAAGAGATGAATGGGCAACTGAAATAGGCGGGTAAAGTTGTTTGTTTGGATTGACCGGTAGCTTTAGTGGGGTGTGGGTCTCTGAGCCTGGGAAATTGGAGAAGAATGGGTCTGATGAACAGTGTATGACAAGAGAGAGGGCCGCCCAACCAAACATTCCAACCCTGTAGAGTATTTGAGGGTCCGATATGCTTAACGGACCAAACCAACCTTTCTCTTCTGATTTTCTACGTTTTTAATTTCTGCCCTTCTTGTTTCAACTGCCCATAAGCTATAAGGTGAAGGTCATTTATGTCATTTTGATGGGTAGTTGCATTCATGGTCTTCACTCTTGACCCTGCAGACTTCAGGCTCAGGGTCCTCTGAAGTAGGTTGCGGAGAATGAGATGGGGTTCAATCCAAATATCTATACTGAGGTTGTGTTTGGTTTAATAGGAAATAAGAGAAACAGAGAGTTGATAGGAAGAAGATTTTAAGGAGTTTAACAAATTTTCATGGTTTTCAAAACCGGACTGGAAAAATTGGGAACCGGTTCGTTTTACCCTAGAATCATCTTTTGGCAAAAAATGTTGATTTGATTAACAAGCTACTGACCCGGGTGGTCGAACCATTTGAACCATTCGAACCATCCAACAGTTTTGACCATTTTTTTTATTTTTTGTCAGAATGAGCTGTCTTTTTGGTTTAAATAATCGAACCATTCAGCCCAGGAACCGGACCCTTGAACAGTTTGTTGTTTGATTCGGTTTTAAAAACCTTACAAATTTCTCTTGAACTTTCTGCTTTCTCTTGTTTACTATCAAACCAAAATAACTTAGGCATTAGATTGGTCTTACTTGGATTGGAGTGTTATGGCAATTGGCAAGGCCATTGATATTTTCCAAATGAAGAACTATAGTGGTGTTTGAGTATAGTTCTGTAAATTGTGAAATAACAATTTGAGTAGTTACAAAATCTTCAACTGAAATAAAAAAGAATAAAAACTAGTTTAATTACTTTTATAGCCAAATTAGGCTGTATTTTCCCAATGAATTTTCTCTTCTTTTTTTATTTTCCTTTTTGAAGAAGGAAAGATTTTGGTTTTGGAGTAAATGTCAGCATCACATCCAAACATACCATGATACATCAGCATCACACATTATGAGCATTATACATGTGCAAACAATTTAACGGATGTCTTAAGATGTTCGTTTTATTTATTTAATTATTTTAGAAAATTATTCATAAAAGAAAGAAGTTTTGGCCATCCAGCCCAGCCGTGAGAAACCAATTTGGTGGAGGATAACAGGGGTCATCTCTTCTTCATGACATAGAAATTCTTTCCAATGAGATATGTTGTGATTTCAGTTTCCAATTCAACCACTCCATGTAATCTATTGAAACATGAAACCAGTCCCTTTTAAAAGATCTATTAAGTGGGTGTTTTGCTAGACTGCCATTACCCCCGCATCTCCCATTATTTGCCATTGGGAACATTTTAACTCTTTTTGTTTCCCAAAATCACTGTTTTATTCACCACTACGACTTTCTGCATTTAATTTTCACAACCGCATAACACATGGTTGGTGAATTGGACGATATTCAAACCCTCATTCTATTTTGTTTCCTAGAACCACCGTTCCACCACCATAAACCTTTTGATATTTCTAAACAAACATAAAAAAAAGAGAGAAAAGAACCATCTTAATTTGCATTTTAAAAATAAAAAAAAGGAAACAATAGTAACTGTGGAAAGAACAAATAATTTAATATTGATCTCACTAGCAAATCAAAATGCTTGTACAAAAACATGCAATTTGATACTTCCAAGTTCTTTTCCATTGTGCCAAATTGTAGATCTACAAGTCTAATTTAATTATTATTTATGAGTTTTGTTTCTATCTCCGTAAAGAAATTAGTGCCAGATGAGAGACCGGTTGAGAAAAATAAAAAGAAGTCTTCAACTAGACGGAATTGGACCAGGCCTGAGAAAAGGAGAGGTCGGGAGGTGGTGAGACAATGCAACATTTGTTTGGCAAAGGATAAAATGTTCCTCCTACGGTAGCATTACACGGCGGAAGAGAGGTAATAACTACCAAAATTGGTGGTACCGGCAGAGTAGAAGACAGTGGAGTAGATTGTGGTATTGCCGGAGGCAGGGAGGGAATTGGGAAAAAGATGGGATTTACGGGAACCCTCTCCCTCACGTCTCTTTTGGTAAATCTGTTCAGACTGTTTTGTCTTTCTTCTTTATTTAATTTTTAATATTTAATAGGAAAAATGTAAAAGGGTGTTCGACGTCCATTGACATTCTTTACAAATACAACATTTGCACATGATTATATGCTTATGCTTATATGGAATCCTACCATTAGATGTTCATGAACTTGTGCAGGACCCACTGTGGAGGAGATCCAAACTATTTTGGAAGTGTCTTTTCATTATTACTACTTAATATTCTCATAGGGGAGCCGCATTTAGTACTATTTTTGTTTCTACATAGCATGTTTGGGGTTTATCATGCAATAAGGTTCAAAGTATCAAACATGATATGTGTGATATGAGATATATCATATTGTATTTTTGGACTCCAATCCTATGTTTTTATAAAACCCTTTTTATGTTAAATAATTTATATATAATTATTGTTGAATCTAAAATTTATAAAAAAATAAAAAAAGAAGCATACAGTTAAAGTGCTGATACATAGGTATTACTTTAAACCATGCATGCAAGATGGCCACTTCCACTAGAAAATATATGCATACTATTGATCGTTGGCATTTAAGGTGGAAATGTTGCCATTACACACACACAAAAAAAAAGGGTCCTGCTGAGGGTAAGGGAAGGAGATGGTCTACCCCTAGTTGTGTATCCGTATGAAGCATGGTTTTCAAAATCAGACCGGATAGGATGGTTGGACTGGAAAAACCGAAAACCGGTCAAGTGATCATTTCCGTTTTTCTCCAAATTCAAATTTTTGCTAAAAAAAAACATTGATTTTGGTCAGCAAACCACTGACCCGGGTGGTTAATCATTCGAATGGTTTTGACCATTTTTTATTTTTTGTTAAAACGGGCTGACTGTTCAGATTGAATAGTCAGACCGTTCGACCCGAAAACCAGACCCCTGACCGGTTTGTTCTCCAGGTCGGTTTTAAAAACCTTGGTATTAAGGAAAAAAAATGAAAATGTGAAATTTGACTTCTCATGAATAAGCAACAAGTACTGATCGACCCAAAGCATTATATTTGACGGACCCAATGTTATAAATAGAAGTGGCAATGGGAGGCGCTGAATGATCATTTCAACTACCACTTGGGATCTACTACTTATGTGGTTTTGTATTGTTTGTTATGTAACCAATCAGTGAGTTTGGATTGGGTCCCCACTGAGCACTCCCCACACCAAATCCCATAACACATTGTAGTCTTACTTTGGAAACATCTCCCCATGAAGGGTTGGTGTTGAGAGCCAACATACAAGTGAGATTACATCTCTGCTCCACAAGGGGCCGCCCCACAACGCCCCACAGTACATTCTGGCCGTGTATTGGAAACATCTCCTGATGATAATATCATCAGTTCTGGTATTTTCATTGGGAGATGTTCCCAATACATGATGGAGATGTGTTGTGGGGCGGCTCCTTGTGGGGCAGAGATGTGAATTCCATACAAGTATAGGAAATGTTTTTGATGTATGGTTGTAATGTGACGGGATCTGCTCCTCACAAATGGGTGCCTCACAGGCACATCCGCCATGCATTGAGAACATCTCCCGTGAATAATGACTAATAAGTACGGGAGATGTTCTGAATGCATGATAGGATGTGCGTGTGAGGCGTATGTGAGGTTGCAATGTGTTGTGGGGTTGGTATGGGAGCCAACCTGAACTCCCAACACAAGTGAACACGCCAGTGTTCCGTACCCAATATGAAACCTACATGCCAATGTACAGAACAGTGGCATTCTCACTTGTGATTGGTTACATAACAAGTGTAACACAGCCAAGCAACACATTTGGGCTCCTGGTTTACCCAGTCATCTCCAAACTAGAAGTTTTTTCTATAAAAAGAAAAAAAAAATAGCAGAGCTTGGTAGCGAAAAACATGGGAGGGGAAAAATGAAAATAAGAAATAAAGGATTTATTATTATTATTATTATTGGGAGAGTGGGGTTGGTTTCTCTTCCTCTTAGGCAGTGTTCGGCATCGCGTTTATCTCATGGATGGGACCGGTCCTGTCCACACCCCAATATAGCGTGAACCAGTCCCATCCACACCCCAATATATCATAAACAGGAAAAACTCGTGGACCGGTCCCCTCCATGGTTTATTTTTGATCCCATGCTTCAAGGAGCAGGGGTCAAAGGTTGTGTGATCTAAGACAGATTATAGATACATAGAGATATACCTTCAGTCTTATCTCTGAAATTCCTGTAGTTGCATTTCGAATGTGTGATCTAAAATATTAATTATTTTACTTAATTTTTAATTTTTATAAAATTTTAATGTTTTATCAAAAAAATAATATTTTTAAATATTTAAATTATATTTTTTATTTTTTTAATTATTTTACTCTTGTTTTATAAAAAAATAATATTTATTGGTTAATATTAATTCATTGATGCATTTTTTTTAAATATTTATCATATAAAATGCAAAAATTAGATATTTATGATTAACTGTGTATATCATTTATAAAATGTATATGAAATACATAGAATAAAAAAAGTGTTACAGTCCACAATTCAAAATAGTTGTGGACTGTGGTGTGGTGTGAACCAGTCTACACCCACCAATTTATCATCCACACTTCAAAATATGCCATTAGTCTCTGTTGTTTTTTATCTCTTTCCCCTATTGTTGATAACCCAATAGCTGAGATTGTCACTTGGCATTCCTTTGTATATGGAGGCTCGGGATCAGACCATGTAACTGCAGGTTCTTCGTGGTAAGGTCAATTGACCTCATTTGCACTTTGCTCTGACTCCTTCCCTACCAAAAGAAGTCCTTTCCCTACCTTTTCTAACATGTATGTTAAGTGTTTAATTACAAGGTTTTGGCTTTCAGAAGATCCCATTTCCTAATTAATTAAGAAAAAATTTATTTCTTTGTTTATTTTTTGCTTCATAGGGCTACACTACTAGCTAGAGAACTTACCAATTGAGCAACCATTCAGTTGGTAATGAAAGTTAATTTCATTTTTATTTTCCTTCCCTTCCTTCAACTCCTTGACAAACTATAATAAAAATCTTTTGGTTTTAGATTTTCTTGTGATCTCCCTTCCCCTCCCCCAACCAAATGCAGCACAAGTGTAATTGCATCAATGATAAGAAGACATGTAGCCTCCTTGCAGTAGAAACCTATCAATGGGGTGCATTAAAATACTTGTGAGTTGTGAGTGCCCACAACTTCTTAAAAAAAATTGAAAGAAACCATTTTTGAGTGTCTTCTCCTAAATTTGATATTCCATTTTGTCCTAGCACTGTAAATCCCTTCATGTACAAGGTATGTAGAGGAACCCTTTTCTCCTTTTATTCTTTGAAATTTTATATCATAGATTAGAGTAAACTGTACACTATGGTTGACCTCTCTCTTTCTCTCTCTCTGTCAAACCAGTAAAATACATCCACCAAGCATTCTAATCAGTAGAAATTGTAATTATTTTATTCAATGCGAATTAATTGCTTCTTGAAAAATCAATCAGTGGATAGGAAAAAAAAAGTAGACTATAAATACTTGTATTTTGTATTATTTTGTGCTTTATTGGAATTCATGGTTGCATCCATTATCGCTAAAAATCTGTTTGGTAAGAAGATAAATTTATCAGGACAAAACTAACCCCATTTTACAATTTATATGAATCACTTTACATTCTACATATTTGCATTAACACTTATTTGCATCGTTTTCAAACACAAACTAAGTAACAATGTTGAAAGGATGGACAAAAGCAAAGAGCATGTGACACTCTCTCATTTATAACATCTTTCAATTTCAAATTAAATTGGGTACTCTTCCGGTTTAAAAAATTCATCATCATCCTATGCTCTGAGCTTATTATAATTGCATGGGGTCAACCATGTAAATCCTGTTCTGCCACTCATTCTACCATATCCATTTTTTAAATCCTCCATTTAAAAAAAATATTATTAAAAATTTCTAGGTTAATGAGCTAAAGAAAGTTAACAGCCCTCCCGAATGAAAACCCCTAACCCTGAAGAGTGCAGGATTGGTCCCAGATCCCCACTAAAACCAGCAGAAGACTTTACCAGCAAGCCAGCCTATTTGACCAAGTGGTTTAGTGTTTGATCTTTGTTATCCCCATTATAATTTAATTAATGTGGGTAACGAGGATCAAAGACCGGATCACATAATCAAATAGGCTCTAATGTCATCTCAAGAAACCATTCAGCCTAAAACCTTAAGCCATTAGGTGAAGTTTCAAATAGGTTTTTATTTCCTAACACACCCCTCATGCACAGGTCCACTCATACCTTGCGCTGAAATTTAATCAAGTATAATGGGGGCGATGAAGATGGAAGACTAGACCATTTGATCAAACAATACCATTTCAATTAACCGTTCAAACCTAAAAACTTAAAGAGTTAGGTGGGGTCTCCTAACAGGTTTTTATTCTCTTACAGTCACTGATGACTAATAAAATTAACAAACTTCAAATCTTCCAAACTAACTGCAAAATTTAAAACAACTTCCCATCTATCAAATGATGAATGATGGATCATTCCATTAGATAACTCTCATTTACTAGATAAATCTCACTAGTTCAACTTGTTGAATGATGTATCAAATCTTTTCCTCCTCCTCTTCTCTTTGTAGTGTTTGGTTGTACAAGGAGGACAAGAAATAATTTTCATAGAAAATTATCACTGAATAAGAAAACATTAATTCAAGTAGTGGCAGGTTAGGTAAGCAACCATCCAATCCCTAAACCCAATGCAAACAACAGATCAACGTTGGTTTGTTTATGCTTGGACGCATTAGTTAGTGGGTCATTGAAGCAACAAAACCATCTACCTCAATTGAATTTATGGTTAAAAATGTTGAGTCAATGACATAAACATGAAGTATGCATGTCTAGCTCCAGTTTGAAGGAAGGTCTGGAGCTGAGAAATTGCAAGTTGGAATGGAACCTACCATTCCATGGTCTAACCTACAAAAATCATTTTTCAGTCTTTTTCATGGTTTCAACAGTCAGGTTCGTATGGGCCCTCAAGACTTAAATATGCTTGCTGTTCAAAGTTCAATGACATAAAAAACAAGCATTTTCTACAGCCTACGGGCTTTTGTTTTTTGGGTATTTAACATAGGCACTAGTAGAAAATATACGACTAGTAAGTAATAACACACTTGATCATATGTCAACCATGTCATAATTGTGTTCTAATCTGGTAGATCCATACCCCAGAACTCTACTGAGGCACTTGGCAGGGCACATATAAGAACAGAGTTGAGAGGGGTGAAGTTGGATCCTGATCCTTCATCCTTCCAGCATCCAAGAGTATCAGTAATCAACACTACCTCTGTAAATTTTCCTGTAGCTGATTATGATAGCTAATAAAGGTCAGACCGTTCGGACCGGAAACCGTCCAAACCAATTCTCTTTCACCCTTAATTTGTTCTTTGGCTAAAAACTATTGACTTGGTCAGTGATCCGCTATGGTTGAATTATCGATCCAGACCAGATGGTCAAACTGCTGACCCAGAAATCAGTGGCCAAAAGGTTCCAGTTCTGGGTCGATTTTCAAAATATTGATTAAAACCATAGACTCAGTTTGGAAAGAGTACAAATGGAAATATGTAGAGTGTAAAGCCTTATATTTTGTATGTATTTACACTGTACATATTTGCATTTATACTTTTTGAATAAGGGCAAAATTGTAACAGTTTAGGAGTATATTTCTTTTCAGCTCGCCTCCTTTTTGGGTTTTATGTGAAACCAAGAAAAATAAATGACCTTCACAGTTTGGATCCCCAAGGCGTGCTAAGTTGTACAATAACCAATGAGAATTTAACAAAATTCATGGGATGGTTTTGATTAGAGAGATTCTCAAAACGTAAGATCTTCCAATATCATAACCACCCACTATCACAGTCCTGATCTCCAATATCATAACCCCCCAGTCCGGCGTCCCTGTACTATGACCATGAGATAAAAACATGCAGTTACAATATTTTTTAATCTCCATATTAACTTTAACTTTATAGATAATTGAGAGAAAAACACTGTTTATCTTTCCCAACCTTACGATACAACAGCAACGGTAATCCACAATTTTCTCTCTCTCTCCCCCGATCTCTCTTCTTCCTCTTTCATTTGTTCTTTCTTTTCCCTTACTTCATCTTGTTTTCCTTTTTCTTTTCGCTGGAATTGGGAGATAGACCGTGGTGTAGGTGATGGGACAGCAGTGATTTGGTTTTGGGAGAGTACTTTCTAAACGAAATTGGTATAAAAATATTTCAAACAATAATTTACTTGTTTGATCTGAAATTTTCTCTAAACGAAAACAATATATTAATTCCAAAGGAAAAGTACTTTCTCTGAATTGATTTACCTTGTATTTTTTTCTCATATATTCTTTTAAATTTGAACTTGGATTAATGCCAGGCAAAGCAAATATTGTTTTATGTTCATTTTATTGCTACAATTAACCAATGTTCTGTTATGTTGTAGTGTCAACATAGAAAAACCCCATTTCATTTGCACGATGAACCTGAAGAAAGTTTGTAGTCAAAACACAGGAGAACAAGCCATGATTTTTTATCCTGTGTTTGACATCAAGCACACAAACAGAGAAACCAAGGGAAACCATATTCCATTTTCTTTAAATCAGTAACGTAACTTTCTATACAAGCTGCACATGCACCATATGTACGCATTCTATAAATTCAAACCTTCTTTTGCTCTGTGTTGTCATTTCTCGTTCTGAATCGTCACCAAGTTTTGAAGATGGCGTCTCTCCGCAGCAACACCTGTTCAGTACTCTCTCTTTCCATCTCTATCTCCTCTTAGTTTCATCTTCTCTCCCATCTCTCACCCTCTCCTCTTCTGTTAATTGAAATCCGCATGATAAAAAGGTCCTTCTGAGGATCAAGAAATCTATAAACAATTCCAACGCCCTTGTCACCTGGGATCCCGAAATCGATTGCTGTGATTGGGACTACGTCATCTGCAACCCTCAAACCTACCGAGTTACCCAACTCGCCTTCTTCCGAGCCTACATCCCCAGTCAAATTCCATCCGCCATCAGTGACCTTCCCTATCTTGAAACCCTCTCCTTCGATGAAGTCACCCAGCTCAACGGTTCCATCCCCTACTCCATCACCAAACTTCGGAACCTCAAATTGTTTCGTCTCAACCGAATTCCGTTCTCCGGCCCCATCCCTTAATTCCTCGGCCAACTCAAGAACCTGGACTACCTTGATTTGGGTTACAACCATTTCTTTGGTCCAATCCCAGCTTCCCTCGGTGATCTCCCAAAACTAGCAAATCTTTACCTCAACCGAAACAACCTCATAGGAAAAATACCAGATTATGTGGAATCTGCTACATTTGGGTTTTGGAGAGGAAGAAGAAAGGGAGAAATGTGGATTACCGCCGCTGCTGTTTGTGTATCTGAGGCAGGGGAAGATGAACTGTGTTTTTTAGAAGGGTAGTCTGGGGATTAAAAAATATTTCAACGGTAAAATTTAACGAAAAGCTAACAATCATAGTACAGGGTCGCAAAACAAAATACAGACCCAAGAAAAACCCTGAGATGCTATGTTATACACTAATCTCACTTTTGAGAGTCTAAGCAATCAATGGTCAAGGTAACAATATGATATGCCTAATACGGGGTGTATTATATCGTAGCTTTTAAAAACCGATATAAGATATGCATGGAAATTGGATATTTCATCTTTTTTTCATGCATATCGGGGGTGTATCATGAGTGTATTGAGGCATATTTGGGTGTATCGGAGGTGTATCAGGGCGTATCGATAGCATATCAACGAAAAAGATATGATCAAAAATTGAAAAAAAAAATTAAAGGGGGAAAGCAAGTTTCTTTTCCTCGAAAAAAAACCTTCTTTCACCCCCAAATGATTATAAAACTCCAAACTTCATTCATAGAGTGATAAATTTGCAAAATTTTGCAAGAAACAAGTGTGAATCGTTAATTTTTTTAAAGATTTTTCAAATTTTGAAAAAATATGGCAAAAATAGGTAAAATTTTCAATCTTTTATAATATCTTGTGATTTTGTTTTTCTTAAATGTTTAAATTTGTGTTGATTTGCATTTTTTACATTCAAAATCACAATTTTTTTTTGTGTTATCATTAGATTTATGGAAAATTTATGAAGATATTTGGAGAAAATATAAATAATAAAAAATTTGAAAATATAAGTTTTTTCTTTGCCTATAAAGACTAAATATGTTTTAGATCTATGGATTTATCTATCATATCCATAGAGCAATTGAAATTTCTTCTTTAATATATATTTTTTATTTTTTATATTTTTAGAATTAAAAAAATTAATAATATTTAATTATATTGTATCATTTAATCATAACAATTGATTATAATTATACAGATGATCTATCATATCCATAGACCAATTGAAATTTCTTATTTTAGTAATTATTTTTTATTTTTTTAGAACTAAAAAAAATAAATAAATAACTATATTTTATCATTGATCACAATGATTGAATATATTATAATTCTACAGATGATCTATCATATCCACAATTGAAATTTCTTTTTTAATAACTATTTTTTGAATATATCATATAATGTTTATTTATTTTTTATAATTTTTGAAAATGAATAATAAATAATAGTTATTTAAATAACAAATAATTATTAATTATACTTTCACATAGAAGTTGTGCCAATACATGTTTTATGGTTGGATAAGAGAATTGGGTTTTTCTCATCCCATAAAACATTAAAACTTAAGAATTATAATTTGTAAATTATAGTTAAGCATAGAATTTTTAATGAAATTATAATTAGCTATAATATATTTCTTCATAAAACCGTTAAAATATATTAATTTAATGTATATACACCTAATTGAGGTCTTATATTTAGTGTTATTGATGTATTTTTATAATTCATTAAAATATTTATATTATTTTCAAGCGTATCTATGTATATCTTAGTTTTTCTCTGATACATATGCATATCCAAAGCGTATCCTGATATGTATCTTAAAATTGTCTTTCCAATACATTTAACGTTTCCGATACTTTGAATCTTGCCCTTATCTAAGAGTCACCAATATGGTATACATTTATATGATGATACCGGGGGATTTGAATATTTTAAAGCATTAAAGCACGATGTGGTAAGACCGCAAAAATGCCAGACTAAAAAGTTAAAAGAAAAATAATAATGATAATTTGGATAAAACTGAAACTTCCATATACACACAATTTGTGTATTGAGTAGCGATACTTTAAACCATGGACCAATCAAAACCACCCTCGAGAATTTTGATGACATCTCATTTGCTATTGCGCAACTTAACACAGCCTGAGTAGGATATTTGGACTCTAAAACTTGCCACCTGGATGTTGCATGTAAAATTGCTGTGAAAAATGAAAGTTCTCAAAAAAGCATGAAGTTGGTCCTCACCTTGCAAAGCTTGATATTTATCTTTACCATAGATACTTTCAACCATGGCTTTTAAAACCGAACTGGATAAGGGTCCTATTACTGGTTTGAACGGTCCAACCCGTTCTGACAAAAAAAATAAAAATTTAAAAACAGTCAAAATCATTCGAATGGTTTGAATAATTACCCAACCGATTCACTGACCATCCGGTCCAGTCCGGTTTTGAAAACCATGCTTTCAACATTGAGGCTTATAACAATTAGATAGGCTGAAATCAACCCATAATACTGAAGCTACAAAGACTTTTAAGTTGGAAGGTGTGGATCGTGATTAACCATATAAGCTTGAACCCATGACTCCTCGTTGCAAGGGATGCCTTGCGACCAACATGAGTACGAGTAAATAGGTAAATGATGAGATTAATTAAGAATGACAATAGATAAACTGGTTTTGTATTGACAAGATAGTAACATATCTTTTATTAAATCAACCAACTAGGAGCAGAAACATCGATTAAAAGCATTACTATAAGTTGGTTGCTGCAATTTGTTTTGTATCATTTGACACAATACAAACTATTATCATTACACTTTGTGAAAACAAAAGTTATGCGCACTCCCCGCCCCCCCCAAGTTAGATATCCCTGATGTTTTCCAAATGTATTCCGACAACTCTCTAGAATGGTGACTTTCATTCTTAGTCTGTTATGGCACCACCGATGATTCAGGAGAAGCTGAATCAAGGTAAAGCCTCCATTTTCCTCATCAGAGGTTAGGGATGAAGGAATCCCAAATTTTCCATACAAGTTAAGACAAAGCACACCGCATACCAAATACAAGTAAACAATTACCTACATAGGCAGGAAAATGAACAATTGATTCACCAAGAAAAACTTGAGCAGGGAAAAGAATGGCTTTAGCTGTTGGTTATCAGTTTTCGGCTAGCTGCAGTATACAAAAGAAAGCAGGAGGCGGCATCGCTTAGGTCGACAGTTGGAACTTTGGATGGTCTTGAAACAAATAGCCTTATCAAAATAATTGATTCGCCGGAAATCAATTACAGCTTTCTAGTAGTTGTAGCAGTTGATAATAGAGAGAGAACAAAGGGAAAGGACAACATTTTACCAAAGGGGGATAAAACTAATTGTTAAATGTTCAATAGTTTCTACCAAAAAAAAACAAAGGGAAAGGACAACATTTTACCAAAGAAAAATAATTAACAAAACTGGAAATGGTCCATTGTCTGTATACTGAGCAAACTTGACCTTTGAAAGCTAAAAGGAAAGATGTGAGGAAAACAAACAAAAGGCAACTCTCTTCCAATATAGATCCTTGTTAACGCCCATTGAACTTCTCTCCTAACGGTTGGCCTTGGCAACACGTTCAATCTCATCTTTCTTCTTGATGGCATAGCTGCAAAACATAGGCAAAACAAAGGTAAACAAAAAAAGCAAAAACGAACAAGATACTTCTGGCCTGTCTGCCTAATGTTATTAACAATACACAACAAAAAAAAAGTTTATGCAAAAAGGGGGGAAAAGAAATACAATTACGAAGGAAAGAAGGAAATTAGCAAACAAGTCCTTAAATCACAAATATCAATATGAGCACCCACATAACACCGTGTAATTTGAGCAAAATCCACCGTTTCTTTTTTGTCCTAGGATTTCACAGTATGGTTAAGATAAGGTTCGGGGTGCAAACAGGGCTTAAAAAAGATCAATACCTGTTGGATGACCCCTTGGCAGCATTTATAAGTTCATCTGCCAAGCATTCAGCTATGGTCTTGATGTTCCTGAAAGCACTCTCTCGGGCACCAGTTGTAAGAAGGTATATTGCTTGGTTAACACGCCTCAAAGGAGAGATATCAACAGCTTGACGCCTCACAACACCGGCAGAACCAATACGAGTTGCATCTTCTCTTGGCCCACTATATTATTAGCCAAAAGAAAAGCAATGAGATGTAACAAAAAAAAACTATATTAATAGAAACAAAGAGATTTCTTGCTTGTGTACCTGTTGATTATAGCATCAACAATCACTTGAATAGGGTTTTGATCTGTGAGGAGATGGATTATTTCCATAGCATGCTTGACGATGCGGACAGCCATGAGCTTCTTCCCATTGTTCCGCCCGTGCATCATCAGGGAATTGGTCAATCTCTCTACAATGGGGCATTGAGCTTTCCTGAACCTCTTGACAGAGTACCTCCCTGCTGTGTGTGGGACATAAGTTGCATGCTTATTGGGAGATATACCAATGTAATCCACCAAAGATATGTCACCAACCTGCATGAAACCACAAGTTTATAATTGTTGCAAAGATTTTTTTCAAAACAAATTGCTGTAACAATTGAAAAGAATACTTGCGACAACTGAAGGTGTAGATCACAATATGTCATCGCAAATATGACAATATTCTCTATATTGAACAGTAAAAGAATATGCCAAGTATACTATAGTATGATACACAACAAAACCACACAGCATGGACAAGCCAAGAATGCATATTTCCAATCAAAGATTCATTGTAGGAATTGTGTTTGATCATTACCAAACTAGGAAACTTGTAGTAAAATCGTGAGTAGGGTAAGTACGATATAAACAAAGATATATTTTCATTGGAGTATATTAAGGATCGCCTACCCCATATACACGCAAATCCCTTCAGTCTACACAGAAAATGCATCCCCTCAAAATACTCCAACAAAGAAACTTCACTGAAGGATCAAAGTGGAAACATTGACATACCATCTGTCTTCTTGAAAGAAGATAACTTCCAATTAAATCATGGAAAAAGAAGAACCAATGGGTCATCAAAAGCAAATAGCCATCCAGAGCCTACTTCTACTTCTGACAACATTATCACCAAGCTATGTAAAACCCTTCTCCAACTTCCCACAAAACTAAAAACAAATTAGTACCACCCCTAGACTACGCATCACAAGATCGTTTTTTATCTAATCCAATTTATTGACTCTATTACAACATGAGCTGGTTAAAAAAAAAAACAAAATCGTTTGTTCTTTCCTGAAAATAAAAAATAAGCAAACATTTTTGGATTGTTTATGACGACATTAAAAGCGGAACTCCTTACACATGCATAATAATTACTACATAATTTCTAAAGAACTCTGAACTCAAGAATACTATCTAATGAAACATATGCATTATCATCATCAATAACTGCAATTGGAGAAAAAGGTGAAATAGATATTGAAAATATTAAACTAGTTTTATGATAAACAAATCTATAAACTTGGAAGACAGTCTTCCGGGAATAAACCCAATTTCCCCCAACGACTACAACTCCTGATCCAGCCGAATCTTAGCGTTGACAGAGTAGGCATCGCTTATAGACATTAGGTCGTCCACGACAACAGATCAACGATTGAAATAACGAAAAGGCAAGCGACATTGACGGCAATCCCAACAACAGTAGTAGTAACTTGAGGATAAAAGAACAGACCTGAACATCATCGAAGGACCATCTGTTGAAGAGTTTCACCTCTGGTTGAGCGACGATCGCCATGGCTGCAGAGTGCAGATGCGGAGCTTCTCTCGAGTCTTGAGTTCTCTAAAACCCTAAAAACGCCCGCTTAGAGAGTAGAGACGATGGAAAACGGAAGCTCGACTTTTATATTGTGAGGGACAAACTAATATCGCGATGTCGCCAGCCCTCTGATGATGTACTCCTAACTATCCAGAAATCGCGAGCCCTCTGATGATTAAAATCTGCTATCGTAATCGTTCTAAAATAAATCTCATCCGAGGGATCAAGCCGTTCAAATCTGATGGACTATTTGATGCGATATAGCTATTATGTACACGATATGCTTAACCGAAACCCTAGTCTCTTAGGAGTAATAATGACTATCCGACTATGAGAACATCGCGAGGCTGGGATGGGATGGGCTGGGCCGGGCCGGGCCGGGCCGGGCCTAGTATTTGCTTTGCAGTTACCCTGCATTGAATGAATTAGTGGCAGGCCCATTATTATGTACAAGTGGTGTTGACGTGGATGCGTACGTGTTTGTGTTGATGGCTAATATGGACATTAGTAGAGTGCAGGAAAAGTGTAGATTTTGCTTTGTTTTTACGGGTTTTATTTTACTATTTCAAGTTTTACTTCAATTGCAGTTCAAACAAGCAACACGAAAATACGAAATGGTGAAACCTAAAACAAATAGTTTGCACTCAGCTTATTTGCACTCATATGCTTTTGCACCAGCGCAAATCAAATTGCAGTCGCAACAAACCAAGTTCAGTTTATAAATTTTAGGCCAAGTTTGGGTGTGCTTAAAGACAAGTGCTTATTGGGTCGGGATCACACTAATAAACACTTATTAATGTTTGGAAAATAAACCTGATATAAGTGGTTATTATGAGAATAAGCACTTGTTTTAGAATCTAAAATTTGGACTTATTTTAAGTGTTTATTTCCTTTTTTGGCCTATCTTGGCCTGTCACGTCATTTTAAAAGGCCTATACCACCTCTGTTTAAAATAAATGTTTTTAACCAAACGTTCATAAGTACTTATTAGAACAAACATTTATTTTTCAAATAAGCACTTCCAAGTTGGCCTTAGGGCTGTAAAATGGTATCCCTTAATCCAAATTCAAAATCCAATTAAAATGAACCATATTTGACTCATTTATAGTTGGATTAAATATTGGTTCACCCTAATTATGGAGTGATGAGCTTAGATTTGGAATGGGTTATTTTCAAGTTATTTATTCATGATATATAATATTTTAATCATCTTTACTTAATAGATTGATGAAATTTAATATCCAAAATCTTTTTGTTTCAGTATTAGGGGTGCAATTTGGGTGGGCTAGGTTGGCTCAACCTAGGCCCAACTCTAAGAATTGGGTCTAAGGTAGGGGTGTAATTGAGTTGAGTTGAACCAAGTAGTAGGGTGCTCAAGCTCAAGCTCCACTCAAAAACTTAGAACTCGAAACTCGATTTGAGTTAATACTTGTGAGCTACTTGATCTTGACTCAACTTGAATCAATTATTAAAAATAAATAAACTAATATTAAACATATTAAAAATAAAAATTTATTATAAAAATCAATTATAAATTTATTTATTTATTTATAGGATAAATTGTTGAAACCTTCCCAGAAGTTTGGTATTTGTAATCACCTCCCCTAGACCCCCTTTGTCAGAATCCTCTAACATAAAGCATGAAATGCCTAAAACACCCACATAGTTACTATCGAGGCTGGTTTCTATAAAAAACAATACAAACTTTATGAACAACAAAAAAGGAAAAAATAAGTGTTTAAAGTTGAAGCTTTACCTTTGAAGAATTGATATGAAAGGCAAATTTGGACAATATTGGATAAGAGATTGGAATGGTTTGGGGTAAGGATTGATATGAAGATAAAAGAATGGAAAATAAACACTTTGGTCACAAGTAACTACATGGGTATTTTGGAGGTGATTGCAATTACCAAACTTCAGGAGAAGTTTCAACAATTTACCCTTATTTATATTATAATAAGTGTTTATTTATATTATAAATGCAAAAGTATTAAAAATAATATTTTATTGCGAGCCCAATTAGGCTTGTAAACCACTTGAACTGGGTATTGTAAATCTCAAATTCGACTCAACCAACTACTCAACTTAAACTCGATTATTTTGAGTCGAGTTCAAATATTTAGCTAGATGAGCCCAAGTAGCTCCTCCTGAGTATGGCTTGGCTCACTTACACTCCTCACCTAATGCCCCAAACTGTCCAACTTGAGCTTAATGGCTTGGCTCACTTACACTCCTCACCTAATGCCCCAAACTGTCCAACTTGAGCTTAACCTGCACTAAAATTTGATGCACTTGGGTTGAATTTGGCTTAATTCATTAACCTACACTAAAAATTAATATTAATGTATGTTTAAATGTACGACAGGGTTTGGGCCACCTAAGGAGGTCATGGGCTTGACAATGGATGAAGACGAAGCTGGGTACATTACTAAAATCTTTGAATATTTTATTATTTAATCATTTAATTATTAAATGACAAAGTAATATGTCATTAAGTTTAACACCTTTAGCCATTATCAAACAGCTCCTTAGTTATTGCTTATTTATATCCGCACAGCCAGTCACCGAAGTGCAAGCAATCAGCCGTTGGAGTTGAGGTCGAGTGCAAGTAGTCACCGAGGTCACCTGTAGTCTCCTTTTTTCAGTCACCGTATGTTGGGTCGTCGGAGATACCAGGTTTGTATTCTTCAAGCATTCTGAGTTTTATTTATTTATTTTTGTTTCTGTTCTTTTTTGTTTTCGTCGAATAGTGTGATGTTTGCTCTGTTTTAGTGGAGATACCAGTCTCGGTTTTGAACAGAGGATGTGGACCTGTTAAAACTTCATACCCCAAATGCTCATCCAAACAGTGGGTCTGGTCTTCTCCCAGGTTAAAACCTGATTCAGATTCCTCTACATAAATCCCATGTGCACAGATAGGAAGGATAACTATTCTTCTCATCCTTTCATATACTCTTGATCAATTAAGCAATGGACCTTATCCAACAAAGAAATGATGGCAGAGAAGAAGCAACAAATTAATGGTTTAATGACTTTGATTTCAATGCTAGTATATACGAATTAATTCAAGTTTGGGCGTTTAGTTTAGTTGGTTGCTTTTTAACTTCAGAAGGCAACAACCTGTTTGAGGGCTAGCTCTCTCCATCCTAACAGCTTACTTGAGTCAAGTCAAAACCCACTTATCTTCCTCTATAAAAGACTGAAATCTAATGAGAGAATGTCAAATAGAAGCTACCATGATTCATAAAGCTGGGTCTGAAAATAATACTG
This sequence comes from Nelumbo lutea, assembly GCF_056320005.1. Lineage (NCBI taxonomy): Eukaryota > Viridiplantae > Streptophyta > Magnoliopsida > Proteales > Nelumbonaceae > Nelumbo > Nelumbo lutea. The sequence goes on along the minus strand of NC_142685.1, from coordinate 113,072,175 downwards.
AAATTTAATTACCTGTGATAAAGTAAATAAAAATTCAAGGTTTATATTTTTACATTTTTCTATAATTTATATTTATGTTAACGTTTATATATGCTTTATATAAATATAAATATATATTTATATATGTACATATATTATTTTTTTTCCATGCAATTCATTCAATTTTGCTGATTTTCATACTTTGTTCTATATGTTTACATTTGTCTAGAATTTATATTTATATTTATATTTATGTTTATGTTTATGTTTATGTTTATGTTTATATAATATAAATATATTTATATTTATATATATAGTCTGTTTTTCCATGCAATTCATTCAATTTTGCTGATTTTCATTATTTGTTCTATATTTTTACATTTGTCTATATATTATATTTATATTTATGTTTATATATATTGTATAAATTTATATTTATATATAAATAAATATGTATATATATTCTGTTTTTTTTTCATGCAATTTCATTCAATTTTGCTGATTTTCATACTTTGTTCTATATTTTTACATTTGTCTAAAATTTATATTTATATTAATGTATGATTTTTTTTTGGCTTTTTTCCATGTAATTTTCCTCATGATTTCCTGAGTTTTTTTTTTTTTTAATTTGTTCAACAATTGGGACCATAGGATGAAATAGGTACGAGTGCAGAAAACGTTTCCTAGAGCATTGGTACCAAACAAAAAAGTGGTTGTTGCTCCTAGAAACATCCTACTTGGCAGCAACGGTTCCAAACAAAAAAAAAAGGCATCGTTTTCTGAGAAAATGGTGTTCCAAGCCACACTTAAGCAGCACTGCTTCAACTGCAGCATCCATGCCAAACATATACTTAATAAATTTCTAAAACTAAAGGGGTTTTAGTAAATGGCCTAATAAAAATGTTATACAATATGATGATACATAGTAAATATTATGATACTTTTGTAACAAATCTAACCATAAGGTAATTGCTTATGCTTGCCCTATTTCTCATGGTCATCTTGTTCATGGTGGGTTTCACATTCATAAATATTAGGATTAAATACTTAAAAGTACCCCTAGTTTTTTTTTTTTTTTTTTCTGAAATCGACTAATTGTACACCTAGAGTTTGAAAAATGATTTAAATTACCTCCAAGTTTTTGCCAATAGGACATCACCGGCAAGTATGATGGAGAGATTGAAATGTTTATTTTACCCTTTATTATTCTTCAAAATCTAAAAACATCTTTCACATAATAAAATTCCCCTCCCCACCTTTCTTCTCGTGTATATATGCCAATGAAGAAGAGACAACCTTCACTCACGAGCTTAATGTAGGGTTGTTCATAAGAAGGCCCAACCAGACCAAACCGACCAATCCGGACCGACCCAATCCGAGTCGGGTGGGTTATCTTCAGCATCGGTCAGTTTTGGGTTGTAAAACATTATAAACCAATGGTTCGGGTCGGTTTCGGTTTTCTTATGTGAAAACCGAAATCGACCCAATCGAACTGACCTAACTAAAGAAGCATGTTATTGTATACTTTGTTTGGTTGTTCATAATCCTTTGTGCAGTGCATACAAGTTGATATAATGTTTAAAATTCATGATTTCAGTTTTCGTGGTGAAACTAATCTCTAATCCCAGATGCTTATCAATTTGTCTTCTTTTTTCCGTCTTCACTTCTCGCGAGAATAAATTCTCAAACTGACAACCCAAACATGCACCACACAGGCACATGGGGGGCATGGTTGAACTTAGAACCAAAACCGGCCCAAACCGACCCAACCCGACTCAAATCGACCAGGTCGGTTTTGCTTAACACCGGGTCGGTTTCGGTTTCAAATTAAGGTAACCTGACTAGGTCAGGCCGGTTGGAAAAACCTCAGTAAACCGACCCAACCCGACCCGTGAATAGCCCTAGCTTAATGCATGGGAAGGATATTTATTTTCATTCAAAAACGACCTAAATCCAAATCCAATGCCAATCTTTGAAGTCAAATTTCTAATAAGAGGAGGCCTCTTGAGTTTTCTAATTGGAGTTCAGATCTGTGCCCCACAACTTCCCACATCACATTCCCGCCGTGTATTGGAGAACATCTCCCGATGATGTGCTAGAACCGATGATGTCATCATTAGGAGATGTTTCCAATACACGACAGGAATGAGCTGTGGGATATTGTGGGGTGTCCCCTTGTGGGACGCAGATGTAAACTCTTCTAATTAATCAATTTTTTATTACAAACAACCAATGCAAACCACAATGTTATCAAATAGTTTCCATAAATTGCAAGGTGCCTACTGGCTGGTTGGCAAGGTCTCTAGATGGTTGTAGCATAAACTTGGGATTGAATCCAACCTACACTAAGGTGTGGAGGTTATGGGTTTGGGGGATTTATTACCCCTTGGTCGTATGTAGGGGTGGATTTGAGCCAAGTCGAGCTGAATAATACCAAGCTCGAGCTCGAGCTCGGTTCGAGCCAAAACCTTGAGCTTGAGCTTGGCTCGATTAAAAAATTCATAAGCTTGAGCTCGATTTTGAGAAAAAATATTTTATAAAAATAAAAAATTATATATATATATAAATATTTTTTATTTGATATTAAAAAATTAAAAATTATAATAATTAATAATTACAATACTTTTATTATGTATATTATTTTTTATAATTATATATATATTCGAGTCGACTCACGAGCTTTACGAGCGGAGATCTAGTATGCTCGAGTTTGGCTCATTTAATAATCGAGCCAATGAATTAGGCTCGAGCTCGGTTGAAGTCGAGCCGAGCTTTTCACGAGCTGAGCTCGAGCAGCTCGTGAAAAACTCAGTTCGTTGCCACCCCTAGTCGTATCGCCTCATGAAGAAAAAAAAAAAGAAAAAAAAACTAAAATAAGCACTTATTCAATAAGTCATAATTTTGAGTTTATTTTTAGGGTAATTTACTAAAATGGCCCTTATAGTTCATGAATTTACTAAAACCTATCCTATAGTTTGTATTATACTAAAACATCCCATAAGTTTGCAACCAATTTAACCCACATTCCATTAGATGGAAGTGAAAAATGACACTTTTGGCCTTAACATCCCTCAAACAAACGTAATCTATAGCAAACTATTATGGGAAAGTTGTTCTTGTCTCTAGTAAAATGTGGGCAACAAATCTATTAGAAGTGTAAATCAGGTCGTGCCGCCTGCAGCTCGGCACGGCCCAGGCCTGGAATTTTAGGTCCATGGGCCGGCATGGCATAGCATGACCGAGTGGGCTGTGCCGCCCGTGGCCCGTAGGTTGGCACGACCCAACTCACAACCTTGCCCAGCACGGTCTATGGCATGGCTTGGCATGACCCATATATATATATATATTTTATATATATTATAATATATAATAGTATATAGTATATAATATATTAATAAAATAAAATATATATATTTTTAATTTTATTATACTATTTTATTTAATTATTGCATATATAAGCAATTTTATACACAAAATTCATATAAAATTAAAATTTTAAGTATTTTTGTCAATTTTTTTAAATAAATAGTTTTGGCTCGATACATGACCTGACCTGGCCCAAGGCTCGGCCCACGGGCTAGCCTAGCCCGTGGCATGACATGGGCCCACATGGTCTTGGGCCATGGGCCGTGCTGGGCCAACCCCCAAAATTTTCACCAGGAAGGGTGGCACAACTCGTGATGGCCCGCAAGCTAGCACGACACTGCCTGCATAAAGTACTAGCCCGACACGACCCACTTTACACCTCTAAAATCTATTGATAAAATTTGTTGTCTTCATGAAGAAGGAAGACATGGATTAATGACAAAGAACCTTAGATGCTACTGTTCTCTCTACTTCATTTTACTTAACCAAACACTTTTTGATAGATCTGAAAATCAAACCTTATTTATTTCTAAACGCTTGATACGAAGTTTTAGAGGTACTTTTAGAATCTTGAACATTTTTCACTCTATTTGTATGATGAAATTACCATTTTTAGACAGAAATACTAAGAATTCTTAACATAAAATCGAGTAAGTAAATTGGTTGAAAACTATAAGGGTGTTTTAGTAAAATGCAAATATAAAGAATGTTTTCACTTTTCATAAATCCATGATACCATTGGGTGTTTTTTTGTAAGCAATTATTATTTTGAAGTGAATAAGTGGTTATTTCTTTTGGGACCACCATGTACTCACATAGATTGAACGTGGGAAGCTCTTTTTGGGGCTTAAAAAATAAAATATACTTTTATGACTTGCATAAGCAAGTATGATACTGTAAATCAGAAAAAGTGGCTCTGTGCAGCTTCAATCCATGTCTTCTCTGCATTTCATCCTGCTCATCTCTCTATTCTGTTTCATCTCTAACATCTCTTCCGTCCAATCCCGAATCAACGTATGGCCAAAACCCCGTAACCTCTCCTGGCCCCACCCACAAGCAACCCTCCTCTCTCCAAGTTTCAGAATCATTTCTCCCAAACATCGATATCTCACCCCCGCCGTTGACCGTTATCGCCATCTCGTCCTCTCTGAACGCCACCGCTCGATCGTCTCCCCCGTCGTTAACCTCACGTTCACTCATCCCTTACAGGCCGTCAAACTCACCGTCACGGACCTGAAAACCCCTCTCCAACATGGCGTAGACGAATCCTACACCCTCACCATCCCCGCCGTCGGAGCGGCCAATCTGACGGCGAGGACGGTGTGGGGAGCCATGAGGGGCCTCGAGACGTTCTCGCAACTCGTTTGGGGTGACCCGCCCCGTGTCCCGACGGGTTTGTCCATTTACGACTCGCCGATCTTTGGGCACAGAGGGCTGATGCTTGATACCTCCAGGAACTATTACGGAGTGGAACATATACTTAGGACTATTAGAGCAATGAGTGCCAACAAACTTAATGTATTCCATTGGCACATCACGGATTCACACTCCTTCCCTTTGGTGTTGCCATCGGAGCCGGAGCTCGCCCGGAAAGGGTCGTATGGACCGGACATGCAGTACTCACCGGCGGACGTTAAGCGGATTGTTGAGTACGGTTTCAGGCATGGTGTTAGGGTTTTGCCGGAAATCGACGCCCCTGGTGAGTTTAATCTATCTTCTGATTCTTTTGTCGCTTGTTCAATTTTGTAGTTTTGTTTTTTGCTTCCTATTGGGCCACTACACAGTTGGCGATGGTTTATCTTGATATCAGTAGTTGGATGCATGTTCCACGTTCATTGGTTTATTAATCCCTAGAACATCTTTCTGGTCCTAAACAATCAATCCCCATAAGTATGAAATGCGGTCAAATGAAGTATTAAAAAAATCCAACTGGTTTCGACTGTCAGAGTTGAACCTCACCGTCGGCGGGGGCAGTGGCCTTAGGAGATGGATATATCTCAACTTAAACTCATTCAATGGTGGATTCTTGGATCCTGATAATGTTTGGGCACCTCAAATGTCTATGCATATGATAGGGATCGACAGGTGTCTACAAAGAGAAAGAAATGGAAAAAAGATAAATAGTTGGCCACTAACCTAATGGCTAAGACGTTAGTTCTCATATTCTTTTCTTTTTTTTTTTTTTTTTTTGCATTTTAACTATTTCCATCTTTAACAACAATAATTCTATTTTTTTTTTCAAACATATATATTTTTTAATATGAAGATTATGCAATGCTTTTTTTTTTTTGGATCATTAACCTCAAAATTTTATTAATAATAGCAAATATTAGTAAGTATAACAGATTAACAGATAAAAGTACAGATCGTAGCCCCTTGGAGATAAAACCTCTTATTCTCTCCCCCAAAATGCCCCAACTCCCTTACAATTGTGCCCAAAACAAAAAATCTCTCACCACCCCCTGCTTGACTAAGGCATCAGCTACATAATTCGCACTCCACTTAACCCACCCTAGCCTTACTTCCATGTCTCTAGTTAACCACCTGAATCTCTTCCTTTCATTATTATACATTCACATTTTCATTCCCTCATCTTGTAACTAGTTGATCACCAATTTTGAATCTTCCTCAACAAATATCTTGCTAATGATCAATGTTCTTGCTCTTTGTATGCCTTCCATTACTGCCAGCACTTATGCTTTCAATAAGTCTCCTTCCCCAGCCGGCCCAGAATATAGAGCAATGGTTTTGCCCTCCTCATCTCTAAATACACCTCTAATACCAGAAGGTCATGGATTTCCCAAGCTACTACCGTCAAAATTGAGTTTAGTAAATCCTCTATCGAGTAGGAACCAATGGTGATTAATGACAGTCTTATGAACAGAAGAATCCATACCTGCCTTCCAGTTCCTTAGCAAATCAGTTGCTGAAACACATGAGAAACCTTCCAAGGACTTTAACCAATGCACCACTTCTTAATCGTTTCAATTACATCTTCTTTATTTCTTTCTTTTCCCAAGAAAACCCTTGAATTCCTCTCCTCCCAAATCGTCTGAAATATAGAAGTTCTTAGACATCTCCACATTATTCTCCCCCTCTTTTTTGGCCATAACAAAGTAGTTGTATCAAACATGCTTTATACATTCACCGGAGGATTCTGCCTCCACCCAAACAAAGAGAAGCACCATTCTCAAATAAAGTAATAAAGGAACAAGAAATAAATAAGGGGTAGCAACTCTCACCATCAGCCTTACATAACACACACCAATGAGGGGATAAACACCAACTTGGCTGCGAGCTGAGCTTCAGTCAGTGCAAGACCCTTTTGAACACCCTTTACAGCCTTGTATTGAGAATATCTCCATACTTATGTGATTTATTTCACGAGGAGATATTCCCAATGCAAAGTTGGGAGAGGCTGTTTGAATGGTGTAAGCACTAACTTGCATTGACTGAAGTGGATCTCCTTGGCTACTTTCTTTGAAGTAGGTCAAGGGTGTTGGTCTTTCCATGTACAACTTTCCAACAAAACACAGCAACCCTTGGTGGAATAGGTTTGCACCTCACCTCTTTCACTGGAAAAGAATGCATAGTATTAGAGGAAGGCTGTAACAAGGTTTTGAAGAAGAAGCACAAGAGAAGGAGCAAGAAGATGTACAAGTCAAAATTCGATTATCAGGTATAGATGGCTCAAGGAACACTCCCTCCAACAAATGCAACAAGTTAAGCACACTTGGGAACTTCAAATCTCTGATACCCCTTCTGAAACTCAAATTCCAGTTGACCCCATTGTTTGAAGATGACTGGACAAGGAACTTGGATATTGGCTCATTTTTGAAACTTGATAATGCATATAGAGAGAGGGAAATTGGCCCTTTAGGGGGGAAGTCCCCAACCAGACATGTTCCTAGAATTTTATGCTATTACCATCACAAAGATTGTACTTGATAAAAGGGAGGAACATGGGTAAGATTCCATCCATTGTCCAAGAGCCCATGAATGCTCACTATAAACTTTGTCCACAATTTATCCCTATCTTGAGGCAATCTTCATAGCCACTTCCCCAATAGAGCTATGTTCATTGTCTGTATGTTCCTAAACTTGGCCCCCTTCATTTTTATTTCTACACACAACCTCCCAACTTATTCTGTGATCTCTCCTTTCCTCCTTCGGCTCCCACAAAAAATCCCTCATCTTTTCTATATTTTTGCAAATTTCCTATAAAATTTATGTTTTTTGTATATTTTTATTTTTATTATTTAAATTACATTACATCATAAAGTTGACTTGTTTGATTGGGATGGAAATGCAATTCTAAACAATTTTTTGAACATTGGTTTTTATCCCATAATCAAATCAACTGGTGAGATTGCTTGGCCTATCATTGATCATGATTCTAGGTCCATTTACCACCAAACATACTTGCTTGCAAAAAATCATTTTGACCCGATTAGCAGCATGGTGACATAGCTAATTGTACCATTGAACCATTTGGCCCAGTTAGCGGGTTCACTGGTTAGACATTAGTTCTCTTTTTTCCCCCTAATTTTTGTATTCCATTTGCATTGCTAGTGGAAATAATTCTTATTTATCACACATATATCATATATATTTTTAATGTAACGAATATTTAATATTATGGATGCGTCCCAATTTTTTCTATAAATTTCTATATTTTCTAGAATTTCATGCATATTAGTTTATCACATTATGCCATTATGGGTTGCTTTTAGAAAACTGCTAACCCACCACCTAGATGGAAAAAAATGGTTCATTTTTATGCTTTTCAGTTGATTTTCAATTTTTTATTCCATTTCCATCATAAAAAAAAAGTAATACTTAGTTTCACATCGTGGTTGACCCATTTGACTTGGAAGATTGGACCCTTGGTCCACCACCTACATAAGAAATTGGTTTAAAGTTTTAGATTTTGTATTTCATTTACATCACTAATAAAAATAATTCTTGTTTATCACACTTATTTTTGTTCAATATGATTAATATATAATATTAGAGATGTCCCTAGGGTTATTTTATATTTTCTGGTATTTCAATCATTTGTATTTTTCTATTTTAAAAATTTTATTTTTTAACTATGACATCATTGGTTGACCCATTTGACGTAAATGGTTGAACCACTGAACCACCACCTCGATAGTAAAATGTCTTCATTTTTGGCCGGTTTTAGATTTTATATTCCATTTACATCACTAACAAAAATGCTTTTCATTTATCATACTTATTTTTGTTTAATATGGTGAATATATTATATTATAGATGTACCCAGAATTTTCTAAAAATTTCCTTTATTTTCTGTACTTCTTTATATTTTATATCTATTTAAAAAAATATTATTTAATTGTGGCATCATGGGGTGATCAATTTGAACCAAATGGTTGAATTACTTACCCATCACCTAGACAAAAAAAGGTTTCATTTTTGGGTTGATTTTAGAATTATAGGTTTAGTTTTCATATTATTAAAATTAGCGAATGATTTTAAATAGTGGAATTTAATGATAGGGAAACAAAAGTATCATAGATGTGGGATTGAAGGAGAATTGAATGAACTGAATTGTAGTATTCAAATTATGTTATTTTCCCTCACAATAGAAAGGGACCAAATTCAAGAAGAGGGGTATTATAGTAAAAAAGTCCAGAAATCTAAGACCTCATTCGTACTTTCTATAGTAGTATAGATATAGATATAGATGTTCTGGTTATAACTCATACCATGTTTTTCTTCAACCAGTGAAGCTGACTTTTTTTTCCCTCTTGGAAGTGTTGGGATATGCTAAGGAATTATGAATTGCAGGGCACACTGGATCATGGGCTGAAGCTTACCCAGAAATTGTCACATGTGCGAATATGTTCTGGTGGCCGGATGGGACAGACTGGGCTGACAGGTTTGCATCAGAGCCAGGAACGGGTCACTTGAACCCCTTGAATCCCAAGACCTATGAAGTTCTCCATAATGTCATTCATGATGTTGCCTCATTATTTCCAGAACCTTTTTACCATGCGGGTGCTGATGAAATCATCCCTGGTTGTTGGAGGGCTGATAAGAAAATCCAAGCCTTCCTTTCTAATGGTGGGACTCTTAGTCAGCTTCTAGAAACATTCATTAATTCCACTTTTCCTTTCATTGTTTCCCTCAATCGTACAGTTGTGTATTGGGAGGATGTCCTATTAGATGATAATGTTAAGGTGAACCCCTCAATTCTCTCCCCAGAGAAGACTATTTTGCACACATGGAACAATGGCCCCAACAATACCAAGCGTATTGTGTCTGCTGGATATCGGGTGGTTGTGTCATCATCAGATTTCTATTACTTAGATTGTGGGCATGGTGATTTTCTTGGGAATGACAGTCGATTTGACCGGCAGATAAGTGATGAGCCGGGAAAACCATTTAATTATGATGGTGGTGAAGGTGGCTCATGGTGTGGACCATTCAAGACATGGCAAAGGATTTATGATTATGATATAACATATGGGCTGACTGAGGAAGAGGCAAGGCTAGTTTTAGGAGGTGAGGTGGCACTTTGGTCGGAACAAGCAGATCCAACAGTATTGGATGCTCGGATATGGCCTAGGGCTTCGGCAATGGCAGAGACCTTATGGTCAGGGAATCGGGATGAGACAGGGAAGAAGCGATATGCAGAGGCCACTGATAGATTGAATGAGTGGCGTTATAGAATGGTTTCTAGGGGAATTGGAGCTGAACCAATCCAACCCCTTTGGTGTGTTACACACCCAGGCATGTGCAACATGGTTCAATGACTTTATCAACAACAATTCAACAGAAAGATATCTTTTTTGTATGAATAGGGAATTAGCGATAATGGAAAATAAACTAAGATATCTTCTTTTGAATGGGGATAATGGAAAATAAACTGAGTTGTAATAGCTGTTACTTGTTTGAGTTCAATGAATTCTGCAAAGGGCTGGCCTTCGCTTATTTGTTCTGTTACACTATAAAACTGAGCTTGCTTTCCCTCAAGAATTTGTTACTTTCCATCGGGCTTCAGGTAATGTAGGTTCTGGTTCATCATTGCTTACTTTTTTTGTCAGTAAGATGAGGAGTGAATTCATTAAATATTTAAATAGAGAAAAAGCATTACAAGACAGAATGTGGCCCCTGATGGGCTAACCTACCCTTCAAGCCTATCCATCATTACATTAAATAACTATGCAGATTAAACTGTATCGATCAGCCCCCAGAACAGAACAGTCTTATTGACCCTCATTGAGGCTAGACCATCAGCCAGAGCACTAGCAGATTACACTGTATTGATCTTAGTCTCCATACTCCTTTCTTATTTCCATTCAACCGGTCTATGACCACCTTGGAGTCACTTTCTATTAATATATTCCTGAAATTTGTTGCTTTAGTCAGCTTTAGTCCAGTTAGGATTGCCTTCGTCTCTGCTGTCATTGAGTCTCCCACTTCTATTTGACCTGAGTATACTGCAAGGATGATCCTAGCTTCATTTCTGAACACTCCCCCAACACCCAAAGGGCCTGGGTTGCCTCTATTGCATCCATTCGAATTCAACTTGTCCAATTTTTCTGTGGCAGTTTCAAGATGCAAGTCTGAGCTGTCCTTGATGCATAAGAATACGCTGCAATTTGCTGCCAGTTTCTGAGGATATCATCCACTGAAAAGTCATTAAAAGTTCCTAGGGTTTTAACCCAATGGACACTTTCACCTACATGTTTTCAGTGATTGTGTCAGGTCCGCTCTGCTTGTCATTTGAAAATTCTGTTATTTCTCTCCAACCATAAGCACCGAATGGTGGCACAGCCCTTAAGCATCTCCATAAAACTATACCTCTCTTCTTTGGGGGTTAAAAAGTTCTGCTAGCCGCCGAGGAGGATTCCACCTGCAGCCAAACAAAGAAAAGAGAGACTTCCAAATGCTAGAAGTAAATTTGCAGGAGTTTAGCAGGTTATGGGCCAATTCTCCATCTTCTAAGCAAAAGCCACAAACATGAGGTGAGAGGCAACACCATGGCTTCTTTTCTGCAGCATATCATGAGTATTTATTTTTCCATAGAAGGCTTCCTAAGAGAAAGCCCTAATTTGGGGGGAACAGGACCCATCTAAATGGATTTAACAGCCCTATTACCCTGAAACGGGTTCTGGTAAGAAGCGTAGGTGTAGGAGCCATAGGAATTTAAAAACCAAACTCTATAATCAGAGCCAGAATTGGAAATAAAAACCCCTTTCAGCAAATCCAACAATGAGGAGACCTCTTACAGTTCAGAATCCCTTAACCCTTTCTCAAACCTAAGTCCCAGTCCACCCCTTGTGCAGAAAATGAAGAACAACGGGTTATGGTTTTATTCTTGTACACAGCCCTCTACAAGCATCATACCTTATATATTGTAGGAATAAAGGATTGCAAAGATGGCTTTCCAAGAGTGGCTTTAGCATGCAGGGTAGTATCCCCAACCATTTGTAGTGGCTCCATGTATGCTCTTGATTACCTCGTGCTAGAGTCTGTTTGAGTCCTCAGGAAACTTCCATAACCATTTCCCTAAGAGAGAGATGTTTTTGAACTTAATCCTCCCTAAACCTAAACGTAAACCTCCTTCCTCCTTGCTCCTACCAACCACATCCCAGTTGACAATTTCATCATTGCTTACTTGCATACTTTGTTTTGACAATCACAACTGATCATCATACTGTAAAAGAGAATGTACTCTTTTCAATTTAGAGGCAATCATGCAAATAGCTATTTTTTTGATCTACTATTTCCAGCTCGTTGCTTTGACACCCCTTGAATTCTAACAAAGACCCCGCACTACAAAGGTTTTTTTGATCTACTATTTTTCCTCTCTACTTTTTCTTTCTTTCTTTCTTTTTCTTGTTCTTTTTTATTTTATGTGGAGGACCACTTAATGGAATGATAAGAAAACATGGTGGATTGTTAGTCCAGTGGATGGTTATAAACTTATAATATAATTGTTCTTTTTTATTTTTCCTCTCTACTTTTTTATTTTTGATCTACTATCCATGAGTTTGTTTGTTTGAATCTGTTGTGCACTTGCCCCAATCACTTGATGCTTGTTATTTTCTTTTCTGGTGGTTAAAAGAAGATAAAAATATGCATCTATCTGGCTGTTAAACCATGTAAACTGGCCCAAGATGGTTTGAGTTTCAGAAGAATGTTAGACTTGAAATCATCTCTTCTAATGAAGCTCTTATGGAGACTTACTGAAGGTGAAAAGCAGGGATTTCCACTTAAGAAATAATCTAATGCTGCTATAGTGTCTTGTTTAAGAAATAATTTCTTTTGGCAGTAATATCCATCCAAAACTTTTAAATTTTAGGTAACCTGTGTTGGTATCAAACTTTTCCTGAAACAATAATCTTTTAGCTTGTCTCTTCTGTCTAAAAGTTCCGGTCATTCTTCTCATTTTTATCAGCAAACATACATTCCAACACCTTATTACATGGTCCAGCCACTCTTATTGCTAGAACAGATAGTGAACTCTGTTCTGTCTAAAACTATCTGTTCTAGTACTTTTTGTATGTTTTTAGGACCTCTCCAGCATTTTTATCTTTCTTGCTAGAACAGATGGTGAACTCTCCAAGTACCCTTCAAGAGGAACCATTAAAGACAACCCACTTAAAAATCACTTCATCTCATCTTTTTTCCCCTTTTTTGAAACTTAAAAATGTCCAGCCACTCTTATTATTTTGACATGTTGATAAAAATGTGAGCATGATCCTGAATTAGATAGCCAAGTTGTCTTACTCATGTTAAAATTCTGTAGCCAATCTGTATACATTAATACTATGCTTAATGTGGAACAATACATTCTCTTCCAGTATTTATTTATATGCCTCCCATCCTGTTTATATGGCAACAAACCATTGGAAATTCTTTTGACAGTGAAGAACTACAGTATACTGAAATTTGCGGCATGTCTATGACCATAAGGGAGGGTGGTATTCTCCTTTTGGTTGAGCAACCTGATATTGTTTTCCATTTTTATCCTCTATTGTTTAAATTTCTCATTGCACTCTTATAAGATAATGGGATGTGGACATATAGGCAGGTTAAACAGTCTCAGATGGCACTTATAATTATAGAGACAACTTCATTCATTTTCTTGAATTGTCTGTTTGCCTGTCCATAGATGGTGTTTTAGGTCTTAATCACTGCACTGAAGCCCACCCCCTTATATCCTATTAATTTGTGGATGTTCTTTTCCTAGCTCTATAGAGCTTGAGAACCTAGAAACAGGAGATTAGATATTCTGCAATGCAAGGTGCCATTTTGTTTAAATAGCTGACAGCAGGAACAACTCTTTGTTCTACTCTAGAACTGTCTTGTATTACATTTACTAGAAACCTTAACTCTTGCTTCTTGGTTTCATATCTGTTTTTTTTTGGCTCTGAATTATGGGTGCATGTAATTCCGGTTTCATATCTGGTTTTTACATGGTCTAACCTCCAGTCCAATCCAATATGTTCTAAGTTGGACAGGTTTATCTTTTCGACAGACTGGGAAGAACATTGGGGGAATCTAACTTCTAGGACACTCTCTATACTTACTTTAGATCATTGGCCCAAGGAAGATTTGCAAAGTGAGGGACCCACCCTTCTTCTTCAGCTGGCCAATGAAAAAAGGTAGAATCATGTGGAGGTGTTTGAGGGCTGTGGTGTGTTGGACCTTATGGGAAGAAAGAAACTCAAGAAAAAGGGTTGACCCTTCTTCTTCAGCTGGCCAATGAAAAGAGGTAGAATCATGTGGAGGTGTTTGAGGGCTGTGGTGTGTTGGACCTTATGGGAAGAAAGAAACTCAAGAATTTTTTCAGATCAGGAAAAAACATTGAGAACCTAATAGAGTTGATTCAAATTACGGTGGCACATTGGCTGAAATCTCTGGAATTATTCAGACTTCACCGTGGGTGACCTGTTGAGAAGTTGGAAAGAGATAGCATAGCAAGCTCTGCGCAGGTTAAAAGGGACACAAGTCCCTCTTGGATACCTCTCCCCTCGGGCTTCCTAAAACTGAATTTTGATGGCAGCAGCCTTGGGAACCCAGGTTTGTAAGGTATTGAGGGAGTATTCAGGAATGAAGAGGGGATTGTTTCAACTATATACGCTGGCCCTATTGGAGAGGGTGACTCTCTAAGGGCTGAGATCTTGGTGACATTGGAGGGAGTTAAAAGAGCCAGGCAGCTGAACATTAGGAGACTGATAATTGAAGAGGACTTGGAGGTAGTGGTAAGCTGGCTTAAGGAAGAAAAGACTGCTATGTGGAATTACAGCAATGAAAGGAAAAAAATTAAATGGCTGGCAAAAGATATTGAGATAGAATTCAATTGGGTGAAGAGATCTGCTAATTCATTTGCGGATGGGTTAGCAAAGCAAGGGGTGATTAGGGATTCTTTGTTTTGGGCTCATTTCTAATCCTGCAATTTTGTTTTGTTGATTAAAGGGAGTTAAGATAGCTTACCTCCCTCTGTTTGTATGCATACTTCTTCTTTAATATTAATGAAATTCATGTTATTGATAAAAAAATAATCATCGACAAGTATTCTGTTTATTTGCCTTTTCTCTGCTCGACTGAAATATTCAATTTCAGTTATAATTTAACTTGGAAACAATTAGATTTCTGCTTATTTTGTGTCTATTCACGGATACCTGGTTGAATACAAGATTACTATTTATTCTTAGTATCTGCAAAGGTATAGCTATGTTCATACAAATATCTCTTGCTACAAGCATGTCATCATTGCTTGTAATGAGCATTTCCAGGTTTAAAACCAATGAAAGGAAGCTCAGATGAAATAATAGGAAGCTTTAGTCATCATAGCTCAAGAGCTCTCAAGACCCCCACAAAGTGTGCTGGTTCTATAGCACATACACCAAAGTGATCAAAGAGTGACACATGGAGGCCAGAGATCATAGAAGCTGTAAAGGTAAGATATTTCTCCTATGGCATTCCTCACTTTTTTTTGCCCTTTTACTAAAAACAAGATTTTCACAGTTTGATTTGTTGCTTCTCTATCTCAAGATTTAAGTAAGTTTTTGTTTTTTTTTTCTTTTTTGATAATTACCAATTAATTAAGCCTTCCTAGTGAAGGTGGTTAATAAATACACAAACAATTTGTATACTCCTAGTGCTATTTCTTTTAGTTAAGGACATCTCAGAAGGTCCCACCATCCATCTCAAACTCATATATTTATCAGGGATTAAAGTTGGCTCAGATTGAGGCCTGGCCTGAGAAGTCCACAGGGAGTACGCCCATGTTAAATTGTTTTGACAATCCTAACCTTGTCTAATCAGACTCCCAATCTCTGCAGTGGCAAGTGAACCCTATGCTTCCTGTGCCAAGACCAACCACCATTCTGGACATCACAAGTCCTGTGCTTTGGGTGTTGTTACAGGTTCTATTTCAGAATGTTGCTATACAAAGAATGCATTTGCTCTTACCAATAAAAAGAGAATAGTGACTTGGTGCCAAATCATGTGTGGCAAAGGATCAAATTCATTTTTATCCCCTCTGGGGAGAAAAAAGATAAGATGATTTGGAGGCTCAATACAAAAGGTAATTACAGTACAAAATCAGCATACTATGCCAAGGCCAACTCAAACCTCAATTCAGGGGAAACTTTTAAGTGGAATTCCAAAGTTTGGAATCTTAACTGTCCTCCTAAACTGAGAGTGTTCATTTTCTTCTTCTAAATAATAGTCTGCCTTTAAAGGTTCTATTAAGGAATAGGGGTATGAATATTGATGGTTCTTGCAATTGATGTGGAGAAGTAGAGGGTAGTACTCATATTTTTAAGTTTTGCAACTATGCAAAACAAATTGGATGGCAGTTGCACCAAATATTGAGGGTCCTGATGAGCGTGACCAATCAATGAGGGAGTGGTGGGAAAGAATTTCAGAAAATAATAACACAGAAGGTGAGAACAAAATGGAGAAAATTTTGTATATTTATGGTTTCCTTGGAAGAGCAGAAATCAAAAAGTTTTTGATGACACTGATGTACCTTCCCCTTTAATCCTTGAGCGGACTGAATACCTTTCCAGAGAATATTAAAGTTTTGAATAATGACAATTTGAATGAAAAGAACAAAGCGTGGAAACCTATTGTTTGGAAAAGTCCTAACAACAATACTATAAAAATTAACTTCGATGCATTGTGCATCAGTGGAGGAAATTGCTCAGTAGCAACTATTGCTGGAAACAACTTTGGTGAAGTTACTGATATTAAAGCTTATTATTTAGGTCATGCTTCAATCATTATGGCTCAAGCCTGGGCTTCTTGGGAAGCTCACTCAACTTTAGGGAGTACTCCATAATCATTGAAGGTGATTCAAAGCTTGTCATCTCCTGCCTTCAGAATGCAATGGATCCTCCATGAAATATAAAAAGCATGATTGAAGACTGTTTGGAGTTGAAGGCTCATTTCGAGAAGGGTGTTGTCTATCGGCATGTATACCGTGAAGTGGATCAAGCTGCAGATTGTTAGCTCATAAAGCTCTTTCAAGTAGCCTAGGGTATCTGAATTTAAATCTCCAGGACCTCCCTTGGTCCTTGGCGTATATTTGTGATAGTGATTTCTGGGGACGTGCTACGTAACCTCTTCTGCTTTATCAAAAAAAAAAAAGGAATATATTTTGTGGTCATATAAAGAATGTTGGAGGTTCCCTTGCATGTGTCTTGGGGCCATTACCCAATGTTAGTCTCAGCTGTCCAGGGTTTTGGGAGAGGTGGACTGGATATGGACCTAAGCTTTAGCCTTTTTTTTTATTGATAAAAAAAATCTCTGGTATTTTTCACACATATCAACAAATTGGATGCTATCAGATTTTTTTTTCATGTATGAATTTATCATTTATGTTTCTAATCATTTCCGAAGTATCAACTTTAGAAAAGCATGGTGTCAGTTCAGAGTTCATTGTCGTCTTGAGCTATGATTGGTGATATTTTAGGGTGCCTTTTTATTATTTTCTGGTTCAGTAGTGAGTAGTTGAAGTTACTGAACTAAATTTCTTATTCCTGAAGCGCATTTAGTCAACAATTCTTTTTATATCAATCTAGATGAAAATTTCTAAATCTATGGTGGAGTTTGAAATATTGTTCAGGATGCATGGAGGAATGAGGTGGACGATACATGTGAGGTTTCTTCCTACGTTGATTTGTTCTTAGCAGGAGATTTTTTTTTTAATCAGCAGAAAAGGAATTTTATTAATGAAAGATTTGGAATTACAAGGTCTGCCGTGTGAGTTTCACCCCAAATCAGATTTTCCCAAAACATTTGCTGTCTCACAGCCCCTTTTTTGGCCAGAGAATCTGCCATTCCATTTGCTGTTCTTACCTACTTAAAGGGAACATTCAGTTCCCTTGTTAGGCTTACAATCTCCCTGAATTTATACCTGAATACCCAAGGAATCTGGGAGCTATTTCTAATCCATGAGATGACTACTTGGGAATCCCCTTCCACCTCTAGATTGTGGAAGCCCGGTTGTTTTGCAAGCCTTAACCCCTATAGTAGACTAACCAGTTCTGCTCTCAATGCATTGCTATGCTCCCAAGGGTTCTTAGCAGGAGAATTATACAAAATATTGCAAGACTTTGTCAAGGGGATGTAGAAGTTTGACGACGCCCCCACCGGGGGGGGGGGGGGGGGCTATGCTCATTGCAGAACCACATAACTTATTTTCCAATGAGGAGTCATGGTTTCCAAACTATGGAAAGGATGCACATTTCTGTTTGCTTTAATGGACAATTATTATTTTAACTTCTATCATAATCCCTTTTATCAGTTCATTATAGTTACATTGAGGCACTTGTATTGTATCTTATGCAAAGGTAATGATTTCTTTGCCTGAGGAATGTGGTGACAATTTCTATAACATATGCTTATTTTGTATTTGCATTTGTTATAATTAGTGTATTTGGTATGCATAGTGGCGCTTTGCCTAAACATCTGCATGCCATGAATTTCATATACTGCAATTTGTCTCTTGATATAAAGCAGTGTGACATAAACTCCTTGCATATTGTTCACTTATATTCACAAATTTCAAGCAGGAAGTTGAGGAGCATCCCTGATATCTTCTTGGCCTTGTAGGTCTTCAGGCAGCAATTAATCAGTCATGAGCCTATGATGCTTCATATTAAGAACTAAAAGCAACGTTGGTATGGAAGACCTTTTTTGGTAGGATCATGTGAGAGACTCCTAAGGTGAAATCATTTTGATGGTTTCTGGACTGCATGCTTTCGAATCCAGAAGCAAATTGACTGATGGAGAAAAGAGGAGGTTGTACAGTTGTATCTGTGTTTCCATACACCAAACGTAAGCTTCAGTCCACAAGATCAAGATCATGGGATTTTCTGGGAATGCTTCAAACAGTAAAGAGGAACAATGAAATTGAGAGTAGGTGCAAGGTCCTACCATATTGGAGTCAAAATTCCCAACCAATCTCTAGCGGATATCGATGGGCATGGAACACATCTACTGTTGCAGGTTCACCAGCCAACCCTGCCGGCCTCTGTCGATAGGCATGGAGCATACACAAGCTCAACTTGGTGTAATAGCAATGGTGTCATTGTATTCCCTCATAGCCAGGTGGACTCCATTAAAATGGAGTGTCACCAGTGGCTCATTCCCCTCTCTCTCTCCCCCAACTTCCCCTCACTCTTTCTTTTTCTCTTCCTCTTCTTGGTTTTAGAACCACAAGTGCACCAGGACATCAGGATCGTGAATGACCCTAAAAATGAAGATGAAGGTGGGGTAAATTGAAATTTTAAAATAAATTTATGGGCGTGTGAAATGACCCTAAAAATTTCCGTAGGCTGTGTTTGGTTTGAAGGAAAAAGTAAGGAAGGGTAGGGAAACCTTTACAAACCTTGTATAGGGTTCCCTGCCTTTCCCTTCCTTTCCTTACATTTTCCTTCAAACCAAACATAGCCTTAATGGATGACCTATTTGTGTTATGTGAGATCAAAACCACAGG
Source organism: Nelumbo lutea (assembly GCF_056320005.1). NCBI lineage: Eukaryota > Viridiplantae > Streptophyta > Magnoliopsida > Proteales > Nelumbonaceae > Nelumbo > Nelumbo lutea. The sequence goes on along the minus strand of NC_142685.1, from coordinate 113,052,839 downwards.
GTATATTTAAATAATTAACACCCGAAAAAGAACACATATAAGGACAACTTGATTAGTTAAAAATAAATTAAAATTTTGAGAATAAAATGATTTAGTAAAATAAGGAATAAGGTGAAGCTTTAGGTAGGTATTCTTCTCTAATCAAGAGCACATATGCAAACAGAGTTTTTCCTTTTTGTCAACTTCGTCATCTATGGGTTTATTATGTAGAATTACAAATCATAGAAATGATGTTATTTTGGGCTTTTAAGGAAAAAAAAAAACATATTTCTAGCTCCTGTCAAAATTGAGAAAATGGCTTTATCATAGAATATACCATCATGATTGGCCAGTAACACCAAAATAACGAACCATTTGCGGCATCATTTGGATAAGATTTGGCTTTTGAACTTTTCAAAGTCGAAAGTAGGAAGCTAGTCGGTAAAATTTTCTACTTTGGACTTTTGGCTATGGAACCTGTTTGGTAAAATTTTCTTCCGAAGCATGTTTTTTGAAGTAAAAGCCCAAAATGGGTGTTAGGTAACCCCAGATTACTTTTTGACTTCTATATACATGTGGCACCACTATATTGGGCATAATTAAATTGTAGTATTTCGACCTATTAATCCCTATTGATTATCATAAAAAACTTCGTATTTTCCCTTACAACATTCTCGTTCTAGATATAATAGGTTCAGCCGTTCAACATGGCAATAAATGATATACCAGTCCCATTCAAATAAAATATATCCGACCCTTAAACTTCTGTAGGTTTAGCATGGACAAAGGATAAATAGTTCCATTCAATCAAGAAATAACAATATATAACAGTTTCATTCAAGTCAAAGGTTTAATAGGTCCAACTCAAGTTATATTAGGTTCAGCATGGGGGAGATGAATTCGGATTAGCTGAATGCATTGGCTGTGAAAGGTGCGGGCCCCAGTGTATTTAAATACTGGTGTGATCTTATTATTGGTACCACAACCTGCTGAAGATACATTTTTATCTGTATGTATACTAATATTAAAAGTGTGGATTGGGTATGGACCCTCCTCCCTGTATTTGAACTTTGAAGGTGGAGCGTGTCAAGTTGGTGGACTGAGTCAGAACCCATATTTAATTTGTAAAATAACAAGAACAAACATAAAAAATCCAATTATATTTATTTGATTAAAACATATAAAAACCTCATAAGCTATCAATTATTCTTAACATAAAATTCAACCTAATTCATAAGTTCATATTCCTTCCAATAATATGTGGGTTAGTGAGGGTCAGACTTAGCCTAATACCGTATTTTACTAATACTCGCATAGGTTGTAAAATCCCAAAACCTGTCCTTGCCCCAAAATCTGTTTTTAAGAGAAAAAAAACCCACCCTGTCAGGGTGGGTACCCACTAGATAGGATAGAAATTATCACCCCTAGTTTTTCCATCTGAAGAATGAATTCCTGCGTTCGGAAGAGCTGCTTCTATGCTATATATGGACAGAGATACAGAGTTGGATCAGTTTATTAAACTTTCCAATGCAACAGTTCTGCTGATTTATTAATTGTTGGCTAAGCATCCATCCACACAATTCACCACTCCATCCACGCTTCAGTAGTTGATTTATAAAACACTTCTGTGGAAAGAAACTTATCCCTTGTCATTTGCTAAACCGGTTGCTTCCAAGTAACTGCATGTCTATGTCTTAGCAATGGCACTTTAGAAGCAATTATAGATATGCATTCCACTCGGTGTTTGACATGGAATGAGAAACGCCATTACAAGCATTCTTTCTTAAAAAATGACAAAGAAATCCAAAGGGTAAATTGCTTATACCTCCCAGGAGTTTTCTTTTCATAGATTAGTTATGTACCGATTTTCGGGGTTAGTGATAATTGTTTCCCTTTGAGAGTTTGGTAATTTTAATGGTTTAAAAACAAAAGTATAGCTCGTAGGGAAATTTTATGATACTGAAAAGGATTTGACAATTTTGATGAAAATCCACCTGATTGGTTACATTGTTTTTTCCAGAATCATGCCTTTCCTTCATCATAGTCAAACCCATAATACGTGTTTTATCCACTAACAAATTGTCACATCAAAGAATAAAAGAAAAGAGTTTCCAACTTTTGATTGATGAAACTCTTGATACACAATTTTATTCTTATCAAAAGTTTGGAGTGTTGAGATCTCTATCCAACAAAAACTGTTCCAACACAATTCCAACATGGTATATGCCTGCATATCTTATCATAAGATTGTGACCCACTATCAAGGATTAAAGTATTGATAAGATATGTTTGATCGGGGCATATTATATCATGCCAGTCATACGTATTGATACGATATGACATTGTATTGGTGTGTATCGCATCATATTAATTGGTATGGGTCGATACAAACGGATACACATATAACTCCAATACTAAAAATGCAACTAACATAATTCAAACCCAAGTTTAAACACTAAGCACCTAGCATCTTAAGCCACTAAGCCACCCTTTAATTTGTGATTCTAAGTGAAATATAATTAATTTTATTATCTTAATTGTAAACATGTAGTCTAAAGAAATACCTTATTAAATATTAATATGTTCAACAATTTTAACTTAAAATTAAATAGAATAATATTAAAAATTAATATTTATAGTAATAAATAAAATAAAAATTTTATCAATTTTATATTTGTATCAAAAATTGATTTTCCACTTTCAATAAATTTATACAAATAAAAATATTAATAATAGAATAATTATTTTAATACTTAAAATTCATACCTTTGTACATGAATATATATATATATATATAAATATAAATTTACACTAGATAATAACATATTTATTATTTATAAAAAATTAAAACTTTTGTTTACAAGATATTCAAGCATATAATATTATATTGAACCTATCAAAGACACTAATTTAAATTTATATAAAAATGATTTCTTATTTAAGAAAATTTATTGAATTAAAAATATTAATAATAGAATACTTATTTTAGTAATTAAAATTATGAATTTGTGTATGATATGTATTTTAAAAATTTTAATATATAGATATAAAATATTTTAAGTTAAGATTTTATATTTTATAAATTATCAATTGATATTTTAATTTACTTTTTATAATAAAATTTATTATTTACAAAAAGAAATATATATTTTTTATCAAACATTTCAAAATTTAATATTTAGTTAACTTTTTCATTAATTTTGAAAAGTAAAAATAGTAAAATAAAAATAATTGATATAGTAATTAAAATATAATAATTGTATATGTTTTGTTTCTTGGACTTAAATAAAATATAATATAATAATGGTTTTATGCATGTGTTAATTTGTAAATATGTATATAGTATGAGTCTTGGACTCTTGATTGATGGGTTATTAACAAAATTGTATGATATCTATACATTCCATTATATTAATTGTAATATATTTCTTTATATATACCATTAAAATATATATTTCTTATGTATTTATACCTTATTTGTGGTTATTTTGACCTTAAAGTTAGTATAATTGATGTATTTATAAAATTTGTATGTATTTTTCTAGCGTATCCATGTATTTTTATATCTTTCGTCCGTATCCATGCATTTCTAAAGCATATCCGTATCCGTATCCGTATCCGTATTCATATCCAAATTGTGCGATACAATACTTTAATCCTTACCCACCATAAGACTTAATGCCCATCACGTATGAGATGTGCAGATATATCTCAAAATCTTGTTTTATTATTTTTTTTCCTATACCTGTTTTCAAGTCAAAAAGTCGTTTTAGCAAGTACAAATAAGGGCATTTATGTTGATATAATAAGGAGTCTCACTATCAATATTGTACCTGAAAGTGGTAAGCAATCAAGGGTTTCTGATTGATTAAAGCTTTCGAGATAGGTACTACAGAAATTGCCAACATGCAATAAGGTACTAGAAAGGGTAAATTGAACTTTTGAAAAGTTTTAAAAAGGATCCTAACCCCAAACAACAAGGGTTGGGTAAGTTTAGGGAGACCCAAGAGGAGGTATAAGTAATATACCTTAAAAAAAGGGTTGATGCACAGTGGTCTATAAGCTATATTTGGTAAAAAAAATCTGGAGTTGGTTGTTGATTAGGGGTGCACTTGAATCAAGTTTTAATTGAACACCTCCGGCTCAAATTTGATTAGGCAATGCTAATGGAGTTCAAATCTCAAGGTAAGTTTGATTAGTTATTTGAATTCAAAATTGACCAATAAAATGTTTGGCTAAAAAGCTGATAAATCTGGTACATATATTGGATCTGAACTAGAATTTACTGAATATTTAATCAAATTGCACTTGAACTTGAATTTGAATATAAGAGAGTATTTTGAGCTAAGACATTCCAAAATTCGGTTTGGCTTGGTTCAATTGCACCCCTACCAATCTACCATCAGTCAGTTGAAGGCTATCAACTTCAACAACTTTCAATGGCTTATTGGGAGTGCCTTATCAACAAACATAGCTTATGTAATATTCAATAGATTTCGATCAATACAAATTTGTGTGGAGAGATTCTTTTTCTACCCAATATGTTTTTAAAACGTTTTGAATTGATCAATACAAATCATTACCTCTACTTAAAACATTAGGTTGATTAAGTCAAACAGATGCATTTTACTCACTGAAATGAGACTAAATGTGAGAACATATGTAAGAGTCCTAAGACCATTATTTGCAATTTATTGTCGATCAGCTTGAAGCATGATCACAACCCTGCTTTTGTATCGATCATGCTGAATTGTGGCATCAGCATTATTGTCTTATAAGGTGGGATCATCCATCATGGGTCCTCATCCTCTGAATGTGCACCACGTGGCAAGTTAGGGCCTCATGAGGACCACCACAGTCCTGTTGTCCTGTGACCACACCACACTCAAACCACCTCATACAAAGTATATGATTGTTTGGGAAAGCAAGAATTCCAAATAGCTGTTGTGACTTCTCCAATACTGCCAATAACAACCCTTCCAAAAGCAAGCCTTTTTGATGGGCCGATTGGTAGTTAACCCTTTCCTCTCAAGTCACAACTACCTTGACGAATCCCACTAAGACCAACTATCTATATCATTCCTGGAGAATAATTGGACGATCAGGATCTCCTGATATGTCCAATATAGGCACTTCAGGGATATTGGGTATAAATAGTGTAGACTTTGGAAGAGCTTGTTTGTACTAAAAACAAAGCTATTCTTTGTTGATGATCACATTGTTTTATAATTAATCCTGTTAATTGATTGACTTGAAATGGGAAGAGAAGCTATTCAGCTATAATTGGTTGAGAGTTGAGACCCGAGAGAGAAAACCTTTTTGTTTAGAAGGTAAGTCGTTTGGAAAGCTCACACACTCAATAAAAAAGATTGATTTAGATTCCTTGCACGGCACACTAATAGCTTTTAATTCTATACTACACCACTCAAACTCAAAGCCCTTGTTTATTAACTTGTCTTCTTCATATACACAGTCATCAACCCACAAGAGAATATGCTTAATATTCTTCTGTTTGTGCTCTTCTTTGCTCCATATCTGTAATATAACCCAACCGATCGAGCTTTCTCTGGTCTTATTTCAAGTTCAAAAGCTCTCAATCAATACCATGGGGAATTGTCTAATTACTTCCCTTTCTGCTGCTAGGGACCCCATTGAAACAATATTCAAGCTTCCCTCTCCACTACCATCTTGGCCACAAGGTAATTAATTAATTAATTAACCAGTTGTTTCTGTAGGAATGTGCTTACTTTGGTCTCTGTCTAACGTTTTTTGGATGTTCTTGATCATCAAATCCATTGAACTTTTCTGGGTTTTGAATTACAGGGGACGGATTTGCAACTGGAATCATAAGTCTAGGAGGGGTAGAGGTTTGCCAGGTCTCTACTTTCACCAAGGTTTGGGCTGTCCATGAAGGGGGCCCAGGGAACCTTGGAGCCACCTTCTTCGAACCTTCGCCAATACCTGCAGGGTTCTTCATGCTCGGATGCTACAGCCAACCCAATAACGTGCCTCTTTTCGGGTGGGCCTTGGCTGGAAAAGATGACGGAGGGGATCCCTCAACAGAAGCTCTCCAGACACCTTTGGATTACACTCTTGTCTGGAACAGTGAATCCCTGCAAATTAAAAAAGATGGCAATGGCTACATTTGGTTACCCACCCCGCCGGATGGCTACAAAGCTGTTGGTTACGTCGTCACAACCTCGCCGGAGAAGCCACCCCTAGACAAAGTCCGGTGTGTTCGTTCTGACCTCACCGATCAATGCGAACGTGAGACGTGGATATGGGGATCAAATGGGTTGAACGTCTATAGTTTGAGACCCACCATTAGAGGAGCCCAGGCTCCTGGTGTTTGTGAGGGGACGTTTGTAGCAGAAGCGCAGGGTGCGGCTTCTCCTTCATCGTTAGCTTGTTTGAAGAACAACAAATCTGGTTTATCTTCCATGCCTAATCTAAACCAGATTGAGGCATTACTACAAGCTTACTCCCCATGGATTTACTTCCATCCTGATGAATCATACCTCCCCTCCTCTGTGACTTGGTTCTTCAACAATGGAGCTCTACTTTACAAGAAGGGCGACGAATCCAATCCTGTGCCGATCGATCCAACTGGGTCCAATCTTCCCCTAGGCGGTTCAAATGATGGGTCTTACTGGTTGGATCTCCCCATCAATGAGACGGACAAAGGGAAGGTGAAGAAAGGTGAATTACAAAGCTCACAGGCCTACATACACGTAAAACCAATGTTAGGCGCTACGTTCACAGACGTAGGTATCTGGGTATTCTACCCATTCAACGGGCCGGCAAGAGCCAAGATAGAGTTCATAAATGTTTCACTGGGAAAAATCGGCGAACATGTTGGAGACTGGGAGCATTTGACACTGAGAATCAGCAATTTCACCGGGGAGCTCTGGAGGGTTTACTTCTCGCAGCACAGTAAGGGGACATGGATGAACGCCTCAGAGCTCGAGTTCCAAGGTGGGAACAAGTTGGTCGCCTATTCTTCCTTGCATGGCCATGCATTCTATCCGAAACCAGGACTGGTTCTGCAGGGAAGCAACGGGGTGGGAATAAGGAACGACACCGCCAAGAGTAAGGCTCTGATGGACACAGGAGCGAAGCCTGTGATTGTCTCGGCCGAGCACTTGGGCACAGTCGTCGAACCTCCATGGCTGAACTATGCCAGAGAATGGGGTCCAAAGATTAGTTATGATACCGCGGCGGAGATAAAGAAAGTGGAGAAGCTGCTTCCCGGAAAGCTTAAGACTGCATTTAAGAATCTTGTGAAAAGCCTTCCGAGTGAAGTGTTGGGAGAAGAAGGGCCTACCGGCCCCAAGATGAAGAACAATTGGAGCGGGGACGAAGCCTGAAACTTTGGTTTTCGTCATTTCATGGTTTGTTAATTTTGGTGGGTGACGTAGTTGTAATATTATTGTATTGTTTCATTTAATGCAACAAAATGGGTTTAAGTCAACTAATTTTAGGGTCATTTATACAATACCCTCTAAAATACTACAAAATGTTTAAGAAGATGGGTTCATGATTATTTATTTCAAAATTACCAAATAAATGATTGCTTATGTCTTATTTATTTTTATTTTTTGATTCAATTTATTCAAATAAACATTATTAAAGTTAAAATTGTTATTTTCCACTGTCGTTATCATGATTAAATAATTTGATTACAAATTATAAGAGGTGTTTTAATAAAATACAAAATATATAGTAGGTTTTAATAAATTTATGAAACTATAGAGATGATTTAGTAAATTACCCTTCTTTTAATTCTCTTATGGTTTAGTTTGGAAAAAGTACAAATACAAATATGGAGTGTGCAAAACCTTGTATTTAGTATTAATTTTTATGTACATATTTGTATTTATACTTCTTCCAAACTTAGCTTTAGGATCAAATATAAACTCTTAGGCTCTGTTTATTTGCTGTGTTAATCCAAGCCTAGTTAGGTCAGGCCCAGATATCCAATCCAATACGAAACCTTTTCAACCCAAGTCGTCCAAACCATGCAGAAGTTTGGGTTGGGATATCCGGGTATAGATGAGACAGTTTTAGTTGCGCCCATCGGAGGTGAACTCCCTCCTGGAGCTTGGGGGTGGTCGACTAACATATTGAGGTAAACGACAAATGATTGTCTCACTTTTACTTGTTACTTTGTTTAAAAATGGAAGACAACTACAAGTTTTGGATAAGTTATACACACTTTTTTTTTTCCTTCTAGTCCTTTCCTTAGTTTGAATGGATAAGGCTGTGTTTGTTTTGAAGGAAAAAAATAGAGAAAAGTAGGGAAATTTTTATAAATCTTGTATAGGTTTTTTTTTTTTTTACTTTTTCTTTCCTTTTTATTCAAACCAAACATAGCCTTAAGGTGCAATTTTGATAGGTTTAGAGTGAATTTTTGTCAAAATTTTAATGGATTCCTATAGCAGAGAATGTTAAATTCTAAATAATAATAACAATAATAACAACAACGACGATAATGATGGGAGAAACAAAAATAATTACAGATTTAGTGAGAGGGAGGGGGGAGAGGAGAGAGAAGTGGCGTTGTTTGAAGATATTTCCTCTGATTTTTTTTTATCCCATTGAAATTTTTATGCTTTTTAGGTCAATGCATATTTTAATATTCTAAAGTTTAGGCAAAATTGTTTTTTTAACATCACATTATCCTTTTTTGTTAGCATCTCAACTCAAACTAAGAGAAGGGGTCAATTTGTATAATTTATATGAAATGTGGAGGAAGGTTTGTTTTTTTGAGAGGGGACTTAGTTCTCAGGACAATTACTATTTTACATCCTTTTTCCTTCCAGATATGGCTGTCATCTGGTTGGAATTTAAGAGGTCGTTTGGTAATGGTTAAAGTGAACGAACTTAATGAATTATTGCTCTGTATTTTCATTGATAAAATAATTAATAAAGTATTCAAGAGTATAATAATCAGCATGACTTTTTTGCACCAAAAAAAAAAAAAACACTCCATGAGTTTCATCCCTATATAGGGGGTGTTCTGTATTCAACAAGAACAAGGATTAGCTGAACTGATGGATGTGGGATAGATGATAATGTTTCACGCTAGTAATAAAATATATAGGACCTACACCTTTTATAGTGGGGCCCATGAGGATCATTAGTTCCACAGCCTGCTAAACAGTCATCGCCTTCAACTAATCTGAATTTGTTGAACATGGTTAGTTTTGTGTTCAAAATCAAAGATAATTGCCATGTCAGCAAAAAAAAAAAAAAACAATACAATTTTGTTATGTAGCAGTTGTTTTTGTTTTTGAAAACAATCCCCTTATATTGGCATGTGTTTCTCATTATGACACTGGAAGTTAGAGGCTAAGGTTTCTCACTTGTCACCAAGGTTTAAAATTTCGACACGGTACACCTAATATAGAGCATATCTTATCATATATTTGAAAAACATATACAGGATATGCATGGAAATCAGGCGTCTCGTCTTTTTCATGCATATCAGACCCATATCGGGGTGTATCGACGAAAAAGAAAAAATAAAAACTAAAAAAAAAAATAATAAAGGGGGAAGCAAGCTTCTTTTCCCTAAAATAAACTTTATTTCACCCTCAAATGACTCTAAAACTCTAAACCTCATTCCTAGAGTACTAGATTTACAAAATTTTGCAAGAAAAAAGTGTGAATCGTTAATTTTTTTGAAGGTTTTTCAAAATTTGAAAAAATATGGCAAAAATAGGTAAGTTTTTTTTTTTTAAATTTTTTATAATATCTTGTGATTTATTTTTTTCTTGAATGTTTAAATTTATGTTGATCTAAATTTCTTACATTCAAAATCATAATTTTTTTTGTGTTATCAGTAGATTTATGAAAATTTCACTAAGATATTTGGGGAAATATAAATTAACAAAAAAATTAAAAATGTAATTTTTCTCTACTTATAAAGATTAAATATGTTTTAGATCTATGGATTTATCTATCATATCCACAGAGCAATTGAAATTTCTTCTTTAATATTTTTTTTTGATTTTTTATATTTTATAATTAAAAAATAGACAATAATTAATTATATTTTACCATTTGATCACAATAATTGAATATATTATAATTATATGGATGATCTATCATATCCACAAACCAATTGAAATTTCTTCTTTAATCATTACTTTTTATTTTTATATTTTTAGAATTAAAAAAAATAAATAATTATATTTTATCATTTGGTCACAATGATTGAATATATTATAATTCTATGGATCATCTATCATATCCACAAAGCAATTGAAATTTCTTCTTTAATAACTATTTTTTTAATATATTATATAATGTTTATTTATTTTTTATAATTTTTGGAAATAAATAATAAATAAAAATTATTTAAATAATAAATAGTTGTAAATTATATTTTCACTTAAAAAGTTGTGTCAATGCATGATTTATGGTTGGATGGGAGAGTTGGATTTTTCCGTTCCATAAAACATTAAAACTTAAGAATTATAATTTATAAATTATAGTTAAGTATGAGATTTTTAATGAAATTATAAGTAACTACAATATATTTCTTCATAAACCATTAAAACATATTAATTTAATGTATATACACCTCATTGAGGTCTTTTATTTAGTGTAATTGATGCATTTTTTATGATTTATTAAAGTATTTATAGTGTTTCCAAGCATATCTTAGTTTTTCTCCGATACACATGTGTATCCAAGGTGTATCTTGATACGTCTCTTAAAATTGCCTTTCCGATATACTTGGCGTTTCTGATACTTTGAACCTTACTTGTCACTGTTCATTCATAGGCTCATAGGCTAATAGTTATGAAAAAAAATTAAGAAGCTCGTTATTACATTAAAGACAAAGAATTCAGATGTTATCAAACACCCCAAATTTTATATTTGAGAGTTCAAATCAGCTACCAATCAGATGCTCCCAACATGTCCCAACTGGCCACTGTAATCGCACATTGGGAACATCTTCCCATGAATGACAAGGGAGACGTTCGCAATGGCTTGTTGGGATAGTGTTGGTAGCGTTTGGTTGGTAGGAGATCCCTACCCAAAAATTGCATTGTGCTGGTGAGGACCAGCATCACTCGGCCATGATTCTAGGACCGATTCTAGTAAAAACCTAGAAATTTGTCAAAAACCATTGACCAAGTAAAAAACTGTCCAACCCAGTGATTGGGTCACAGATTGCACACCAAATATGTAAGCAAACTTTTGAGGGCCATAACTTTGCACTCTGATGTTCGATCGAGGTGATTTTTTTTAGGTAACTTTTCGAGATCTATGCATAACATGCCTAGGAGCCTTACCCCACTAATTTCATGAAACCCCCCCTTTTTGACCTTACATTGCAATCTTTAATATTTTTTATAAATAAATAAAAAAATTGAATTAAAAACATAAATTAAATATAAAATAATACATATATTGTATGTAGAACATGGTTACACATTATTTATTGATAAAATAAGTGTTTACACGGATACACACCAATGCATGGACAAGGTATAAATACATCCTGGGAAGGATCTTATCCGTTTCTTTACATTTAGTCTTGACCCAATTAAGGATATTTTTCCTAGCCTAAAAGATAAAAAGTTAAACAGAGAAGGGATTATAGTGATATAGGGCAGTAGTTTATCTTTCTGCTGGCGGCCAAATTGGCTGTAGTAGTGGTAGTCCTTCCATCAGTGGACAATGGCACTAACCCACTTTGCCGACACAAAAGCCTCAGTCTAGCCAAATATTGATGGATTGTCTGTCTAAAATCTAAATTGCCCTATAGTTACAATAATAGGAGTCATCTGGTAAGGAACTAAGGATGTCAAGATGCCTATCAAACACCTGGCAGAGTAAGTGGCTACTCCAATATGTCTGCCACATTACTTTCTTCTAACTTGCTTGATCATTTAAACGAGTATTCAAGTTGTTGAGCTAGGGCTCTCAATTGATAGGATTGTTCCAATAATCATTAGTTAAACATCAACCATGATATGGGTTGATAGGAATTTCCTGATCTTTATCTGAGGTACCCCAATAGAGTCATTGAGATCAGACAAGAACACAGTTATCCTGTATTTTTCTTGTTTTTTTCCCATCAATTCATTCTGGTCTTAATTGATTATTTCATGTATCTGACCTAGATCTTAAATTTACTTGAATTTTTTTTTTTTCATTAGGCGACATGGTTCTTATCTATTCTAGTGGAATCTGACCCCATGATAGCTGTGATGGAGACTATTCTTCAGTCAGAAAATAATGAAAGAGTTGCCCATGGGCCATGGGCCATGGCCCCATGCAGGTGGGGATGCTAATGGGTGTGTTGGACTTGGTTTGGGGCCAACCTAAGCTCAAATTTAACTTTGGAGGGGCCAATCCAGTTTCTTAGTAAAATTCACGACTGATCCCTTTTTAACAAAAAAAAAAAAAAAAAAAACGCTGAAGAGTATAGCTGATTTGCCCCCTCAAAAAGAGTATAGCTGAGGTTAGGGGTGTCAATTGGACTGAATTTGGTCCAATCCGATCCAGTCTAATGTGAGTCCATTATAAATGGATCAGGTCCAATTCAATATTTGGACTGTCCAATTTGTTCAAATTCATTTCGATTTAGATTGGTTTCAACCCAAATCTGGTCCATTGACACATATATTCTTATCTTATATCAATGAACCAGATATTGACTTAATCCAACCCAATCTAATATAAACTTGTTACAGACAGATCATGTCCAATTCAATTTAATTAATATTTTGGATTGGATTGGTCCAATCCAATATGTCTTGTTGATCCGTCTAATTTATCTAAATTGATTTTGGAGTGGAAGGGGTCTAATCCAAAACCGGTCCATTGATACCCTTAGCTGAGGTTGTAGTTCACTGAGCGTAGAGGAGCCAGTGGACTCACACCGAGCAAGAATAGCTTAAGCCAGGCCCTGCCTGGCCCAAAGTCCCATGAGCTAGGGCTGTAATCGGATTGGATTCAACAACATCCGAATCCAACCGGATTATTGAAAATTTACATCCGATTAGAAAATTGATTGGACCTGGATTGAATTTAAATTTAATTTGATTTTACTTTAATTTTTCAAAACATAAAAAATAAAAAGTGAATTATTTTCAACTTTTATATACAATAAATTAATATAAATATAACATAATGGATTTATTATATATAAATATAATTATATAAATTTTATATATTTAAATCAATAATAAAATCTGAGTTTCATCCGATTACATAAATATATCATCCAAATATAAAATAATTGTGTTGAATATGAGATGGGGTCTCGGATTTTTTGGTATCAATGACAACCGAGGCCAGACAGGCTGCATGCTGCTACACATTGTCTCCATTCAGGCAGATTTTTGTGCTGTTTTCAAATACAAGTGTGAAATGAAACCGACAGTTTTATTTGATAGGGTTGCAACTTCGAGGTCACTGGACTATTATTGGGCGGCCATAGCCATGCCCTCATTCCAAGACAAGTACAGAGCTAATATATCTATATCCATTGATATTCTCAGTGGACTAGTACTAGTAGGGCTCCTGCTGGGGAAATTTTCTGTACTAATATTCCTCTCCGCGTCCTGGTGGGGCTGGGAGCCCCGTGAATGATTGCATCCACCACTTAGTGAGGCATCCATGGCGTCGGTACATACTGCCAATTGGGTGCTTAATACAATATAAATTAAGCTCTCTCCCCTTTCTCTGCTCGCAACTTACTCAGATCAGACGTAGCTCTGTGTTGATTTTCTTCTGGTTGTATATCAATTTCCAAGCCAATTAGCCAAGCCCTTCAATGGGGTTTCCTTTTCTACCCATCATTGCTTTCCTTGTGGTGAGAATTCCGGTTGATTTTCTTCTTTGAAATCATCAGTTTGCATTGTCCATTGTTTCTTTACCCTTCTCTACTGAATTATACATATGTGAGATGTGTAGTTTACTATTACCAAGTTTGTTATTGAATAGTAATTTTCTCTTCCAAATTTATGCGTGCAGCATGCTACAGTTGCAGTAAGCCATGCAGACCTGCTACCTTCAGAGGTTTACTGGAAATCAGTGTCCAATGCTCCCATGCCGAAATCAATCCGGGATCTTTTACGGCCTGGTTTGCCTCAAGAATTATGAAAATTTACCAATTTGGTTTAGTAGTAGCTTCTTATTTTGAGCTTTGTTGTTGAATTTTCAGATGGAAATTTGAAGCCAACCAGCAGATCTAATGTAAATGCTGTACTACAGCCAGATGACAACGTTGCATATGGGTTCAATGTAAACTATGGAAACTCTCATGGGTTCAACTTAAACTACAGAGATCTTCATGGATCCGGTGTTGGAATGGAGACTGTGTTTCACCCAGATGACAATGTTGCATATGGGTTCAATGTAAACTATGGAAACTCTCATGGATCCAACGTGAACTATGCAAAGTCTCTGGCCTCCAAGGACAAGTTCCATCTTGATCCCAACGTTGCTTATTACTTCTTGGAGGAAAGCTTGCGACAAGGCACAAAGATGAATCTGGATATCACTGGAACCAGAAACAGAGCAACCATCTTACCACGCCAGGTTGCAGACTCCATACCCTTCTCATCAAACAAGTTACCTGAAATTTTACGTCGATTCAGAGTCAAGCAGCACTCGGTAGCAGCAGAGGCGATGGAGGAGACGATCAAGGTATGCGAGGCGCCTGCGCAAGATGGAGAGAACAAGCATTGTGCAACATCCTTAGAATCAATGATCGACTTCAGCACTTCAAAGCTGGGGAAAAGGATTTGGGCCAAGTCTGCAGAGGTTGATAATGGTGAGAAGAAGATCCTGAAACAGCAGTACATGATTGGCTCAGGCCTACAGAAAATGGTCAGCAATCCAGTGGTGTGCCATAGTCTGAACTACCCATACTCTGTGTACTACTGCCATTTGATACAGAGAACGAGGTCATACTTGGTTCCATTGGTTGGTGCCAATGGGGTGAAAGCCAAGGCAATTGCTGTGTGTCACACAGATACGTCTAAATGGAATCCTCAGCACTTGGCCTTCCGATTACTCAAGGTTAAGCCCGGGACTGTGCCTATCTGCCACCTCCTTAGGGAGGATACTATTGCTTGGTTTCCAAGCCAGAAGCTGAAATAGAGCTTTCAACTTTTGTAGTACGTCTAAGCTCGCAGCCTTTAGTTTGGCTATTGCACTACTTTATATATAAAAGAGTGTGCCCGTTCTCCACACCACATTAGCTTATTTCCCTTATCAGACATATCCATTGCTAGGCTTTCCCAAAGTCCACTAAGCTGCTTTGCTTTAAGTAGTTTTCAGATTTTTACATGTAAAATATATTTAAAGATACGAGCATATAAATCTAAACAAAAATATGCCCATTATTTACTATTTAAATCCATTTGTTGAAGTGGATCAGTGATGATTGGAATAGTCTTGGGATTTCTTAGTCTTTGCTAGACATTTCAGCAAGGTTTTTAAAATCGAATCGAACCGGTCAGGGGTCTGGGTTCTTGGGTTGAATGGTCTTATCATTCAAACCGAATAAATGGCCCGTTCTGACAAAAAAAAAAAAATAAAATAAAAACGGCCAAAACCACTCGGATCAGCAATTTACTGACCAAATCAACGGTTTTTAGCAAAATAACAATTCTAGGGTAAAACGGAACCAATCATCTAACCGTTTCCCAGTTTTTCCAATTCAACCATCCGGTCCAGTCCAATTTTCAAAACCATGTATTTCAGTATTATTGTTTACATTTAAAACTCTGTGGACGTGGGTCCAGAACCAGCAAGTAATCCCATTTTGGACTGGTAATATCTTCTTATATATTCCGGATGTGCGGCTGGATGAACTGACCAATGGTTGTTATTGTTAGCAGATCCAAACTTGGCAATGGGTAATTACCTGAGACTAAGGTACCCCAGCCCTAGGCAGTATTATCGAGATATAAGACCCATATTTCTTTTACCAAAAAAGATTTTAATAATGTGTTTTCGAATTTCTGATTTGAAAAACATATTTGCAAAAATATGTATAATGGCGAGATAAAAGGGTAAAGATATAAGTTAATATATATGATGATTTGATTTAGCTTTTACAAACTGCATCAAAATCAAAGCAAATGTTCACTTTATATAATATAGATGATCTCCTATTAGAACTTTGATGGATTTCAAAAACATCAATGGATTTTAAAACAAAATAGGGTTAGTGATGAGGGTGGATTTGGACCTCCAATGACATTGTGACACATGGCATCCCAAAACAGTTGGACGACACTCAAACACCACCTAGGCGATGATTTAGAGTCCCAGATCGTATTTTGTCTTCGCCCCAACCTAGCGACCTGCCTTTACCACCAACCTAGCAACTTCGACCACAACTTAGGCTGGCTAGGAGCACCTCATCTATGGCCGACTTGTAGCACCTTGTCACTGGCCGATGTGACCTCGAGGGCTTGCCGACCTAATTGGGGTCCAAGAGGTGACCTGCGATTTGTGCTTGCCAACAAATTCGGTATGCATATCCCGACACTCCAAAGTTTCTCGAAAGTTGGCCCATGTACCGAGTGTTATGGAGGATGGCCAACGTGTGTGGCGGTTACCTCCGGGGATCTTGGACCGGTTAGGCGACTTCCCAAAAATCTTGGATGCATTGCATGAAGCCCACGCCAAACAAAGCTTATACAAAGGCACCAACCCCAATGACACGAAAAGGTACGCACGATTTGAGCATTCTAGCTCTCCTTGTTCTCTAACTCTCAGCTTGCATATACTATTACTGACTTAAGCATCAGAGCGATCTCGCCAGGTTAGCCACCCCGGGTTCTTTGATACATCCCTTTCTTTGTAGTTCGAGTGACCTACTTGGCGACAGGCGGCTGAGCTGCCCTACAGCTAAGAGCATCTATATTGCGCACCATCAGTTAGTACTGTAATCAAATTGGATTTGGATTTGATTCAGCTCTAAAAATCGGAAATCTGATATGTGGAACTCAAAAAAGAAAGGTTTAAAAAAAATAATTACTTTTTAACCTATACATATATAATGAATTTATATAAATATAAAATATTAAACTCATGAGTTATAACCAAGGTTTTAAAAACCTTGTTTCCGGGTCAGTTGTTCGATCGTCTGGGTCAAACAATTCGAACGGTTTGAACATTTTACCCATTAAATTGGAATATTAGGGTAAGATGCATATTATATAAGAGAAAATAAGGGTTAAAACTTTGAATGAGAGAGATTTGAGAAAATTGTCAGTTGAACTGAAAGAGTTTAGAAGAAGAAGAAGAAGAAGAAGATGAGGAGGAGGAGGAGGACTTGCATATTGCTGGCTTGCAGCGGTGATGGTGACTTACAACGGCAACAATGATGATGACGGCGATGGCAAACTACAATGGCAACAGCGGCTGCTATGGTGGCAGATATGAGATTTCTCAATCTCAAATCTTACTCTCTCTCACCGTTTCGCGCATATCTCTCACCTTCTCACGCACATATCTCTCACTTTACAGCAAACCATTCTCTGGGTTGAACAATTTAACAGTCAAACCGTCTGGGTCAACGAGTCATTGACTAATTCAACGAATTTTGACCAAATGCCAGGTTTGGGGTAAAACGGAACCAGTCACATGAACGGTCTGACCATCTGGGTCAACTACGGTTCGAAAACATTGGTTATAACCCCATCTCCCCATCCGACTATACTTTTAATTAGATTGGAGGCGGCTAAATCCGCATCCAATACGCTTATTGATCGGATACAAGTTCTAACATCTATACAAGTTCAAGATAATTGAAACCAATGACAGTTTCAGACTTTCCGAATCCATTAACAGCAGCCTCTAGAGAGTGTATTCATCAATACGTATGACTTTGTTTTCCAAAAAAAACCCGCCAAATCAACAAAATTTTCATACAGATTGGGGTTGGCAAATTACCACCTTAGATGTTTTTTATGGAAATAGCTTATAATACGGGGGACAGGTACAGGTTAACCATATCTGTGTATCATCAACCGCTATTAAGTCTTGATCATAACCTACTCTGATAAGAGGTGTTTCATGTTTGGTAATGGAGGAGGAATACGTATGGGGCCCCATCCTTAACATTCTTCTAAGGCTCAACAAATTTTAGACTCGTATGAGTGTGACTTCTCACCTATTCAGAGAGTATAAACATTCTTATATCCCATTTAATAATGGAAGTAATGTATCAACATTCTAATAGACCCCCTTCAGTCGAGGTCGACGGAATTGAAAAACTGTAGTTGTAACTGAAGAAGCTACCTGGTGACTTCATTTATTCAATATCTCAGAGCCTCAGAGTATAACCTGTAAAGTTGGGAATCACAAAATATTCCAAAACCTAATCTGTTTTTTCTTTCAGCAACCTCCGAAGGAGAATATTGTTCCTGTTGTAGTTCATTTATTCAATATCTCAAGAATATATATAGATGGAAAAAGTTTTGAAATTCAGACTTAGGACATTGTAGTACCTATTTCTCGTATTTAAACAAAATGCTGAGAGTGGAAATTAATAGATGGTAAAGAATGGTCCAAATTACCAAAGCTTGGAGATTGTTTTTTATCTGATGTTAAGGGGTCAAGTTATATTACACCAAATTTCTGTGGTTGGGAATGTCAAGCTGGATTTTCAAAATCAAATTATTTGAAGTAGCTACTTATTATCAAACTGCAACAAACTTGAGACAGTTTGCTAAGACCCATAGCTTCCTAATTGTCAAATATTCATGGGTTGGCACTGTATAAATTTATCCACCAAGTTAATGGTCTGTTTAGGACCCTCTAATAGTTCCTACTCTGGAATTGCATTCCTAATTGCAGTATGAACCCTTGTTGTAAGATGGATGTATTGCAAACAAAGCAGAAGGCATTCTAAGTGCAACAAGCCTAGCTCAGTATCAATCTGTCCTTCGAAAATTTGGGGAATGACGGCCACAATGAGACATAAACAATTCACCATTAACCTTAATTTTATCTCACCATGGTACCACAGGGGAGGGCCTACCATTTTTTTCTTCTAAAATGATGAAGATTAGGCTAGAAAAACTACTATTCTTTTACATGAACTTTCAACATCTGGATCTGCTGCATGTGATTCCATCAGTTCAGCTGCTTGAAAATGTGATCCATAACCTTTAATTATCATCAATACCTCCCCTTCTCTCGTCTTGCTTGTCTTGTTTGGTTTCTTTAAAATGGTTATGTAGGGTAACACAAATACAGAAAGGGATTTGATCCATTTTTAGTGTATCTCTACAAGATATAGTAGGATATAAATATAAGGAATCAATGACAAAAATTGTTGAATATATCATACAGAAATCAGCCTGATGTAGACAATGGGGTAAATGAATATAATAGAAGAACAGCAAAACAACAAGCCTGAAAAGATCTTTGCAGTATTCTTACCTCAAAAAAAAAAAAATGAATGAGAAGTAGATTATCAAGCAATTGACCAAGAAGTCTTGCAGCTATTCCATTCTCAACATCAACCTGGTAAAGGTTCTGCCTCCGCCTTGGGTCAGCATGTATTGATGCCATCCTTGCAATCCTTTGTCAAATTATAGAATGTCTCTACATGTGTCTTTGCCCTGTACAGGACCTCAGTGTCCACGGCCACTCTCATATACCCATCGAATTCAACAGGGCGTCCGTCATTCAAGAGCTTGGTCTCATTGTACCACTCACTGGTATTTCCCCATAACTCCTTGTAATCATCAAGCAAATGGACTTTGTATTGAGACCTTAACTTATCAAAATAGTTATAGAATGGTTCATTGGTAGCAATATACAGATTTCTCCAAGGCTGAATCATCCCTTTAAGCTTCTCTAAGAGGGCACCTGGAGATGTATCACCATCTAAATGTGGCCAGAGCTCCTTATTCTGTGCCTTTTCTCCTCGAACAACATGAACTGCATCAAAATCCCAGTCCATCCGCCCACTAATCTCAGAAACAATATTCATTAATCTCTTTGACTTCCATATAGCATGCCAGGGTCTCTGCACATACTTTGCAGCCTGCCCTTCACAGACTCTGTACCAGTAATTCTCCGGCTCCGGTGCATCGAATTGCCGCCATATAATTGTGCTCTTATCCCTTTTAAGTTGCATTGGTGTAACCTTGTAGCTTGCAACCTTCCTAATGGGGATCTTCTTCTTATGGGTCTTATCCCATTTCTTCCAATCCTTCAGAAACTCTCCTTCCTCCACAATTGAAGCCGCCTCCTTAAGATGCTCAAAATCAAAGTAGTACCGGAAATCCTTTCCTTCCTCATCCTTGTTACTCGGATTATAGGTTGCGGCCAAGCACATACTCAGATCCATAACAAATGTTCTGTTCAGAAACTGTGCCTCTCCAAGACCACACAAGAAACTCCAGAGGAAGTGATTCATTCCTTTACAGTAATCCCCCCCACGCGAATAGTACAGATACCTCCCCTTCCTGAAGGCAGCCTCCGATCCAACGGTAGGGATAGTGTCATTGATCTCATCATCGCGAATAGCCAAAGAAGCCTTGGGAGCTCCTGTGCTCTTTGTCGAATTCAATTTAGGCCTTGGCAGCCTAGCGTTTATCCCCGAATGCCAGCCATTGGCACCGGTAACTCTGTAGCTACAACTCTCTCCGATACCGATCCTAAACCTCCTGAAATCCCTGTACTTGCGCCAAGACTTCTCCTTCTTGTTCCGAAACTTCCAGGCCACATCACATTCATTCGGTTTCGATCCATTTACTGGCGTCTGATATTCCAAGAACACGATCGATTTGAAGACCTTAAGATTAAACTTCTCTATGGCAATCAGGACACGCGGATCAGAACAATTGACAGTCTTCAGAGATTCGTCGCAGCTTGGAAGAGAACTCAAGTTCACCATTTTCTCTTCAGATTTCTCAATTGAGGCTTCGGTGATCTGAACAACGGCGGATGGTGATACGACAGGGGCAATGCCGACATCCTCGCCGGTTGGGAGGACGGAACCGTCGATTTTGAAAGTAGCGTTCTCAACTTCTGTGAAAACCCTGGTAAGGGCTTTGGACGACTGAAGCCATGGATCGGGAGGTTGATAGGTAATTGCAATTACAGTAAATATAAGGACGGAGAAGACGAAGACGGAGAAGCAGACATTGCTGATGAGTTTGATAAGGTTCTGCCCTATTGGCTCTGTCGGGCTCGTTTCTTTCATTTATTGGGTTTCTGAGAACCCTAATTCCAGAATCTCGAAAGAGATCTTAAGTCGAAGTAGAAGAAAATTAATTCAAGTGAAAGGAGTTCAAGAAAAATCAATGAAACAAAACTAGAACACGAAAAAAAAAGTAGAAATTTCTAAGAATGGTTTTCCTTACCTTCGATCTGTCGATGCAATCGATTATGAAGAGAGAGAGAGAGAGCTCTACTCCGTGGTTCTCTTTATCTTTTTGAAAAGAATAAAAAAGGCAGTAGAGCAGGGGCGAGAGGGTGAGAGTACAGTTGGATTTTTGCTAAATGTTTTGACTTTGAGAGAGAGAGAGAGAGAGAAAGAGGAGGAGAGTGAAGCAATGTTTCTTTCATTGAGCCCATAAATTTTGAAAAAATTACGGATGAAGAAAGTGATACTTCTAGCCCATGAATTTTGAACAAAATTACGAAAGAGTTGAAGACCATGGTTACTTCTAATTAGCCCACTGAATTTTAAACAAAATTACGGAAGCCTTTCCACAACGTCCATGGTCCATCTCCATCCACGTTGTCTGTTGGACAGTGCGGTCAGAAATAGGGGTACAAGTTGGGCGGGCTGGGCCAACCCAAAGAATTAGGCCTAAGGTAGCCCAGCCTGAGCCTGAGAGCAAGTTCCAACTGTTGAAGCTATTCAAGGAATAGGCTTGGACCTGGCCAAAAAATAAAAAAGCCTAAGATTTTGGGCCAGTTTGAGGCCCTAAAATCCAAACCCAGTCCATTTAAAATTGCGAGCTGCGTTAGTTCCAGATCGAATTAGGTCCACTCAAGTTGCACCCCTGATTGCAAATCGAAGCTCATAACTGACTTATTGAGAATTAACCTGCTCAGGTGCAACTCAATAATCATATTTGAATCTTACGCGGAGGACCCACCAACTAGTAGAACCCTTGACACATCCCGATGATCTCCACCGTCCAATATATATCAGTAAAAATTAATTTATGGTTCGAATAACATGGACCCATTTTTATAAAACGGAAATAAAAATATTAAAGTTCGATTATGATATTAAAAAAGACATGATACTGGAAAAACTTGTAATCAATGAATGGGTAATTGTCAATATAATTTTTTTATTTTATTATTAATGAATTAATATCCGTTCAGCAGGTTGTGAACCAATAATAATGCTCCACACCAATTATAAAACACTTTGCCCACAATTGTAAATCGCTTGTATTTTATCACTTATCATTAGTTTCATAGCCCACTACACAACTAACACGTCCAATATGGGCACTCTTGTTGTCGGCTATCTGTGTCGTCTTCCCGTTTTACTTTGTCCTTGTTCTGACTTATTTCTTTGTGTATTATAGAGATGAACGGTGGCATCAAGGAACATCTCATGTAGATGACGAAGTCCACCAAGAGGGGCTCAAGTGAGGGGCCATCGAAGAGGCCCACCCCAAAGAAACCGCCTTGGTCAAAGGCCCCTACCAAGGCCGAGAGGAGGAGAGCGGCCATGCCCAAGAGACCTGCCAAAGCCCCTCAAGCTTTGATGGGGAAGAGACTGGTAGTGAAGGACCACCAAGCCGAGGGCACTGCTGGGGTTCTCGGCAGTTGAGGCCTCATTCTTTTGACTGCCGCGACGACATGCCATTGGCGGCTCATAGAGTCTTTCGCCCAACTGAAGTGTCAGGGAGAGTGGCACCCTTAGCACCCTAGGGGTTGGCCAAGCCCTAGTGACCGGAATGCTCCCGATAGGGGATAGGTAGTCCTGGACCCAGGTGACCATCTAGGGGGTTCAAGATACTTTGCTGGATCGGCTAGCAGAGGTGAGGTTTCTTCTCTTATACTTAGCCATTTTTTCTTCACTTTTCTTTCTTATTTGCCAACGGTTTGTTCCTAGTAGACGTCTTCCACCGCTGTCGGCATGTGCAACAAAGTCAAGGTCCTTTTTCAGCAACTCAAGACCTCTCAAGAGGAGAACAACCAGCTAAAGCGTTAGTTGGCCGAGGTGCAGACCGGCCGAGAGGCATATGTTCTGGCATCTTGTGAGGAGCATGGCTGTTGAAAGGAGCTGGAGGCTGAGGTTTCGACGAAGAGGGAGCAGCTGGGGCTACTCAAGCTTCCCTGAAAGAGGCCAAGAAGAAGATAAAGGAGGCCAAGTAGAAAGCACAAAAGGCCTTGGCTTGGGCCGTTGAAGAGTACAAGACCACCGACGCCTATAAAGATGAGATGACCCAATTTGGTGTCACTTCTTATTTGGAGGGCATCGAAGACGCAAAGGCTCAGGTGTTGGTGCTTCAACCTGATTTTGACGTCAGCCTGCTGGGGATCCAATCTTCAAGCAACCCGACTGTTGAGGCGATAGGACCAGCCGAGGCGATGCAGCCCTCCGAGGGCCAAGTCGGCAACGAGCAGTCCGCACAACCTGAGGTAGCCAACAAATGCGTGGAAGTTGAGGCTTGAAGTTGCTTCGTGCAGGGATAGGACCTCCTCTGAATAGTTTTTGTCTATCCTCCTCGTACAGCTCCAGTTTTCCTTTTTGCTTTTGCTAACTTTTTGTAAGGGGCTTGACCTCCCCCATCCGAGGCCAATTTTTTGTAAAACGCAAAGTGCAAAGAAATGAATGAAGATAGACTAAGTTTTTTTGCAAATCTTATGCGTTTTCTCTCTCTTTTCTTTCTTTATCTTTATCTTTTTTTCTTGTTAAGGTAGTTAGGCCGAGGCCGAGCTTCGTCACCGAGGATCCGGGGGCCCTTTCCTCAACAAGAAGAAAAGGGAGGTGATAGCCTTAGCCTGCCTGGCTTTGTTCCTTAGGGACTTAGAGAATGGATTCATGCATAGCCGAAGCCCAGTGAATGGTGCATGGCCAAGATCACGGAGTGTCTTTGCCTTAGCGAAGTAGTGTTACCCGTTTAATGTGTTTATTCATCTTAGTTTGCATTGGGTAGTAAGCTGATATAGTGGCCGAGGTCCCGAAATTTCTTTGCCTTAGCCAAAAGGCGAGTAGGTGTATGACTCTTCAAGAGTCGTGTTCCATGGTCGTTGTTTAGTCCGGGCATATAAACTTAGTAAAGGTTGTGTGCAATGACTAGTCGTGCGATCGAGGGGTCCTGACAGCTATATGAAGTAAGAATGTTTACACTAAAAATTTGAGTTGAGGTGGGGGGAACTTTGAACACTTCATTGATAAAGTATTTACTAATGAGTTTACATCATTGGTAGTACATTTGGAGGTTCTCGAAGTTCCAAGTACGAGGTACCGATCTTCCACTCAAGTACTCTACCCGAAAGGTGTCATGGCCGACCACCTGCCTGATTGTGTACCGATCTTCCACTCTTTGAAGTGATTCTCTCTCACTCGGAAGTCGTAGTATCTGGCGACCCTTTGCTAATAGGCCGCAACTCTAACCTAAGCTTGCTTTCGGATGTCTTCCAATAAGTACAAATTGTTTCTCATCTCTTCATCATTCTCGACCTCATTGTATGCCTTGGTCTGAAGTGTCGGTTGGCCAATTTTTGTTGGGATAACGACCTTGGTCCCATATGTCAAGTTGAAAGGGATCTCACCTATGGCGGTCCAAGGTGTCTGTAGGCCCAAAGGATGCTATACAGCTCATATGCCCAAAGTCCCTTGGCTCTGTCCAATCTTGTCTTCAATCCCTCCATGATGGTTCTGTTAGTGACTTCGTCTAGGCTGTTGGTCTAGGGGTAACCGACTGAGGTGTACTGTTGCTTTATCCCAAGACTTGCACACCATTCTCTAAACCTTGCGTCGTTTAACTGTTTGCCGTTGTCAATGATGAGCATGTGGAGGATGCCAAAACAGCAAACGATGTTTTTCCAGAAGAAGTTTTGGATTGTCTTAGCCATGATGGTTGCCAAGGGCTCAGCTTTGACCCACTTGGTGAAGTAGTCTACCACGACGACAAGGTATTTCCTGCTCCCGAAGGCTTGAGGGAATGGTCCGAGGAGGTCCATTCCCCGTTTTGTAAAGGGCCATGGATTACTAAGGGCCAAGAGGGTTGTGGTTGGCCGATGGGAGATGTTGGAGTGTATCTGGCATCGGTCACATTCTGCACTAACTCGGCGGCATCCTTCTGTTCGGTCGGCCAGAAATATCCTTGCCTTAGTGCCTTTTGTGCTAAGGCTCTACCTCCGAGGTGGTTGCCGTAGATGCTTTCGTGAATCTCTTTGAGCACATACTCGCCCTCCTCTCGGTGGAGGCATTTGCGGTACGACAAGGTGAAAGATCTTCTATACAGTTTGCCTTCAAGTAGGGAATAGTGGGCTGCCTACTGTCGGACTTTCCTTGCTTCATTCTTGTCAGAGGGGAGTTGCTCGTGCTGTAGATAGGTGAGGATGGGGTCCATCCAACAGGATTAAGCTTGGACGGGACACACCTACTTCTCTTCAATGTTGGGTCATGCAAGCTTCTCAATATGTATAGAGCGACTGAGGGCCAAACTTGAGCTACTTGCCAGTTTAGATAGGGCATAAGCTCTCATGTTCTTGGCTCGAGGAACCTGCTGTAGGGTGAGGTGTTGGAAGTGGTTGGATAGATCTCGAAGTTTATCTAAGTACTTATCCATATTTGTTTCTTTGGCTTCATTCTCCCTGTTCACGACTAGCTATCAGTCGCTAAAAACCTCAATGTGCTTGGTTCCGAGGTTTTTGGTAAGTTGTAGTTCGACGAGCAAGGCCTTGCACTCAGCTATATTGTTGGAGGTAGGGAAGCCGAACCATAGTGCATATTCCACCTCGTTGCTGGAAGACCCATCTACAAACAGTCTTCAGGTAGGTCGAGACCCCTCATCTACTTTGGGTGCCTGGCCGAGGGCTCTACTGAAGGTTCACTCCACCAGGAAGTCTACTAGTGCTTGTGCTTTATTTGCGAGCCTCGACTGGTAGTGAAGGTCAAATTCAGACAAATCGATGGCCCATTTGGTTAGCCGATTTGAGGTCTCTGGCTTAGAGAGTACATACTTGAGGGGTTAGTAGGTTAATACTGTGATGCTGTGAGCCTGGAAGTAGGGTGTGAGTTTCCTGGCTGAGACCACCAATGCAAAGGCTAGCTTCTCCACCTCGGGGTACCTACTCTCAATGTCGTAGAGGACCTTATTGACATAGTAGATTGGCCTCTGTACTCCTTCATCTTCTCATACCAGAACATAACTGACAGCCTCGTCCCCGACCGAGAGGTACAATAGCAAGGTTTCTCTCGGGAGGGGTCATGTAAGCAGATAGGGCAAGGCAAGGTAGGACTTCAGTTCATCAAAGGCTTTCTCACATTCTTCGTGATGCATCTTGATCTGGTTGTATCCGGAGAAGGCATCCATGAAGCTTAATAGCTCATACCCTATGGTGGCGTCGATGAGGTGGTCGATCCTCAGCAAAGGAAAGTTGTCTTTGGGGCAAGCTTTGTTGAGATCTGTAAAGCCAATACAGATTTGCCATTTCCCGTTAGCCTTCTTAACCATGACCATGTTAGACAACCATTTATAGTAATGTACCTCTTGGGTGAAGCCGGTGTCAAGTAGCTTGTTTGCCTCCTCTCCGATGGCTTTCCAACACTTTAGTCCAGAGTTCCTCTTCTTTTGTCGAATTGGCCAACAACTCGGGTCCACGCTTAGCATGTGAGTAATGATCGAGGAGTCAATTCCTGTCATGCTAGTGGCAGACCAAGCAAAGACGTTGGCATTAGTTTTGAGGAAGCTTACTAGTTCAGGAAGTGTGTCTAGAGGAAGGCATAACCTGACACACATCATCTTCTCAGGCTTGGCCTTGTCTAGGGGAACCAAGACGAGGTCCTCGGTTGGCTGGCCTCGGCTCGCTGGTTCATCCCTAAGGTCAAGCCTCTCTAACGACAAAACTTCTTTATTTTTTCCTTTTAGTGCTACCACATTGCACTGTTTGGATGCCTACTGGTTCCCCCTAACAACTTCGACGCCATGCTCGGTTGGGAACTTCATGGTGAGGTGGTAGGATGAGATGGCCACCTTGAGTACATGAAGGGTCAGCCTTCCAATGATGGCATTGTATGGGGAAGCCTATCTTCATGACCAAGAGTTCAGTCATCCTGGTGGCCTATAGTGGCTCTGTCCCTACTGTGACTGGTAGGGTGATTTTTCCTTCTGGCTTGACGACGGTCCTAGAGAAGCCGACCAATGGCACGTCAACCGACTGCAGCCGATCTAGTGTCAATTTCATCTTCTTGAAGGTGTCATAGAAGAGGATGTCTATTGAAGAGTCGTTGTCTACAAGTATCCTCTTCACCATGTAGTTGACGATGGTCATAGACACCACCAACGTGTCATCGTGGGGCACCAAGATCCCTTGCATGTCATCATCTGAGAAGGAGATGACGTCGTCTGGCTTCGGCTTCTTGGGTGCCAAGCCCTGGATGTTGAGTTGTTTGGCATATGTCTTCCAGGCTGAGGCTGATGCTCCACCCGAGGTCGTACCCTCGGTGATGACGTCGATGATTCCTGCCAAGGAGTGATGGGCTTGGGCCCTGACTTGCTGCTGCTACTGCTGTGAGGACTAGACGCCGGCAACGCCCCAACATACTCTTTCGAATACCCACGATAGATGAGGGACACAATCTCATTTTTTAGCTCATAGAAATCCTCTATGTCATGGCCGGTGCTGCGGTGGTACTTACAATATTTTCTAGGGTTACCCCTCTTGGGGTTCCTCTTCATCTTGGTTGGCCACTTCGAGTGGAGTTGAGTGGCGTGTATTTGCTGAAGGAAGGGGCCGGTGGCTTCTTGTCATTGTCTTTGTTGGTGTGGTCGTGGCCGCGACTGCCCCTTCCCTTTGTGTTCTTCTCGGAGGCTCCTCGGTTAGGGTTGGCCCTGGTCTCACTGGCCTTAGCCTCTTCGGAAACAATGTATTTTTGCGCATTTTTTAAGAATTATGCCTTGTTCTTGGGCCGGGTCTTGGAGATCGACCATTTGAGAGGTCCTGGCTAGAGGCCATTGATTGCGGCATGCATGGAGACCGAAGGATCAAGGTCCCTGACTTCGAGCTCTTCTTTCTTGAATCGATCGATATAAGCTCAGAGGCTCTCTCCCCATTTTTGTTTGATCGACATAAGGGACACGCTGGTCTTCTGGCACCATCGGCTACTTATGAAGTGTGATAGGAAGAGGTTAGAAAATTGCTCCTAGGAGTTGATGGACCGAGGAGGGAGCATGGAGAACCATCTGTGTGTTGCTCCCTTGAAAATGGCTTGGAAAGCTCAGCACATTAGGGCATCGGAATACCTGTAAAGGAGCATAAGTGCCCGAAAGCTCTCCAAGTCGTCGTCTAGATCAATGGTCCCATCATACATTTCCAGTGTGGGAGCCTTGAAATGAGGTGGGAGAGGCTCCGAGGTAATGGAGTCAATAAAGGCATCCATTCAGGTGGACGAGGGGTTCTGACTAGTGAGGGCATCACCTCGGCCCTCCTTCACCTGTTAGATATGGTCTTGAATGGCGTCGATCTGTGCCTGTAGGTTGCCAAGACATTGGTCAATGGGGGCCTGGGCCTTGTCCTAGTTCTCTCTAACATGGAATGGGTCTACCCTGTTTCCTGAATTGTCGGACGTCGGCACGTCTTGGGCTTTTCGGGCTTGACAATTGTTGAGGAGATCACAAAGGTTCGATACTGGTGGGAGAGAGGTGTGGCATCGACCTCCATCCCTCGGAGGAGGGCTGTAGTGGCCAGAGTGCCTACCTTTGTCTCGGTTACTCTCTGCATGGTGGCAGTGGTCGCGGTCTCAACGATTGTCGCGGGACCTAACTATATCATCTCCCCTTCGATTGGGAGCCAAGAGGTCTTCGACAAAGGCTTACTCGCCCGTCAGCTGCTACTATTTGATGTTAAGGGGTCGGCCTTGCCGGGGCTGATGGGGTGTTAGATCAGCAGGGCGTGAGCGAAGCGCCCACTATACTGCCCCTGGCTCCCAACAGGGGCGACCACCATGTAGGTGGCCTCCTGTCGGGTGCCCAACCTCGCTCAACCTTTGTGTTGGGTTATCTAGCATGTCGAGGACCATAGAAGTTGCATCAGTGGGTGTATCGCGGGTCTGACCGATTTAGGGAGTGGAGGAGCCCTAAACCGGCCCCCCTGAACCGGTTTTAGAAAAAAAAAGTAAAAAAATAGTATCGATATTTTGAACCTTGTTTGAAAGCACTTTTATTAAATTATTTTTATAAAAACATTTTTATAAAAGTACTTTTAAAATGCTTTCATAAAAATGCTTTCATAAATATGTCCTTATTTTTAAAATAAGCACTTATTTTGGGCTTATTTCTCAAATACCAATAAGTGCTTAATAACCAAAATAAACACTTATTTTGAATAATCACTTATTTTTAAACACCCCCCCAAAGAGTCTAGAACATGTTGATATCATACAATAACTTTTACTAATCAAACAATGTTTAAGCTTCCAATCTACTAATAATAATTCATTATAAGACACACCAAATTGTTATTAGATCAACGAGTTTAATAAATCAATGATAAATCTCCATTACAATTTCTTCCTACAATAAAAATCACTTATAAAATATAGTTTTTTATAATTTTCATTTTTTTGTTGAAAAATTCATAAATCTAACAAATTTGAACTACCGGTGTAATTAGATATATGTTGATGGTCTAAATCACCAAGACAGCCTGTAAAAACCATAAAAAAAAATTGGGTGAAAATTGAATAGCAATTGGTTGACCTTTGTTGTCAGTCATGAGTGCTGCTGCCACAGGTCTTTTCAACGACATTGTGCGGTTTGATACCGAAAGACCCACGTTTAAGAGTTTGACAGCTCGAGCTTTCTCAAATAAACCCAACCTATATCTGAATTTGGTCTGATACTATTATATATAATAGAAATATACGTTATTTATATATAATAAATATATATAATATGTATTTATTTATTAAATTATTATCAAATATTATTTTACTATTCAAAAATATGAATTAATGCATTAATTTATTAAATTATTACCAAATTAATATAATATTAATTTATTAAATTACACGAAAAAAGACATTTTATATGCAGATTGGACTTTGGGCCTTATATAACGAACAGGCTCGGGCTCAAGATCTAGGCCTGAAATTCGGGCCAGGATCAGGACCAGGCCTAAACATTTTTTGTTGATAAAAAGGAAAAGCCCGGCCCATCCACATGAACAGGTCTACATGGCACAAATCCTTCTATGTACGGGATCCGATTGGTTTATGAAATATATCAAGGAAAAAGAGAAACCCTATTTTCAACCCAAACGCTATGACTGTGTTTGGTTTGGTGGAAAATAAGATAGAAACAGAAACCCAAGTAATTGGTTCCCTCAACTTTCTGTTTCTCTTATTTTCTACCTAACGGATCGGCCTGACCTGATCAACGATAAGATCCAATTATCTCTTACAAGCATAGCTAAACCATGAGAAATATATAAAACCAGTCCCTACCCTATTACATCTCCTAGTAAATCCCCAAATCCTCCCAATGATTAAAAAGAAAAGGCCAAAACCTAGAAGTAAAGGAGTCAATTGGACCGGATTTGGTCCAATCTGATCCAGTCCAATATGAGTCTATTACAAATGGACCAGGTCCAGTCCACCCCAATGAATACTTTGGACCATTTTGGACCGGTCCAATTCAATGTTTGGACTGTCCAATCTGATCAAATTGGTTTTAATTTTAGCTTTATTACAATGGTCCACTGGATATCGGTTCAATCTGACCCATTCCAATATAATTACATTAGAGATGGATCAGGTCCAATCCAATCCAATAAATATTTTGGACCATTAAATCTAGACTGATCCAATTCATTATGTCTTTTGGTCCGTCCAATCCATCCAAGTTGATTTTGATACGGACGGGTCCAACCCAAAACCAGCCCATTAACACCCCTACCTACAAGCTATGAATCTTAATTAATTAAGGGCAGTTTGGGGGTTTTATTTGGAAACAATATCACATGATAGTTACCAACAGTTAAAAAGAAAAGGTGAATCCTAGGTGTGTCAGAATAAAGGAAAGGATGACAAGTAATGTCAGAAAAGCTGGAGGAAGCATGTAGAAATAAGCAAAAGTGCTGAAGCTAGAGGGAAGGATTTCACTTTTATATCTGATTGAGAAACCCCTGTTTTTAGAGTTATCTGGTGTGCTGTTGCCTCCTCTCTAGGTGCATAAGAGAGTAAATTTTAACGTGAAAGCAAAGGTTCTGTTTGAAGGATGAGAAAGGATGTTGGCATGTGACTTTCGGTGCTGTTTGGGTGAGAATGACGCCATAAACGTAATTCATTCCATCACATCTAATATAATAACCACAAAGAGCAAGATGAGATGGTGAGCCTATGGATGATGTAACTAAACAAAAGGACAAACTGAGGATTCAGCCATGGATCCCATCATCATAGGCGCTTGAACAATCCCAACCATCTTCAATGTGATCAGCACTAAACATTTTCTTTCTAAATTTATATTCACACAAGTTCATTTGGGGGCTGTGTATAGTTTTAACTGCAAAAAGGGAGTGGAAAGCTGTGTATGGACACTTAATAGAAACTGCAGGAGTATGTTAACTGCAATGACCATCTCATATGAGGGCATATGAGACCCTTAAATTGCAACAGAGCAGCTATTGCCTATTGCAGTTCACCATGTCAGACCAACACCAGGGATAAAACATGATAAATGTTTTACAATCTTCCAACAGCATGAAGCTTGTTATGAAAAGCAAGGAAGACACAGATACTAATGTATTATGGTATATAATATAATCATCATTATGTAAGCCTTATCCCAATTATATGCGATTTGCTACATGCATCCTGTTTTTCCATTCTGTTCTGTTTAGTGCCATATCTATTGTTAAGTTTTGAGTGCTTAAATCATTACTAAAACTAATTAGATAAATATGAAGGCCCATATAAATGCATAGACAACAGAACAAAAACATTGGTTGGTTTCATGAATACATGTTTATACATGTCTTTCTACATGTTCATGTAGACACGAATGAGTTGTGTTATCTGTCCATTAATAGTTCCTTGGGGGGTGTTGAGGGAAGGACTTACTGAACTTAGCTGTTAATCAACTTGACCACCAAAATACTTTCTAACCATTTTCTCAAGGAAATGACAAGGGCATCTAACTTTTCAGGAAAAAACAAGTTTTTCACCAATTGGAGAACCCAGAATCAAATCTATTAGCTCCCAAATGAAAAAAGTCAAACTGGAAGCAGTGTAACATTTTTCTGAAAGTTATGAATTTTATACATGATGAAGAATTTAATGTAGCCATTCCAATCACTAGATAGATGAGAAGTTCAAAAAGCAGTAATTAATAGAGTTTTCTTTTTCGAATTCTCCAGAGATTTTTAATTGATGAGGTAAGTTTCCTACATAATATTTTTTTAGCAATGGTAAATTTCCTACATGATATTGTCATAGGCATACTTTGTACTTTTGACAGCATGAGTACACTAGTCACTAGTGTTCAGCATTGATGGGCAGGGCCACATGAATGAAATAGCAAAAAAGATCCAGAAATAGATTTGTCAACTCAAGGTCAAGGTCATCTATAAGCCTCAGAAAAGTACAACCTGGGTATATTGGCTGTAAATGATGATTCAGGGCCCAAACCACTACTTGTTGCCTAAAAGAAACAAAGAATTAACAGAATTTGCATAAAGAACTACACCAAAATAGGTGAATGGATTAGAAATATGCTGGAATTAGCTTCAGAGACTACAAATTTGTAATCATTTTCCGGATTTTGTCAGGAGTTTAAACTTTCTATATAGGAAGATAAGTTTGCTGCACTTAGCTGGACTTGCAGGGAAAGCAGTGTGGATATATTTATATTATTTACTTTGAAAATGGTTTCAAATTGTATGTCAAGAAGAAATCCTTGGACCGGACCTCGTTTGCTCCATGTAATTTGTAATAGTGAGACCCATACCCTAAAAGATTTGAGAACAAATAAAATAAATGAAAGCCACATGATTGCAAAGCCTCCACTCCATGCATACAAAAAACCCTTCAAAACTTTAAGATTGGGTGAAAAAAGTGAAGAAGGTTTATGTTTGAAGTTTGAACCATTGCCTCTGGGGCCCACAAGGGTTTGGAACATGAAAATTGATGATTAACTTAGATCATGGAGAAGACAAAGACACAAAAGTTGGGTGATTTCTAAATGACTGAAAATTAACATCATGACTCCACAAGTATAAAAGACTAGAAGGATTTTTATTCTTCTTTTTCTTCTTCAATGGATAAGGTGGTAGAAATGTCACAAATGAAAACAAGTTTCTATTCTATTATTTAAACAATAAGTCAAACAAGTTTACTAGTCTTAACTTTTTGAGCCAAATGGAAACAACTGCAAATGCCAATTACTCCATAATTAATAATAAAAAAAAAAGAGAATAGAAGTCCAAATAAATGGTTGACAATGAAAACCAAGAAAGAAATTTAAGTCTCATAGTGTTGTTCACCATAAAATACTGATAACCATGCTATGAAGGTTGGAGTTATATCCCTTATCAAAGAAGTTGGAATTATATCTTCACTGAGAATTAAAATGGCAGGAATTACCTCCAAATGGAGAAGACAAAAGATCTGAATCTAGGATAAGGTTTTGTCCAATATGAAACATCTAGTGTGGAACAACTAGATCTATCCAAATGGCAAAATTTCTTGGAAAGGTCCATATCAATCTAATTTACTGGGATTAACAAGAATATGTAAAACAAGAATCAATCACAGATGAGAAACATTACTTGACAACTCCTGGACCACCAAGATTAAACACAACAGAAAACTAGAATCTAAAAAAAAAAAAAAAAGAAAAAGAATAGAAATGAAAAACACCACAAATTAACTTGATATAAATCTAACAAATTTACCTCCATTGTCGTTCCCACTTCTGTATCAGCGTTAGTTTGAAAGAAATATACATCTTAGCTGTATAAGCTTAACATGTTCAGAGCAACAATGCCAACAACACCCCACCAACTCCTGGTCATTGAAGTGAAATTGTTTTTTCCTTATTGATCAATTTTGTGGTGATACTGTTTCAACAACTCAAATAACTAATCA
This sequence comes from Nelumbo lutea, assembly GCF_056320005.1. Taxonomy (NCBI): domain Eukaryota; kingdom Viridiplantae; phylum Streptophyta; class Magnoliopsida; order Proteales; family Nelumbonaceae; genus Nelumbo; species Nelumbo lutea. The sequence continues at coordinate 113,018,566 of NC_142685.1, read as the reverse complement.
AAGTGCTTATCCAGAAATTCTTATGTGGATTGGGCACTTGGAACTACTAGCATTATTCTATGATGTACATAGGGAACATCAGCAGGGTTCATGAGATTTTCAATGAAAATTTCCTACCTGAAATTCATATATTAATAATTCTCAGACGAGGCTTCAAATTTCATTGCAGTAGTTAGTGTTTTGTTAACGCATTCCTGGGTTCCTGCAGCAAACTTGCAGAGTTCCTTTCAGTAAGTTAAGGTATTTTAGCACATTTATGCTGGATAAGTTGTTAATTTTGAACTCTTACGCCTTCATATAAAGCACCCATAAAGACAAACATTTGTAAAGCTTTCATGAAAGCATTTTCTCATGGCAATTCTACAAGCTAGTCCAGATATCATCATAAACAGCCTTAACCCAACTATACAGGGTTGGCTACATGAATCCTATTTCGCCATTCCATTCTGTTTAATGTCATATCCATTGTTAAATTATGAGCGCTTAAATCATTTTTTACTACTTCAATCCATGTCCTTTTTGGTCTACCCCCAACCCTTCTAGACCATTCAATTTGCAACAGTCATTTCTTATGGGTGCATTTAATGGACTTCTATGCACGAGACTAAACCATCGTAGTATACATTTTCTCATTTTATCACCTATTGGAGTTTCTTCTAGGTTCCTTCAAATGGCTTCATTTCTGATCTATCCTTTCTAGATTTTCCACTCATCCATCTCAGTATAAACATTTCTGCCACACTCATTTTCTGGACACGTTATTTCTTGACTTCCCAACACTATGTTCCGTATAACATAGTTGCCCTTACAACTATTTTATTTAGGCCTCGTTCATTTTTCAGAAAGTTGTTTACCTGGGTAAATGTATTTACCTAGCAAAGTGTTACATAGGTAACATTTCCCAGGGTAAAGGCATTTACCTGTGTTCTTTTGTTGGGAAATTTTAGCAGGGTAAATGAGACAATTTCCCAAAAGAGCCCTAACTTTTGTGTGCTGGCAGGGGCATCTTAGTCCCACAATAGTTTGGCCAATTTTCCTCCTCCATAGGTAAGTGATTTACCCACAATAGTTTGGTCAATTTCCACATTGACCAACTCCATTGGTATCGCTCATCACATTAGGCTCCGGATGCACCCCCTCCCATTATTATTAAATTTACATATCCTTTCCTACAAGCTAGTCCAGTCTTTGCCAGAAAAGAAATACTAAAATTCACCTCAAATACACTGTGCAGTCAATCAACATCTGATACTTGATGCCTCAAAACTTAATTATCAATACATAGACTAGCTTGGCTACTTTCTGTCAGGCACCAACTGGAGCAAGCAGACAAGCAATCAATGAATTGATTACAATTTCATAATAAAACAGATTTAACAACCTGATATTATTTTAATACTTCAATCTCAGGAAAGAAATTGACCATAAAATAGCAATTAGTATAGAATTTACCGATGATAAACTCAACCACTTTACACTTGATTTCTGGATATTAGCAATTTAGATTATCAGTGAATCAATATTACAATCAGCAGAGAATTTGAGCCTATCATTTTAAAGTACGATGGTTATGCTCAAATTACCAAATACCTAATTGGAACTTGAAGAAATATTGTTAACCAAGAACTTGTAAGTGTAAATTACAATCAAAGCACAACAATATAATACAGGTTGAAAGACTACGTTCTATAAAGGAGTTAGAAACATACAGTTGGTCTCAGTGTCATTGTTTCTTAAACAATGGAGAGATCAATAGGTCCTTGGGGCTTGATTGCAGAAAACATTGAACCCCAAATTCGAAAAAAAAAATGTGCAACTTTGGTGTTAATCAGTTTAGACAACTCAACAGTAAAGCCTGATACAGGTATGCCTTCAGTCAATTCAACCTAACCAGTCACTGGAATTCAGAAACCCAGGAAAATAACTCCTTTCTTGAACTTTGAGTCAGGAAGCAACCTCAATCTCAGTTATGTCAACCTCATCCATCTCATTCTCCTTTCCAAAAGCAGGAGTTGGAGGTATATCTACTGAAAGGGTGCCTTCTAATACTTTAGCAACTTCCCCAAAGGAAGGTCTAAGGAATGGTGGGTCATGCATACACCAATGAGCTATTCTAAGCATTCTTTCTATGCCTTCCCACTCTACAACACTGTTATTTATCTCAGCTTTGTACTTCCTTTTAACCAAAGTGTACAGATTGTCTTTAGGTATGTCCCTATTTCCCATTAAAATCTGTAGCAGCATCTCTCCAAACATGTAGATATCTCTCTCAGGTAGTGACTCTGATGAAGAAGCAGCTTCCTTTTCTAGAAATCTCTGAAGTCCAAAATCCGTCACCTTAGGAACCAGCTTCTCATCAAGCAACACGTTCTCAAGCTTAAGATTGCCATGAGGAATGCATTGTTGACATTCAGAGTGCAAATATGCAAGGGCTCGTGCCACACCAAGAGCAATATCAAGCCTCTGGTGCCAGTTCAATTGGCTTCTGCCCCCCTTTGTATTGAGCAGCCATTTGTCAAGAGAACCATTGGGTATATACTCATAAATCAGAATTTTGTGCTTTGGCTCAAAGCAGAAACCTTTTAGAGGCACTAGATTTCGGTGGTGGGTGCCACCCAAGGTAGAAACTCCCATTCTGAAGTCCCTCTCCGAAGATGAAACAGCACCTAGCACCTTAGCAATTACAGGAGTTTGGTTGGGTAGGATACCTTTAAACACACTTTTCCCAAGTTGATCGGAGAAGTTGGTGGTCAGTTCTTTCACTTCTTCATAGGATAATCTGATAAGAGCACTGTAATGTGGGTTCATTTGTGCATCCTTCCCAAAGGGGATTCTACTCTGAGCCTTAATCTGCCTTCTCTGAAGGATGAACCAAAAGACAAACATCTCCAAAGTAAGAAAGGCGGATACTGTTATTAAAACTATTGCAATAATAGCAACCATTAGATTCTTACTACTCTCTACATGAGAAATGGATCTTTCTGATGATATGGGAATTGATGCTCCATTTCCACGAGCATTAGTTTCTTGGGCAGAAACTGCCACTGGAACAGAACAGACCTTCAAGAATGAATTTGCAGGGACAGATGGATCCATATACCCACTGATAAAGTTTGTTCTTTTGATGGTGCAAATGCCAGAACCATCATTCTTTGCAGTCACAGCAGTACAAGAAATGTCTTTGGAACAATACTCTTTGCAACCATCCTCACTTAACACAATATCAACATCATGAGGGGGATAAAGACTGTAAAGAACAGTATGCTTGAGTACCATTATGCTTGCTTTTGTCTTACAGCTCTGCAAATCAACCATTCTCCTGCACCCAGAAGGCCCAGTGTCCATTCCAAGAGGGGCAGCTCCAGAATTCCATGAATACTTGGATAAGCAATCACAAGTAGGTCCAGTTGAATTGTACTTACAGAAACTATAGAGACCACATGAACCAAAAACATCGCACTGGTTCTCAAGAGCTTGCCATCCCACCTTCCATGTAAGGACACTATTATCCCACGAGTACATTCTCAAGTTACCATCAGCATCCATCCGGAAATGCCTCAAAACCACAGATGGGTCATTAAAATCCCTGCTTGATTCGAACCAAACTGATCTGTTATAAGAATCAAAAAGTTCAATGACCCCGTTAGCCTGGAATCTTGCTTCCTCGACAACAACAGAGGATGTCAAATGGCTACTCCAGTAAGTCACATTGTTCTCCCAAACAAGAGAAAGGCCTCCATAGCGCTGAAGCACAAGTTTGTAATAGCTATAAATTGAACTCGTTGAAGGCGCTCGAAGGGCTTGAGGGAAATGGAGTGACTGGCCAGGAAGGAGTGTATTTGTTGGGCTACTAAAGCTCTCCCAAAGTATTTTCTCCTGATTATCCAGAAGAATTAGATTGCCATTGTTCATCAGAGTTGCGGTTTGAACACCCACGCTGTTAGTATTACTGCTCCAAACAAGCAAACCACTAAGGTTATCAAACAATACCAAGCTTCCATCCATGGAAAGCCTAAACGTGGAGTTCTCAGAAACCCTAAACCCACCACCAATAGTCCAAACAGGCACATTTGCAGCTATGTTTCCCAAGTTATACCGTATGCCAACAATAAAACCATCATAATCTTTCTGATAATCGTCCAAAAACCCGAAAGCAAAGACCCCATTCTCGGACACCCAGGTCCTACTTCTTTCATACCCAGATATCTCAAAACCAAGAGGGACTGAAACCATTGGAAGCACCTCACAAAACCCAGATACCCAAGAACCCAAAACAAGAAATACAGCTAAAATAGAGCCAAAACCACCAGAACAGTAGCGTTTACAGCGCTTACCTTCGAAATGCTTGATGGTAACTCTTGATTTGAGTTGCTTTCTCCAAATCCTATGCATTGCAACGGAGACCACCGAGTGAGTCATTTAGGAGTCAATGCCACAGAGTCGAAAAACAAGCAGATAGGGTGTGCTAAAGTTCTGGGGTGGAGATAAAACTCAAAAGCATGACGAAAATTAGTGAGCTTTATCAAAGATTTTCAAGAGGGGAGACTGTATTTGAGTCATGGGGACGGGATTGGTAGAGGGAGTAGCCCAGAACCAGAAGGACAACAAACAAGTCTCAAATCTTTTTTGAAGAAAACCATCGACATTCTGGCTTTCTCCCACTCAAGTACCAATTCTAGGGAATTTTTGTTCTGCATCTGGCAACAGTCTTTCTTGGATTAAGCAAATTATTATAATAAATAAAATCCAAATTTAAACTTGTTCGCCTGTTAATCTAAACTAGCAATAATCAATCAAATGACTTGCTTTTTCAAGTGGGCTCGTCGCTGCCTCGCTCAACGGTGCCTACCACACCAGGCCAGGCTAGATGAAAGGGTGAAAGCAGACAGATTTTACGTCTTTTTTTGCTGAGGATTGTACGGACGTTGCAGGAGTGTATTTGGTTTCATGCAAAAGGACAAGAAACCCAACAGTACGTATGAGCCACATGTCATTCCAACCCACATCATCTCTCTCGCTCCATCAGAAACTTTGGCTCCTTGGTTCTCGTCCCATTGGACGGACCGCCCCACCCTGCTCTTCTCCACTGACTCACTCATCGAAGCCTCGTTCATTGGTGGTTGATTTCTTCGATGAAGAAGTGCAAAGCAAAGTGGCGCTGGTTGGACTGAACAAAACTCAAAATGTGGATCGGGTTTGCAGTTTTTACTTTGTTTGCACTTTGCATCAGGCGGCGTTTCATAAATTAGAAATTTAAAAAGTTAAAAGGATATTAAAAGTGTTTGGAATATGAAAAGAGACATAATTATTTTTTTACTTTTTAGAAACTTAAATATAAAAGATTATTTGTGTTGGATCAAATTTTTAGCATCTGAATTTTATTAATTTTACTATTTTATCTCTAAAATAGGCTATTTGATAATTTTGAGTTTAATTTGCATTATTTCATAAAAAATAATTTATTAAATTTAAAATAATATTGAAAATATGAATAAATTATAAAAAATAAAAAATAATTTATTAAAATAAGAATAAAATTGAAAAATACATATTAATTTATAAATTAAAATTAAATTATTAAGAGTTAAAATAATAATGAAAATAGTAATAAAGACCATGGAGCAATAAAAATTTTATTAATTATCAATTTAATATCTTAAAACTATTAAAATATTTAATAATTAATAAAAATTAAAATAATTAATAATTAATACAAATATAATTTATAAAAAATAAAAAATAATTTATTCAAATAAGAATAAAATTGGAAAAAACTACCGCTACTAATGAGAGTTGCAACGGCGGTGGCTAGAAGATAGGTGTATGTGTGTGTGTGTGTGGGTGTGTGTGTGTGTGTGTGTGTGTGCGTGTGAGAGAGAGAGAGAGAGAGAGAGAGAGAGGAATAGAAGACACGTCACTACTGAGAGTTGCAACAATGGTGACGGGAAAGAAGAAGAAGAAGAGAGGGAAGAAAGTTCATAATCTAGAAAAAATGGAAGGTTCGAGGTTTGGTAGAGACAACGTCACTCTGTCGAGCCTCAGGCCCTTTCTGCCTTCTGAGCCTCTCAATGTTGATTTCCGACTTTCCGTTATTGACTCGTTGGATTTGGGTGTTAATCGTTGCCTCTGAGTGTTGCAGCAACGGTGGCGGGAAGACAGGAGAGAGAGAGAGAGAGAGAGAGAGAGAGAGAGAGAGAGAATGGGGCTTTTATTGGGTTAAAATATGGGTATTTTTCAACTTTATGCCACGTCTAAAACGCATCTAAGCGTGTTAAGTAACGGGTTTGGGTCTTACAATTTAAGATCATATTTCAGATGCACTACCAAATGAGCTTGGCATGTGAAAAGAAGATATTTCAGACGTCAGACCTCTGAAAAGAGTTATCAAACACCACCTCAGTTCAAAAACCCTGAGAAAAAGCTAATAAGTCTGATGTTTGAAAATTAAAAAAAATTATATCTAAAAATATTTAAAAAATGGGCGTTTTTATGGTTTATTTGATATTTAAATGTAAATGGTATTAAGATGAAACCTGAATGTTTAGTACTTAAAAACACTATTTCAAATAGGGATAGTATAAGTTTTTTCAACATGATGTGACGGGCCAAGACATGCTACTAATAAAATAAAATAAAGGTATGCAATTTGGGTGAACCAACCCAGAGCCTAAATCGGTTCAAAATTTTACATGGATGGATTTGGATTTTCAGTCCTTGAATTGGGTTTGGACCTAGCCTATAGGTAATCCAAATTTGACCCAACTTTGTTGCAACCTGAACCTGACCTAACTAGATATATATTCATACATATATAAATATAAAAGTATATATATAGCCAAAAATCACAGTTCGTTCATCAAACAATAAATGATTACACTCATCCAAACACTACAGACCTGATAAATTTTGAAGTGGATGACCACGTCTAGAGATTTTATACTTGACAGCTTGAAAGCATACTTGGCAAGCCCATGGGCTGCACGATTACATGTATAAAATGTATATGAGAAAGCAAGAGAGGAGAAAGGCTGAGCAATTGTCCTACATTTTGCAATCAATGTAATGCCTAATCTCCACGAAGGGTTAGAATCAGAGGAAAGAAGAGATTGGATGATTAACTTGGCTTCACTTTCGAGAATAATGTTATCCATAGTCATCGACCTGGCAAGCTAGAGAGGAGGAACAAGCATTCAAGGCTTGGACAACCACGAAACTAGGGGTGTCAATTGGACTGGAAATCCGATCCAGTCCAATGCGAGTCCATTATAAATGGATCAGGTCCAATCCAATTTAATGGGTATTTTGGACTAAATTGGATTGGCCAAATTCAATGTCTGAACTGTCCAATCTGTTCAAATTCATTTTGATTTAGATTGGTTTTAACCTAAATCCGGTTCAATAATACATATATTCTTATCTTATATCAATGAATCAGATATTGGCTTAATCCAATCCAATCCAATATAAATTTATTACATACGGATTTGGTCCAATCCAATTTAATAAATATTTTGGATCGGATTAGTCCAGTCCAATATGTCTTATTGGTTCATCCAATACAAAATCGGTCCATTAACACCCTTACATGAAACCACCTACCTAGTTTCGAATAACAAGCTTTGTTCTAGCGGTCAAAGTAGTAGTAGGATGCTCATCCACATTATGCAATAACAAGAATCTTATAAGGTCAGATACATGAGCTTTTATAGCTAGTATAATCGATCTGTGAGAGAAATAAGTATATTCCATATAGACTTTGCTCCTCATTTTCCAAATGTACCATAGAGTCATTATACCATGTATAAGAAGTGGCATAGAATTGAAGTAATGAAGTTAGTTATCGAACCGAACCCAAGTGCATCAAATTATACAGGCTGGGCTTAGGTTGAAAAAATCGGGCTTAACCTCAGGCAAGCTCCAAGCTCAGGCCTTAGGCCCAAATCTTTAGATTGGGCCTGGGTTGACTATAAACCTATCTCAATACATAGGGGTCTTGCAGCCCAAGAAAAAAAAAGCTTAAAAAATAAGCCCATGATTTGGGTCAGTTTTGCTTCAGGGTCAATCGGTTTCGATTTAATCAATGAATAAACCAACTAGGTCGGGTTGGTTGAAGAAAATGACTAAACTGACCCAACCCAACCTATAAACACCCTACTTATTGGTTTAATCTAGGAGTGATCATTTCAACCCGGCCCAGCCCGGCCCGACCTGGAAATTCCAGGCTTGGGCCTGCGTTTTGTGTTCAAGCTCGGTCTGGGCCCGAGCCCACATTAGGCCCGCAAATTTCAGGGCCGGGCTTGGGCTTAATACTTCAAGTCCGGCCTGGCCCGCATATACTTAAACTTGCACATTTTGTGTATAATTTATACATATGTATACATGTTATTTTACATTATATTATATATAAATATTATAACATGACATGTATAATATGTAATATTTTATATTATATAATGTATAAAATAAGTTTATATGCATGTTATGTCATTTAATATATAGATATATAATGTTTTACATATGAGTGACATTGGCCCAGAATCATGCCCGGCCCATGCCTGGGTCCACATCAAACCCACAAATTTTAGGGCCGGGCTTGGGCTTAATACTTTAAGCCCGGCCTGGCCCACATATACATAAACTTGCACATTTTGTGTATAATGTATACATGTTATTTTACATTATATTATATATTTTATATATAAATATTATAAAATGACATGTATAATTTATATTATATGTAATATTTTATATTATATAATGTATAAAATAAATTTATATGCATGTTATGTCATTTAACATATAGATATATAATGTTTTACATATGAGTGACATTGGCCCAGAATCAGGCCCAATCCGGCCCGGGCCTATATAAACTTGGGCTAGGGCTTATGGTTTAGGCCCGGAACCTTGGGCCCGGGCCTAAGCTATAGCCCTTATCATAAATGCAAAGCCCGGTCTATCATCACCCCTAGTTTAGTCCCGGCCTGGTTCTGTATAGACTCGGGCTAGGGCTTATGATTCAGGCCCAACACCTTGGGCCGGGCCGGGCCCAGGCCTAAGTTATAGCCCTTATCATAAGTGCAAAGCTTGGCCCATGGTCACCCCTAGTTTAGTCCCGGCCCAAACACTCCCAAACAGTTACTTTACAATTTTACTTTGTATTATTAAGGCTCAATTTGGGAAGAGTACAAATATAAATATATACAATATAAATACATATAAAATACAAGGATTTGCAATCTCTAGTGATGAAGGAAGATTTGGCCCGACCTCTTTATTATGAGACACGTGGCAGAAACGACAACTCGGAAAAAGGGGTCAAGCCTAGGCGGGAACAAGGGGACACACTTCGCCGAACTAACCCACCTTGTAACAGCTCGGGATAGACTTCGCCGAACTGACCACCTTGTAACAGCTCGGGGTAGACTTCGCCGAATTGCCGCCTTGTAACAGCTCGGGATACATTTCGCCGAACTGACCCACCTTGTAACAGCTCGGGGTAGACTTCACCGAACTGCCACCTTGTAACAGCTCGGGACACACTTCGCCGAACTGACCCACCTTGTTACAGTTCGGGATACCTCCGAGCTCAAGACCGCCTCGCTCAGCACTTCGCATCATCTTCTAGGCACCAAAGCCAAACAAGTCGTACCATGCCTGGCACCAGGGAAGTCCGTGCCCGAGGGCGCCATGCCTGACTAACTTGGGATCTGACGTTTTGGCAGCAGCACTCTAAACGGCCACCTGCCACCGCCATTGACGCCGCCATCTCCAGTTAGACGGTTAGGCAGTGACGGTTCTGTCTCAGCAGAAGGGACGACGGCCGAGTTGACAAGCGCAAGGGTAATCATACCCAATCTGACAAGGGCCTCGGGACGAGTATGCGAAGTGACTATAAGAGCTCTCTGCCCCCCGACAACGGAGGTATGCAAACTTTGCGCTATCTGGTATTACCTTGCTTTCGAAAGATTCTAACTTGAGCTTCGGAGCCTCTACACCGGGTTCACCCCGGAGCTTTCCCATCTCTCCCGTTTCAGGATCCCTGCTACCCCGTTCGAAAGCAAGGCAGCGGACAGCTAAGACCAGCCGGATCGCGCTCCATAGAGGACTTACCTCGGCCGATGCCCTGTCCCGGTTAGCCAGCACGAGTCACAACAATATGAGAACTGTGTACATAGAGGACTTACCTCGGCCTAGTATTCTCGGGGGGACAGAGGAGGTCGCTCCCATCTTAGAAGCAGAGCCAAGCTGGATCGATCCACTCGCGAGCTTCCTGATAGACGGAACCCTCCCTGTAGAACGCAATGCCGCCAAAAGGGTGCAGCGCCAGGCGGCCAAATATGTCATAATAGACGAACGGTTATACCGACGGTCGTACACGCTCCCCTATTTGCGGTGCCTGCGACCTACCGAAGCCGAGTTTGTACTCCGCGACACTCATGAAGACCTGTGCAGCGGACACTTGGGGGGTAGAGCACTCGCCCAAAAGGCACTTCGACAAGGATACTACTGGCCAACGATGAAGGCAGAAGTTGTCGAGCTCGTCAGAAAATGCGACAAGTGTCAGAAGCACGCTAACATCCACCATCAACCTGCCTCCGACCTCAAATACCTCGCCAGCCCGTGGCCCTTTGCACAATGAGGCATCGACCTCCTTGGGCCATTCCCACCGGCAACAGGCGGGAGAAAATTCTTAGTTGTTGCGGTAGATTATTTTACGAAGTGGATAGAAGTCGAACCTCTGGCAACTGTTACGGCCCGAAACATACAGAACTTCTTTTAGAAGAACATAGTATGTCGGTTCGGATTACCTCGGGTTCTAATTTCCGACAACGGCAAACAGTTCGAGGATATCAAGTTCCAAGAGTGGTGCCAGGACATGGGGATTCGGCAAAATTTCACGTCAGTCGCGCACCCACAGGCAAACGGTCAGACGGAAGTAATGAACAGAGCCATCCTGCGTGGACTGAAAGCACGCCTGGATTGAGCTAAGGGATTGTGGGCCGAAGAGCTACCAAGTGTCTTATGGGCTCACCGAACGACCGAAAAAGCAGCCACGGGAGAAACCCCCTTCAACCTCACCTACGGCACTGAAGCGGTGATCCCGGCGGAAATCAAAATACCAACGTTGCGATTAGAAACATACGACGATCGGACGAACGGAGACGAGTTACGCACCAACCTCGACCTACTGGACGAGGTAAGGGACCTCGCGCACATCCGGACAGCGACATACCAGCAGCACGTAGCTCACTACTACAATAGCAGAGTAAAGCGACGAAGCTTCCAAGTCAGCGACCAGGTCCTCCGAAAAATTATGGTGCCCGAACCCGGCGTCGGCAAGCTTGGACCTAATTGGGAAGGGCCCCATAAAGTAAAAACAGCGCTCGGGAGCGCATATGAACTCGAAACCTTGGAAGGCAAACGAGTACCACGAACATGGAACATCGTGAACTTGAGGCGATACTACCTATAAACCACCTAGCGAAGTGGACGAAATCAGGCCATGTGCCACAAGGCAAGCCGAGGAACTTCAGCACATTATCAGCTCGGCAAAAAATCAGTTCGCGGCATAAAAGGCCACGGAAATTTGAGCAAGGGGAAGATGAGCAAGGGGAAAAAGACACTCCATTGCAAGAAAAAGTACACTAGCAAAAAAAAATTACATGCCCGGAGCCACTTCTTCGCCATCGGAAGGCACTTCAACAACACCCGAAGGCCCTGCCTCTCCTTCAGAGTCCAGCTCGCCATCGGCAGCATTGGCCATCTCCTGAGTTATGCGCGAAGTGGTTATGGCACTTACATCGAGGTCGGGGTATGTATTCCGGATCATCCACCGGCTCAACTTGAACCCCCTCTTGTAAGAGTCCACCATCAGGTCGTCAAAATGCGGGGAGGCAATGTAGTCTTCAACTGCCTTCTTTTTGGCATCTTCAATGCCTTGGGAGAAAATCTGTGTTCTCTCCCTAATGTCCTCCTGAAGATACTCGACTTGGTGCTGCAAATCCAACTTCAAGTCCGCCATGTACTTGACAACTACCCCCATGGCCTCGGCGTCACGCTGAGAACTCGCCTGTCTGGCCATCGCGACGCGAGTAGCCTTTTCAGCAGCGTAAGCAGCCGCCTTAGCAGCCCGGGTATTTGCCTCTGCAGCACGGAAGGCTTCTTCAGTAGCATGAGCAGCAGCCTCAACAGCTCGCGCCTGTCGCGAGCTCCTCTCCACTTGGGCCTCCAAGGCATGAATCGAAGAATTCACCTACCAAAAGAAACAAGTGAGCAAAAAGACAACAGAAGCAACGGAATTAAAAAAAAAAGAATCTCACTTACCACCATGGCATGTGTTATGGCGCGGCAAGCGACCTGATTCAGGGGAAGATCGGTCCACGCCGCGACCTCCTCGGGGAAAGTAGCATCCCTACTCTTTTGAAGAGCGTAGTTCGGCATCAACACGCTCCTAAACTCCCCTTGAGCTCCTGAGCCTGAGGGCCCAGCCCGCGTATGAGCAGACCCGGAGTGAGGAGCACTTGAGTACGTAGGAGCGCCCGTATGAGTGGTTTCAGCGAAAGGCGCCCCGGCAGTCTCGTGCACCGGTGGAGTCACTTCGGGCTCCCTAGGCAGATCCTCTGTCATATGGTCTGGGGCTTGGGGCTCCTCATCCAGGGGTAGCTCATTACGAGTTCGCTTGGCGAACCGCTTCCTCCTCTTCATACCTTGGAACAAACGCCCGCCGCGAGTTCTCTCCGCATCCATCACACCTGCAGAACGAGTTCGACATCAGAAAAAATGAAGGAACAGAGCAAGCAAGAAACCGCATAGCCAGAAACCTACCCGAACTCAGGCCGGCTGCAAAAAGCTTAGCCTCCGTTAAGTAGTGGTGGCACTTTTAGCCTTGCCGTGCCCACTGCAGGAGACCCTTCACCGTCTCTTTATCAAGAGTTACGCCCGAGTCGGGAGCGGCCTCACCCCACCCGGTCTGAAAGGGCCATCCTTGTGCACTTCGCACGCCGAAGTATTCTCGCTTCCACGTCGGGACCTTGTTAGGGAGATCGTGCAGAAGCTTAAAACCCTGGCGAGGAGTAAGGTAATACGCCCGTCTCCCCCAGGATGAGGACCCGCCTGTCTCTTGAGCATCAAGATAGAGGAGAATATCTCTAAGTCCAAGGGGAAGTTCTGCTCGCAAAAAAGGGATATCGTCCCCACCAGGTTCCGAATAGAGTTCGGATGAATCTGGCCAATGGTGACACCGAAGTGGTTTATGACTTCGACGAGAAGGGGATGGAAAGGAAGTCGCAACCTTGCAGCGAGCTGCTCTCAAAAAATCACGATCTCGTCGGGACCGTGTTCCCAAGGAAAGCTACCCGAAGGAATGAAATATGTGTACCCCCCAGGAAGATTGTAGGACAGAAGTATGGATTGAAGCCCCTCAGGCGTCATGGTCGAAGGACCAAACCTGTCTAGCATTCGACCTCGGCGGGAGGTAGACGCCAAACTGCCCGAAGCAACTCGGCCCACTAGTTCATAGTCTTCAAGCTCCACCTCAGGATTACTGAGGCAGTCTGGGGACACGGCTCGGTTGGTGGAACCTACGTCGGCCCTACTCGAAGAATCGTCTGATCTATCAAAGCTAGACATTGGGGAAAAGATAGATTCAAGAAAGCACTCACCGGAAAGTTTGAAGAACAAGCTAAAGAACCGTGAAGACTGTATAACCAGCCTTGACGCGAGCTGGAAGAGACTCAGACGCGAGTTGGAAGGTTGGACGCGAACTCGATAGACAACCGCAGAAGTGACAAACCAACCGGGGTCCCCCACTATTTATAGCTACAGTAACCAAGAATCGACCGTACAGACTAAAGACGATCCGACGGCCCACGTTCTTACAAACCGCGCAACCGTTAAAGTCGAGACGTGATTGGCGCATGTCTTTCCGAAAAAAGTGAAACGTCAGCACGTCTTTTTGAAACCGACGTCGCTTCGACACGCGTCTTTTCGAATCTGACGCGCCGCACATCTCCCTGACAGTCGACGGTGAACGTATAACAGTGGCGTGCCTTTTTGAAATGACCCGCTGTCACGTCCCAGCAGCGCGAGTTGGTTTGAAATTTAAAACGCACGGTCACAACCACCAGCGTTCTTGAGTAAGGCACGCTTCCAGCCTTCTCGAAAACCGAAAAAAAACCCTAGCAAAAGCATCTCATACAGTGAAGGTTTGAAGGACGGGACAAACCTACAACCACCTCGTGAAAACTCCCCGCACCATGGCAAGGCCCTCGGCGCAAGGAGTGGGGGGCAATTGATGAAGGAAGATTTGGCCCGACCTCTTTATTATGAGACACGTGGCAGCAACGACAGCTCGGCAAAAGGGGTCAAGCCTATGCGGGAACAAGGGGACACACTTCGCCGAACTAACCCACCTTGTAACAGCTCGGGGTAGACTTCGCCGAACTGACCACCTTGTAATAGCTCGGGGTAGACTTCGCCGAATTTCCACCTTGTAACAGCTCGGGATACATTTCGCCGAACTGACCCACCTTGTAACAGCTCGGGGTAGACTTCGCCGAACTGCCACCTTGTAACAGCTGGGGACACACTTCGCCGAACTGACCCACCTTGTTACAGTTCGGGATACCTCCGAGCTCAAGACCGCCTCGCTCAGCACTTCGCATCATCTTCTAGGCACCAAAGCCAAACAAGTCGTACCATGCCTGGCACCAAGGAAGTCCGTGCCCGAGGGCGCCACACCTGACTGACTTGGGATCTGACGTTTTGGCAGCAGCACTCTAAACGGCCACCTGCCACCGCCACTGACGCTGCCATCTCCAGTTAGACGGTTAGGCAGAGACGGTTCTGTCTCAGCAGAAGGGACGACGGCCGAGTTGACAAGCGCAAGGGTAATCATACCCGATCTGACAAGGGCCTCGGGATGAGTACGCGAAGTGACTATAAGAGCCCCTTGCCCCCCCGACAACGGAGGTATGCAAACTTTGGCATGTGATTTTCAGAGCTGTTTGCGTGAGAGTGACACCACGACTGCAACTTATGCCATACACAAGTAATATAACCACAAAGAGAAAGAAGAGGGGGTAATAGTGTGACCTGATTATGATTTTAAAGCTGATGTAATAACACTGAAATAACAAATTGAGGATTCAGACATAGACCCCATCAACCAGAGCTGTTTAAACAATCCCAACCACCTTCGAGGATGAATATTAATTGGACAATCACCGTCAATGTAATCAGCACCAAAAACATTGTCTTTCTAAATTCATATTCACACAAGTTCATTTGAGGGCTGTATATAATTTTAACTGCAAAAGGGCAATGGAAATTTGAGTGTGGACCCCTAAAAGAAACTGCAGCAGTAATGTTAACTGCAATGACCATCCACCATATGAGGGCATTTGAGACCCCTAGTTGTAGGCCTTCCAGCACTTTTGAGACCTTAAATTGCAATAGAACAGCTACTGCAGTTCCCAATGTGAGACCAATACCTGGAGCAAAACATGATAATTGTCTTACAACATTCCAGCTCCAGTGGACTATAGGGGGCACTGCCAACAACATGAAGCTCATTATGAAAAGCAAGACACAGATATATAAGCACACAGACAACATATATGGGGTCAGCTACATGAATCCTGTTTGACATTCTGTTCTGTTTAGTGCCATATCCATTAAATTATGAGCACTTAAATCAATTCTTACTACTTCAACCAATTAGGTAAACATCTAATCACTAATTAAATAAATAATAGGTCCATATAAACGTACAGACAACACAACAAAATCATTGGATGGTTTCATGACCAGTTCCTCAGGGGGTGTTGAGGAATTATATAGCAGGGGGGGAAAAAAAAGCTTCGCTGCCCAATCAACTTAACAACTGGAAGTTACATATTTTGATAATAAAATTTTCTTTTCAATGATCAAAAAAATCAACTTGACTACCTTCTCAACCATTTTCTCAAGGCAATGACAAAGGCATCTAACTGTTCAGGAAAAAAAAAAAGGATTTTGCCAACTGGGGGGTTGGCATCAAATATATTATGCTCCAAAATAGAAAAATACTGGTAAAAAAATGTTTACTGGAGGCAACACAACTTTTTTTCTGAAAGAAAGGTAATGAAATCTGTATATGATAAAGAAATTACTGTACTCACTACAATTAATAGAATTTTCTTTTCTGAATTCTCCAGAGTTTTAAATGGTTGAAGTAAGTTTCCTACATAAGATTATTCTGATACATGGTTTTTTCACTGAAAGAAAATTAATCTTTTCTTTTTTTTTTTTTTACAATGCTCCATTTTAAAAGCCCACTAGCCTGAAGTCACTAGCTAGTAAAACCCACTAATTAATACCAATGCTCATTGTGATTTTAACATTACCAAAAAAGAAAAAGAAAAAAAAAGCAATATTGAATTATCATAGGCATGCTTTGTACTTTTGACTGCAAAGGTACATTAATGTTCTGCATAGGTGGGACATAGCCAAATGAATGATATAGTAGAAAAAACTCAGAAACAGATTTGTCAACTCATGAAAGTCATCTATAAGCCTCAAAAAAGTACAACCTTCATGTGTATATTGGCTGTAAATGTTGATTCAGGGTCCAAATCACAAATTGTTGCCAAAAAGAAACAAAGAATTTTCAAGAAGGGATAAAACTTACTAATTGCCAGGAGTTCAGAGTTCCTATAATAGGAATTTGTACAGCACTGGATTCAGGAAATCTTCCACTCTGTCAAAAGCAACACAAATTTGCAGCACTTATCCAAATTATGAGCATGTTGTGGATGTAAACCCAGAAGAGAAAAAATGCAGGGAAAGCAATATGAAGGGGTATAGACATACTAATTTACTTCTAACATGTTTTCAAATTGTATGTCAAGAAGAAATCCTTGGACCCGATCTCATTAGCACCATGTGATTTGTAATGGTGAGACCCGACACCATAAACAATTCAATAATTAATATATGAAAGCCACATGATTAGCAAGTTGTCCACTCTCTGTATACCAAATAACCCTTCAGAAGTAAGAACTTTAAGAATGGAATAAAAAATTCAACAGGGTTTATGTTTGAAACATTTCCTCTGGGGCCACGGGGGTTTGGGACTTGAAAATTGATTATTAGTTTAGATCCTTGACAAGACAAATCCACAAAAGTCAAGTGATTGCAAATTGTAATGACGACTAAAAGTTAATTTCACAACTCCATGAGTATAAAAATTTTTGTTCTTCTTTTTCTTCTTTTATGGATTTTTTTCCAATAATTGAACTAATTCAATGGATAAGGTGGTAGAAATGCCATGAAAATGGAAAAGGCGTTACAGCAGAATTTGGGGTGTTTAATGTCCTTTAGCCTTATTATTGAGAGATATTTCCCAGAGTTAAGATTAACGTTTTTTATTGGATATGGCACTGAACAGAATGGAATGATGAAACAGGAATCATGTAGATAACTCCATATAGTTGGGAGTTGGGATAAGGCTGTAATGCTGGTGATGGCAATCATGGCATTAACATTTTTTATTCTATTGTTTAAGACAGAAGTTAAACCAAGTTTACCATGCTAACATTTTGTACCAAATGGAATTACGGAAACAACTACAAATGACAATTAATCCAATGATTAATAAAAAAATAAGATTATGGAAGACCAAATAAATGGTTTACCATGAAAACCAAGAAAGAAAGTCTTATAATGTTGTTCAACATAAAATACTGATAAACATGCTATGAAAATTGGAATTACATCTTTTCTGAGAACTAAAATGACAAGACCACCAAAATTGAATACATTGATAAAACACATTTAAAAAATAGAAATAAAAAAATCCTTTAAATTAACTTGATATAAATCAATCTAATGCATTACCTTTGTGACACTAGCAGAAGATGCATGGTAATAGAAATTTGCCATAGCCATTGTGCTTCTTTGCAATGAAACCATTTTGTCTAATGTCTATACATTTATCTCTATTGCCTTTCCCTCTTCCCTATCAGTCTTAGACGTAAATTAAGTAGACATCTTAGTTTTATAAACTTAACATGTTCAGAGAAACAACACCTCAGCAACTCCTGGTCATTGAAGTGATAATGTTTTTTTTATTGATCAATTTTCAGGTGATATTATTTCAATAACCAAACTAGTATTACTCTATGGTGTATATAGGGAACAAAAACAAGGTCCATGAAACTTTCAATCAAAATTTCCTACATGAAAATTCATAGATTGATAATTCTCAGACAAGGCTTTAAATTTCATTGCAGTAGTTAGTCAGTGTTTTATTAAAACATTCCCAGGTTCCTGCGGCAAAATTAAATAGTTACTTGCAGTAAGTTAAGGTATTCTAGCACATTTATTCTTGATATTGTGTTCATTTGAATTCATGCCTTCATATAAAGCACCTATAAAGACAAACATCTGTGAAGCTTTCACGAAAGCAAATTCTCATTAGCATTTTTTTTCTGATCAGCAATAAGGATTGATTCATTAATTTCTCATTAGCAATTCTGCAAGCTAGACCAATCCTTGCCAGAAAATGAAAGACTAAATTGACCTAAAATACCTCAGCACTTAGTTACCAGTACATAGACTAGGGTAACCGAACCAGTACTACAGGTTTTTGGAAAACTGGTAAACGAAACCGAACCGAAGCCAGTCGGTTAACGGGTTGACCAGTCTGGCTAACCGTCAGTTCGGTTCGTCGGTTTTTCAGTTTTTTAATTTTTACAATATATTATAAAAATATATAAATATATAATAAAAAAGTACAAATGTATATAAAATATTATATTTTAAATAATAAATAATATATCATATATTATAAATATATACTTATATATAATAAATATTTATTAATTTATAATATATAAAAAATATATATAATATACATAATATACATAAATATATATATAATATAGAAATATATGTATGCCGGTCAGTTCGGTTAACTGTCGAATCTCTATATTGGTTAACCAAAACCGAACTGGTACCTTCGGTTTTTTTAAAACACCGAACCAACCGGTTCGATTAACCAATTTTTCGGTTTTTTTTTCTTTCTTTGCTCACCCCTAACATAGACTAGCTTGGAAACTTTCTGTCATACTCCATGAATTGGTGACAATTTCCTAATAAAATAGATTTATCCAATTGATATTATGTTAATACTTCACTCTAAGAAACTGACCATAAAAGAGCAATTAGCACGGAATTTACTGATGATGCACTCAGCCACTTTACAGAATCAATTTCTGGATATTAGCATATCAGTGAATCAATATTACAATCAGCGGACAATTTGAGCCCTCAATTTATAGTTTGGCGGTTATGCTCAAATTACCAAATACCTAAATGGAACTTGAAGAAATACTGTCAACCAAGAGCTTGTAAGTCTATATTACAATCAAAGGTCAATTATATAATACAAGCTGAAAGACTAAGCTCTTAGAGGTGTCAGAAACATACAGTTGGTCTTGATGTCATTGTTTCTTAAACAATGGAGAGATCAATAGGTCTTTAGGGCCAGATTGCAGAGAGCACTGAGCCCCAAATTCAGCAAAAGGGTGCAACTTTGGTGCTAATCAGTTTAGACAATTCAATGGTAAAGCCTGATACAGGTATGCCTTCAGTCAATTCAACCTAACCAGTCACTGGAATTCAGAAACCCAGGAAAATAACTCCTTTCTTGAACTTTGAGTCAGGAAACTACCTCAATCTCAGGTATGTCTCCCTCATCCATCTTATTCTCCTTTCCAAAAGCAGGAGTTGGAGGTATATCTACTGAAAGGGTGCCTTCTAATACTTTAGCAACTTCCCCAAAAGAAGGTCTAAGGAACGGTGGGTCATGCATACACCAAAGAGCTATTCTAAGCATTCTTTCTACACCTTCCCACTCTACAACACTGTTATTTATCTCAGTTTTGTACTTCCCTTTAATCAAAGTGTACAGGTTGTCTTTAGGTATGTCCCTATTTCCCATTAAAATCTGTAGCAGCATCTCCCCAAACATGTAGATATCTCTCTCAGGTAGTGACTCTGATGAAGCAGCAGCTTCCTTTTCTAGAAATCTCTGGAGTCCAAAATCCGTCACCTTAGGAACTAGCTTCTCATCAAGCAACACGTTCTCAAGCTTAAGATTGCCATGAGGAATGCATTGTTGACACTCGGAGTGCAAATACGCAAGGGCTCGTGCTACACCAAGAGCAATATCAAGCCTCTGGTGCCAGTTCAATTGGCTTCTTCCCCCCTTTGTATTGAACAGCCATTTGTCAAGGGAACCATTAGGTATATACTCATATATCAGAATTTTGTGCTTTGACTCAAAGCAGAAGCCTTTTAGAGGCACTAGATTTCGGTGGTGGGTGCCACCCAAGGTAGAAACTCCCATTCTGAAGTCCCTCTCAGAAGATGAAACAGGATCTAGCACCTTAGCAATTACAGGTGTTCGGTTGGGTAGGATACCTTTAAACACACTTTGCCCAAGTTGATCTGAGAAGTTGGTGGTCAGATCTTTCACTTCTTCATAGGATAATCTGATAAGAGCACTGTAATGTGGGTTCATTTGTGCATCCTTCCCAAAGGGGATTCTACTCTGAGCCTTAATCTGCCTTCTCTGAAGGATGAACCAGAAGACAAACATCTCCAAAGTAAGAAAGGCGGATACTGTTATTAAAACTATTGCAATAATAGCAACCATTAGATTCTTACTACTCTCTACATGAGAAACGGATCTTTCTGATGATATGGGAATTGATGCTCCATTTCCATGAGCATTAGTTTCTTGGGCAGAAACTGCCACTGGAACAGAACAGATCTTCAGGAATGAATTTGCAGGGACAGATGGATCCATATATCCACTGATAAAGTTTGTTCTTTTGATAGTGCAAATGCCAGAACCATCATTCTTTGCAGTCACAGCAGTACAAGAAATGTCTTTGGAACAATACTCTTTGCAACCCTCCTCACTTAACATAATATCAACATCATGAGGGGGATAAAGACTGTAAAGAACAGTATGCTTGAGTACCATTATGCTTGCTTTTGTCTTACAGCTCTGCAAATCAACCATTCTCCTGCACCCAGAAGGACCAGTGTCCATTCCAAGAGGGCCAACTCCAGAATTCCATGAATACTTTGATAAGCAATCACAAGCGGGTCCTGTTGAATTGTATTTACAGAAGCTATAGAGACCACATGAACCAAAAACATCGCACTGGTTCTCAAGAGCTTGCCATCCCACCTTCCATGTAAGGACACTATTATCCCACGAGTACATTCTCAAGTTACCATCAGCATCCATCCGGAAATGCCTCAAAGCCACAGATGGGTCATTAAAATCCCTGCTTGATTCGAACCAAACTGATCTGTTATTAGCGTCAAAAAGTCCAATTACCCCGTTAGCCTGGAATTTTGCTTCCTCGACAACAACAGAGGATGTCAAATGGCTGCTCCAGTAAGTAACATTGTTTTCCCAAACAAGAGAAAGGCCTCCAGAGCGCCGAAGCACAAGATTGTAATAGCTAGAGAGAGAATTAGTTGAAGGCGCTCGAAGGGCTTGAGGGAAATGGAGTGACTGACCAGGAAGGAGAGTGTTGGTTGGGCTACTAAAGCTCTCCCAAAGTATTTTGCCCTCATTACCCAGAAGAACCAGATTGCCATTGTCCAGCAGAGTTGCAGTTTGAACACCAATGCTGCTAGTATTACTGCTCCAAACAAGCAAAGCACTGAGGTTATCAAACAATACCAGGCTTCCATCCATGGAAAGCCTCAATGTGGAGTTCTCAGAAACCCTAAATCCATCACCAATAGTCCAAACAGGCACATTTGCAGCTTTGTTTCCCAAGTTATACCGTATTCCAACAACAAACCCATCATATTCTTTCTGATAATCATCCAAAAATCCGAAAGCAAAGACCCCATTCTCAGACACCCAGGTCCTACTTCTTCCGTACCCAGATATCACAAAACCAAGAGGGACTGAAACCATTGGAAGCACTTCACAAAACCCAGAGGCTAAAGAATCCAAAACAAGAAATAGAGCTAAAATAGAGCCAAAACCACCAGAACAGTAGCGCTTGCAGCACTTACCTTCGAAATGCCTGATGCTAACTCTTGGTTTGAGCTGCTTTCTCCAGACCCCATGCATTGCAACGGGAACCACCGAGTGAATCATTTAGGAATCAATGTCACAGAGTTGGAAAACAAGCAGATGAGGTGTGCTAAAGTTCTGAGGTGGGGATAAAACTAAAAAGCATGATAAAAAGTAGTGAGCTTTATCAAAGATTTTCAAGAGGGGAGACTGGAGACACTGTATTTGAATCTTGGGAACGGGATTAGTAGAGAGGTACTAGCCTAGGCTAGAAGGACAAGAAACAAGTCTTAAATCATTTTTTGAAGAAACCCATTGACATTTTTGCTTTCTCTCTCTCAAAATACCAGTTCTCGGGGGAATTTTTGTTCTACAGCTGGTTAACAGTCTTTCTTGAATTAATTAAGCAGAATGTTATATTAAATAAAACCCAAATTTTAAAATTTAAATTTGCTCAATTGTTAATCTAAATAATTAAGAATAGCCTAAAAAGGATTAATTCTGATGAGTTCAGAGTTTCTTTTCCTAGTGGGCTGGATGGTGTGTGCCTAACAAAACGAGACCGGATCTGCTCCTGACACCTGGCGCCTCACAGGCGCCTCGCACACATATCCTATCATGTATTGGGAATATCTTCCGTATTTATTAGTTATTATTCACGAAAGATATTCCCAATGCACGGTGATGTACTATGAGGCGCTCGTTGTGTGGAACGGATCCCACTTCTAACAAAACAGGCTAGACTTGATTTTACGCCTTTTTTTATTGAAAATTGTGCGGACGTTGCAGGAGTGTAATTTGGTTTCATGCAAAAGGACAAGAAATCTAATAGTACGTGTGAACCACATGTCATACAGGCGATCATCATACATAGCCACATTATTGCTCTACCTCTACCATAAATCTGGCTTCTCGGCTCTCCTCCTATTGGATTGGACGGAGACGGGATTCCCTGCAAACAAAGACTCCGGACACACTTGAAAAGTATGGGAATCCAGCCGCAGATCGGGAACATCCTCCGGTATATGCTTGGAGATATTTTCAATGTGTGACTGAATTATGACACTGTGTTGAATTTATTTTGGTAATAGAGATCGAAGAAATTCATTAGTATAAAATTTTTAGGAGGTACATATCAATTCAAATACGCCGAACCAATTAGAAAAATGGTTTGCCATCGGGGGAAAGAATCAGATTCCACATTTTTTAGGAGGTACATATCAATTCAAAGGCTTACACGGGCTAAATGATGAATTATCCTATTTGTCTTCCTCACGTGGTGGAGGACTTAAGATTGGGTAAAATATCATGAGAAGCTACAAATATCTGACCATATATTTTTTAGGGCTTAAGATCAGACTATTTATTGGAATTGATGGCTAAAACAGTTTTTAAAGAATCAGATTCCACCAGAATTTTGTCTAATCCTTCTTTTAGAGATTCCCAGTAGCCCAGTCGAATGGTTTTTCCTTCACCATCAACGATTGATTGGCAGCGAACTCGGTCTCCTCGAGTACCAACTTTCCCTTCCCGGTTCCTTATGACACAGGTGAATCCCGCCCACCTAGAGGATGCATCAAAGCTTGCATCACAATTCACCTTCATCCATTGGTTAGGAGGGGGTGTCGTCTATTGTTTGTTGCAATTTATGGCTCCAAATGTTCTATGAGTTGTAGAAGTTCCTTCCACATACTAGTGCTCTTCCTCACCACCGACAGAGTTGCCCAAGTATTTGTATCCTCATCAGGGTAGCTTGTCTTTTGAAACCAAGACATGATTCAGTTACCTAAGTTTCTAGATTCCACAATCTCATAGATAAAGCCTAATGGGGATTGAAACCAGACTGCTTTCGCGAATGAGCAACTGATAAGGAGGTGTTTCACATCTTCCTCTTGTCCACATCTTGGTCATATCCCATCAACTTTATTTGTTGATGCTTCAGCTCCATGCTGATACCAATGGCTCGCCAGCACACCTGCCAAATCAAGTTTTTAATTTTAGGAGGAACTTTCAACTACCAAACTTTCTTCCATAAAGTTGGTGGCACTTGTGTTAAGATTCGGTTATTGGTTGCTCTTCTTGTTTCTTCATTTAACTTACAGGCGATTTGGTAACCAGATTTCACCAAGTACTGACCATCCTTTTGAGTAAGCCCAGATGAGTTTGTCTTCCTCCTCTTACATGTTCAGTGGTATAGTCAAGATGCTTGCAACCTCTGATGCTGAGAATAGTCTGGCCAACATTGTCTGATTCCATTAGTGTAGGTTACATAAAATCAAATCCTTGACTTTCAAAGCCTCACATTGCTAGGGTCTGGGGAAATGGATTTTAAAATCCTCTGAGGAAGGCAGCCATGGGTCTTCCCAAATAAGTATGTTAGCCCTCCAACCAATATGCCAATAGAAATTGCTTTTGAGAAATTCCATACCGTAAGTGATGCTCTGCCAAATCTAGGAGGAGTGAGGGGGTAGTTTGAAGTCAATAGTGGCGATCTAGATGAATACAAAGATATTAGAAGTTTTCCCCCCAAGCTATTTAGTAGCCTCCATGCCATTTTCCCAAGGAGGGCCCAACTGAAAACTTTAGTTTCTTCTAGGGTTAGAAAACAAATGAGAGGAAATTACACTGACTAAATTGGAATAAACTCTGCCTAGTCAAATCTAAA
Organism: Nelumbo lutea; assembly: GCF_056320005.1. NCBI lineage: Eukaryota > Viridiplantae > Streptophyta > Magnoliopsida > Proteales > Nelumbonaceae > Nelumbo > Nelumbo lutea. Next base: position 112,993,805 of record NC_142685.1, on the reverse strand, counting down.
GGAGGTATGAACACTATGTTGAATTCGAGTTATAGATTTGAGCTCAAATTCAGCTTAATTTAAAAAAACATATATTTGATTTGGCATGGCTCCAGCTTGATTGTGAGCTAAACTTCTTATAATATATAAGCTTGATTAGGCTCACTAGCCTCATAAGTATGAGTGATCATGTCGGCTTGGCTCAACCATCAAATTTTTGGGCTTGGGCCTAAGTGTTTGTGTGCAAACCTGCATTAAGCCCAAAAATTTCTAGGTTGGGCTTGGGCCCAACACTTCAAGTCCAGCCCAGACCTAGACTGGCCCATAATATAATATAATATATATATATATATATATATATATATATATATATATATATTTAATATTCTATATTTTATATGTTAACACATGTGCCAATACAAGAGTCAACTTAAGTATGAGAACAACCCTCTATTGGCAAGACCTTCATTCTCATTCGTGAACAATGTGAGACTTCTCACTATTGAATGTTGTTTCAAGTCCCACACTGCTCAAGAGTTAAAAAGATACTAAGCCAAGCCTAAAATAAGGCCTATGCCTTATTTTTTGCACCATAGGCCCCAAGTCTAGTCAAGTCCAACCAAGCTTAGACTTGTGTAATATTTTCCATTTATTATATATTAATTAATTTAAAAAATTTAAATGATTAAATTTTTATTAGATCCATTGGACCCAAAATCATTAGGCCTGAAAAAGCTCATAAGCTCAACCTGGGCCCGTGTAGGGTCAATTGGGGTGAAATCTAGGCTCGGGGTGTGGGCAAGGTTGGGTTCAAGCCTAGGTTAAAGCCCTTATCCTCAATGCAAAACCGAGCCCATGATCACCCCTACTCACAAGTTGAGTTTCATCGGGCTCAAGCTCAGCTTAATTAGTAATATTAGGCTTAACAAAGCTTGGTCTTAACCTAGCCAAATCAAGCTTTTCATGAGACAAGTTTGAATAGCTAATGAGAAGCTCAATTCATGCCCACCCCTAGGGGTGTCCGTGGTTGAACCATGGACAATTTTTGCAAACTGAACCGATCCTATCGGTTTTTCAATTTCTCCAAACCGAAATCGAATCGGTACTACCGGTTAACCGGTTCATCGGTTTTGGTTTTTGGCTGGTTCAGTTTGGTTTTTTAGTTTTTTATATTTATAATATATATTATATAAATATATGTATAATATTATATTATAAATAATAAATGATATATAATATATTATAAATATTATAAAAATATATAATATGTATAATATTTATAAATATAATATATGTATACATTTATATTTAAAATATATATAAAATATACATATAAATATATATACCAATTGGTTCGGTTAACCATCAATTTTTTCTAGGGTAACCGAAAACCGAACCGCTCCTTTGGTTTTTCAAAAATACCAAACCGATCAGTTCAGTTAACTGCATTTTCTGATTCGCTTTTCTCAATTTGGTTCAGTTTTTCGGTTTTTTGGTTTTTCATGGACACCCCTACTTTTAAGATATCCAACCTCCTCATATTGGACAAAGACAACGGGATTTCCTACAAGTAAAAGCTTTGCACACACTTTGGAAGCATGGGAACTTAGCTGTACATTAGGAACATCTCCCCAGAAACTTAATATACACGCTTGTAAGATATTCCTGATGTGTTGTAGGATGCTATATGTGTAGGATTTCTAGGCTCTAGACAAAGTGTCGTGCTCTACTTAATTCTACAGACAAGTACTAATACACACAATGCAAAATTCTGAATTCCAGCCCCCCCCCTCCCCCACTACTAGCCCTCTCCTCCCCTATAAACCACATCCTGCCCCTGAATTTGGCATCAATTCACGGTCAGGATGCATTTCCCCTGTACTTTGGGGCTATAAAATTCTGATCTGGGCTGATTGGTCATTCTCCCTTAATTCTATTTTTTGACTGTTCATTCATCAATACCATTCATTTACCCTTAAAAAAGTAGTCATTCATTGGTGGTCCGTTTCTTCGATGAAGAAGTTCCAAGTGGTAGTGGTGGGATCAATATTTTAAGATTGTAAGACTCCAACCAGATTAAAAACTGAATGTTCAATGGGTCATTGTTCGTGGTTTGACCATCTTATCCGATCCAAAATAGTGGGTGGGACAGAATAAAATCCAATATGTGAGAAAGTTTTACAAAAACTCCATAAAGTAAGGTTCAAAATATCCTTATTGAGTATCAGATAAGTAAACTTGGATATAGATATGGATATGATATATTTTGGAAATGCATGAATACAATTAGGTTGGCAATGGGGTAGGTTCAGGGAGGGTTTTGTAAATTCTAGACCCTACACATCTCTCTAGACCTCCCAACCTATACCCTCCCCAAACCTAGTAGCGGGTTGGATTCGAACCATTCATACACATGAAAATACAAAACCTTCCTCGACCCTACCCTCCCCACATTTGAGGGTAGGTGGTTTAGTTGGTAGCTAGGGTCTATAACCCACATCTAATTTCTTTTTATTATTTCTGTTATATATAAGGAATAAACAAGTAAAATAACATGAACATGCACCAAAATTTCTAATTATTTGATTAAAACATGTAAAACACATAAATGATCAATTATCATTTGCATAAAATTCAAAATGTTACTATATTTAGCACCTAATACATAAGTTCACATGTCGTCCAACAATATGCGGGTTGGAGAGGATTGGGTTTAGTCTAATACTATACCCTACCCTACTTACTCACCTCAAAATCTATTTTTTCTAATAAAAGGGATGGATACATGTCAAATAGGATAGAAATTACCGTCCCTAAGACTTGGTTTAAAATAATACAAAAAAAAAAAGACTTAGTTTAGAAGAAAAAGTACAAATACAAATGTGTACAGCGCAAAAATAATAATGCAAAATAAGGTTCAATTTAAAAAGAGTATAAATACAAATATATACAATACAAATACAGACAAAATAATATAAAATATAAAGTTCTGCAATCTACATATTTATATTTGTACTCCTTCCAAACTGAGACTAAGGCTACGTTTGGTGGCAATGCAATTTTATTTGCACTGGTACAAATGTATGAAAGTGCAAATGAAAAAAATGCAAATTATCATTTAATTCGGTTTTGAGTTTTACTTTACTCTGCTTTATGTCTTATTTACTTCATTTATATTGCAATCAAACAAAGACAAAATTTGAAACAAAAATAAGTCAAAATTTACATTCAAATCATCTACATTTCCATGATTTTACATCAGTGCAAATTTATTTGCATTGCAACCAAACACAGCATAAAGATTCAAACACGAATTCTTGGAGATCCAGAAGTTATTCCCCCTGGTATTCTCACAGAAGCCTAATCCAACACTGACAGACCTTGAGGATCTTAAGCTGTTAATCCTTCTAACCAAGAGCTAGCATAGTACAGACACTATTCTGACTTAATAAATATAGACTAGCTAGGAATTTAATAAATTCTCTAATCTTAGAATAGCGACATGGTTACACCTTGGCGCCTACTATTTAAATGGTGGATAGGAACCTACTAAACAATATAACTCTGATGATCATTGCATTCTAATGATTCTGCGTGTTTAAATATTCCTTCTTATTAATTCCGGGTTTCTCAGAGGAGATGGTGTAAGAAAAGCTTAGGTTGCGTTTGGATAAGTTTTAAGATTTTTATGTTTTTAAATTCCAAAATCACAAAACCCTCAAGGCCTCAATTTTAGTCTTTGTGCTTCCGGGCTTAAAAAATAAAATTTATCATATATGTATGAGTTAAAAAGAAAATTTTCTTTAATTTTTTCTTAATTTTAAACAAAATATACAACATAAGATTTAAGATCAGATTCAAAACAAAGGTTCAAAGTATTGATACACCCTTTAATGTGTGTATCAAGTGTTTTCATCACTTGTTCATTATATTTTTGGGAGAATGATTGAGGTCAGAATTCAGAATTCTGCATTTGCAAAGTACTTAACCCTATGTTTTTATATCTTTTTCAAAATTTCATGGGGTCAATCTTAGGTATGGCTACCCCTTAAAAATCATAAAAAACCAAAATACCTTATATTTGGCATATTAGATGCTTCAGATACCTTATAATACACCCTGATTAACAAACTAGCATTTTGATAATGGGAAGATTAACAAATGTAATTTCTAAAAAGTAATTTTCTAACTTTCTTAGAAAACGAATTATGCAGGGGTGGATTCGAGCCAAGCCAAGCTGAATACTTAGCTATTTGAGCTCGACTCATTGAATCTGTGTTAGGCTCGAGCTCGAGCTTAAGCTCGGGTTGGTTCAAAGCTCATAAATTCGAGAGCTGATTGCAAGCCAAATTTTTCTAAAAAATAAAAATTATGCATATAACAATATTTTTTATTTTACATACAAAAAACTAAGAATTATAAAAATTATTTATTGTTATACACAAAAAATAAAATATATACATATAAAAATGTTTTTATTTTATATAAAAAAAATAAGAATTATAAAAATTATTTATTATTATACATAAAAATAAAAATATTTTATATAAAACAATATTATATATAATAAAAATTATTTATTATATATTTTTATATGCATATATATGTATGTATTTATGTATATAATAAAAATTATTTATTTATTATATTAGATTTGCAAGTCTCAGGAGCTTATATTATCATATTCGAATTTAGTTTGACCGAATCAAGCTTGAAATAACTTGTGAGAAGCTCCACTAGTAGCCACCCCTATGCAGCTTAATTAGAAAACAAATCCCATTAATCAAATCCTCTTATCAATTACCACCTGAATCACGCAAAAAATGACGATGCAGGGAAGTGTTACCACACCACCTGCGAGGTTGGTTGCGGGCTGCAGGGAGGTGGTGTCACATCATTTATGATGAATGCGTTAAGATAAAGGGTGGGCCGCATTTGCTCTTCTCACCGATTTCACACCACGTTTCGACCATACATTGGGAACATGTCTCATTTTTCATGAGAAATGCAAATGTTTGACAAATGTTTGACGTGGCTGTAAGGTCGGTGAAAGTAGCGGATGGACGAACAACATCAATCAATAATTATGATTCCTCCTGGTCGATTATCCAAAAATCGATTGTTTTTGAAAAACCATAAAAAATTATTGTTTGGTAGTCTACTTATTCCATTATTTTTAATGCCAGGCATGTCATCCTCAAAAATTCGGAATCAGTTAAAAAATAGGAAATCACCAAAAAAGATGACCCTAAAAAGGGCTGATTTCAATAATCGATAATCGGCCAACCAAACAAAAAATAAAATAAAATAAAAATATCGATTCTTCAAATTCTGATGTAGATCTTATATAGCACCGATTTCTGAGAAATCATCATCGATACCAAATCATTGATGCAAATGTTTGACAAATCTTTTGCCCATCTCCGATTTTTGAAAATTCATTGATGCCAAACATCACCTACATCCTGTCCGATGCCCATCTTATACTATCTCCTTATTGTATAAAAAAGCACAATCTACTGCAACCTTGGCTGTAACACTACCTTGCAACCCTCCGTGCTTGCCCATGAGTTCATGAAGGATGTCAAACACTCGAAAATATTCACTCATTATTGGTTATATAACATATAGTACATTCCACGTGTATTGGGAACATCTACTCACGAGTCACGAATAACAATGCATAAGCACCTCCTAACATATAGTACATTCCACGTGTATGGCTGGATGTGTTCTGATATTAGTGTATTAAATACGACCTTAGGAGCAGCAGATCCCAATGTTGCACTCTGTTTAGGTCACGCTGCCATCAATGTTGCTTCTTTTTCATTTCCGTGTAATCTAAACTCTAACGAAGTTAAAGCAGATTAGAGAGAAATTTCTCAAAATAAGGGCAACGTGAGAGATTGGTGACTTTGGAGAGAAATTTCCACTTTCAATAGCAAGGATAGAAAACTTTTAAAACACTTCAAAGAAATGCTTAAAATAAAAAAAAATCCAAAACTAAAACAACACTTGGAAGCCTTTCCAAATTTAAAACACTTCCAAGAAGGAATTTCGGGGTGTGGAATATTGTATCTGCCCTTTGGCTCCCTATACACAGCAGTAACCAAACACAGCCTTAAAATGCTGTTCCTGTGGCTGAGATTGATGGGCTTTTTAGTTGTACTTGTACTATTGTACGATACATATCCATCTGATCTGCATCTGGTGGTCTACAATAAGTCTACATGGTAACATTTATAATCCCTGTTTCCGTTTTATATATGCCCGTGACTATATCCAGTCAATAATAGTCTCTGAGAACTGACGGATGGCATTGATCAGTCATAAGTCGTAACCAAAAATAAGGCCAAGAGTTACTGTATTCATTTGCCAGGTGGCATCAGCTAAACAGGACTAGAAGACGCCAACAATTTCGGTAAAAATTTTTGCTGTCTACATGGCTCTCCCTATCCGTCACATTAATCCATTTCAACTTCATATAACAATAACAGTGGTGAAGGCATGACACAGCTGAAGGGACATGTCGGGGAGGGCTGAAGTTTTTTATTGAGTTGCTTTATTGAAATGTGTTCGGGTCATGGCTGAATTGGTCTTGAAAGACATGTGGCCTTTTAGTCATCGCCCGGCCAGCTTGGCCACGTTGGAATAGCTCGGCCACGACGGCATAATTTGCCCCCGTCGGTGTAGTTCGGCCAAGCTACACTACTACTGTGAGCCCTTCATCTTATCCTCTCAGTCACGTTAGCTATACGTCATGCGGATAAACACAATTACGGATAAGAGGAGAGAGGAAGACAACTCCACCGGTGAATTGGACTTTACCCCAAAGACCTCGACGGTTACCTTATCCTAACAACCCTGGAAGCCAAATCCGACCAAGATACGGATCTTTAGATATAAAGAGGCATCCCCCACTCAAGGTAAGGGGTTCTCACTTTTGACACCCATACTATTACTCTGCTCGGACCAGCACCCTTATTGCTCAACCCGACCATCCACCACCTCCTATTGACTTAAGCATCGGAGTACCTACCCAGGGATAACTCCTCGGGCCTCTAACATCTTTCTTGATCACAGGTCTTGAAGTATGGTTCCATCCTTCCACCTTGGCACCGCTCTGTTGGCAATGACTATTTGGTGGCTCTCCTCAGTTCGTGCACCACCTCGGATTGAGCAGCATCAGCTGAAGTGATGATAGCTGTAGAAACATGTCTAGGAGGGCTGAAGTTTTTGATTGAATTGCTTTATTGAAATGCTTTGAAAAAGCTATCGAATAAAATAAAAAAAAACTTTTAGCGGAAAGCCCTATTTTTGGTTGAAAGACAACTATTTTAGGCTATTGGGGGCTTTCACCAAAGATGGCTTATGGACTGTCTAGGTGGGGCTCATCTCATAAAGCCAAAAGCGTCATTTGAAAGCCCTCCCAAACTAGGAGTCCGGATTTGTTCCTCACAAAGGGTTCCTCACCATGGTTTTCAAAACTGGACCAAACCAGACGCTCGGACTGGAAAAATCGGGAACTAATCAGGTGGTCGGTTTCAATTTTTCCCCAAAACTGGATTTTTGCAAAAAAACTGTTGATTTTGGTCAGCAAACCGTTGACCCAGGCGATTAACCGTTCGAACGGTTTTGATCGTGTTTTATTTTTTTGTCAAAATAGGTCGACCATTCGAATTGAACCAGGAACTAGACCCCTAACCAGTTCATTCTCCGAGTCGATTTTAAAAACCTTATTCCTCACACTAACCTTACAACATGTTTCAATCGCACATCAGGAACATCTCCTGGTGGGATGTGCTGTAAAATTAGTATGAGGTACATTCTATGAAGAGAAAATTATAATTAAAACGTGTCGTAAGATTGGTGTGAGGCACCAATCTCCTGGTGATGTTCCATCTCCTGGTGGAACATCTCCTCATAAATAAAAAATTATAATTACAGAAATATTCCAGATATACGATTGAAACGTGTCGTAAGATTGGTGTGAGGCACGCTATGTGAGCCTGTCAGGAACATATCAGAACTCGATTAATGTAGACAGCATAACAAATTGACTCCACGTATTTCACGTAAAGGGATAAATTTGGCTGCTTACATAAAAATAGCTTAGGCTGTTTTGAAGCTTCTCGGGCATTGACATGTCATCATGGGTGTGGGGTAGAAGAGTAATTGCAATGAATACTCTTTTCATTGAAAAAGACAAATAAAGAATTAATTGGGATAATTTGTCATGTGCTGGAAGCTTGAAAACAGTCGACTTTTATTTTTCCGTATGGAAGTCACAGTGCCAAACACCATACTCGATTGCCTGAGCTGTCAATGGGTTGGTTCTGCCCACTGCCTGAACCAAAACGATTATATCAGATTCTGGTTTTATGATTTTGTTCCGATTAATAATTAAATCTGTTTAGCTTCCAATTTAGAATTAATTCAGACTTGAAATTGATTATTTTATTAAGGAAAATTTGAGTTTAGTACTTTAAACTTTAGGGATAGTGTCAAGTTAATACCCAAACTTCAAAATATATCATTACAATATCCAAATTTTAGAAAACTGTCATATGTAATTATAATATTCTAAAATTTCAAAATTATCCTTTTGAAAATACTGTTCGTTGTCTTCTTCTTACAAACTGAAACTAAACCAGTGCTTATGTGGATGAATGTTGTTAATTTAATCCCTTTATTTTTTCTATTTCTCTTTATTATTTTTTTTCTCATAAGGAATAATGATTCAGTTCTGTGGATTAGCTCAATATGGTAGCTTTGTAGGGGCTACCATTGGATACACCATCACTCATCTATATGTTAGTATGGCATAAGTAATGTAATCCGATGCCCTCTAAGCTCTAAATGCTGTTCTTAACTTCTTTTTCATTCAATTTTGGCTTTAATTGTTTGTAGATTATGTCTGGTTTTGATTTCATATTGCTTTTCTCAATCAGGGCAGTTCAAATGTCCAACTGCTTCCGCAGGGACACCCACCATGCCAATGGGACACATCACACTTTCCCTTCATGATCATCTTTGCATGCATTCAGATAATTCTGTCTCAAATACCCAATTTTCACGAACTCTCTTGGGTATCCATCATAGCAGCTATTATATCATTCTCTTCTTCTCTAATAGGAATCGGTCTCTCGGTCTCTCCACAACCAAAGTTGTACATTTTTCAGTAACTGATTCATAAAACTCTGAAACAAGATGAATAGATACCCAAAAAGGATGATTCATTTTTCTTGGATGGGTTTCATTTTGCAGAGAGAAACCATAATGTAAGGACCAGTTTGAGAGGGGTCGAAGTTGGATTGGATGTCACTGCAACTGAGAAAATGTGGAGGGTCTTTCAGGCCATCGGAGACACTGCCTTTGCCTACACCTTCGCTCCCGTCGTCCTTGAGATAAATTGCCAGACCTTATTACGCGTCTGTCCGGCCTTCAGCTTCAAAGCGTGTCATTTGTGTCATTTTCACAAAGGAACATTGTAAAGAAAATTAGATGATGTCCAGAGGGCATTTATGTCATTTGATATGTTACTTAAAGTATGTTAACAGTTTTAGACTAAACTTGATGGTTCTCCAAAATTTGGGTACTGTAGTGATACGTTCTTAAGTTTAGGTACTAATTTGACACTATCCCCAAAGTTCAGGGTACTAAATTGAAAATTTTCCTTTTATTAAATATATATAATATTTTCTTAATCTTTTTATAATTTTTATCATATTTTATGTTTGAAATGACAAATTTGACAGATAATATATGGGATAGTATTAGTTAAAAATATTTAATTTATTAACATATGAATACTTTAATAATAATTATTATTATTTTTATTAAGTTAATATTATAAAATTTAAATTTAAGTTATTATTTAAATAAACAATTATAGTTTTATTATTTCTAATGGATCTAGACCCAATATACCCGATTATTAATTAGGATAGTTCAACATAAGTGGTTTGTCTCGATTAATAATCAAACATCACTTAGGAACTAGGATCACACTGTCCCGACTCAAAACATAACCCGTTGATAGCCCTACCAATTGCCCATTTGCAGTTAGATGTGATTTTTCTCAAACTGGCCCTAACTGGGTTTATTTTATCCAAATCCAATTGATTTGGTCCGAGTCAAATGGTCCATGAAAAAGAGAAGGCTTCGTTCGCTTTTTGGTAAGTTACTTATCCAAGTATTTACAATTACCTAGGTAAGTTTTTCCTGGGAAACACTTACCCGGGTAAGTGCATTTTTATCCATTTTCTTTTATTTCCTAGATAAATAAGGCAATGACCATTTTAGTCATAGAAATCCATTATTAAAAGGGGCATTTTTATCCCATTTAAGTGTTATCAACTTTCCCCCATGTGGGAAAGTTATTTACCCATAATAAACTTTCCCTGTTCTCCACATAAAGCTGAAAAAAGAACATTAGATTCTTGATCAATGAGAACCAAAATCCCTTAATAAAATATAAGGGCAACTTTTGGGATTTAATATCAATAAAAGTAAATATTTAAAAAAAATTCAAAAACATATTAACTTTTCAAAGATAATATCAATAAAGGGCAAAAACGATGTTCATCTTCTTCTTCTTGCCATTTGTTCACCAGAGCTGCCGCCCGCTACCGCCATCCGCTGTTGCCTGCCACCGCCGCCACCTCTGTCTCCACCCATCTCCAGCAACGTTGTCGGAGACGGAGGTGGGCGGGTGGTGGCGAGCGGCAGATGGTGGCTCTAGTGAACAAATGGCAAAAAGAAGAAGATGAACAATATTTTTGCCTTTTATTGATATTACTTTTAAAATGTTAACCTATTTTTGATTTTTTTTTAAATATATTATTTTTATTGATATTAAACCCCAAAAATTGCCCTTACCCAAAATTTTTACAAAATAAATGATCAAGTTTGGTCATTTCGAAAAATCAGTCATGATTTTAAAATAATAACAAAAACAGAACTGAACGGGAAAATTTTTTAAATTTTTAGGACAAAATTGCCCTCAATCAAAAGACTCCCCACGGGAAATTTTCCCAAAGTAAAAAGAAACTAAAAAGAGGAGACGATGATAACGGGGAAGCAACCCAAGGAGTCTGTGGTGATGGCTCCGACCTAAAGAAATTATACAATCTACAAGACTCCATTAATCAAGTGCATGTAAATAACCGGCATACGAAGGAAGACAAAACATCTGTAGACAAAAATATTTGAAGAACTCACATCGAGATTCATAAGTTTTTAAATGCAATTCAATCATCCATTCCTTCACACAAAGTTGTTCAAAGCAGGGAACCTTCGCCGGTGGAATAAAATCGGGAAAACTATTATTTTCATCTATCTCACTGGCAACAAGCTCAGGATCCTCTTTTAGAGATTTCTGACGGGGATTTCAGTCCAAAAATCCCTTTTTCCAAACATCTTTCCAAACAAAAAGCTCAAATCTTTGTCATCCATCAATCTGAATTTACAAAAATGTTTTTTTTTTACCGTAGATGCATCCTTTTTTGAAGAGAGAGAAGTCAGATAGAGAGAGAGAGAAGAGGGAGTAGGAGAAGATCGAAGGAAGACTTTATGATGCAGATTTCTGTGTCTGAGTGTGTCAAGAGGAGGAACACAATGAATAGTAACTTTGGCCATCTCAGATTTGAAGGGGAAATTTGGTCAAAGAAAACGATTTTTTTGTCAACATTATTTTTGTCATTAATTTGAAAACATAACTGATTTTGTTAAATGACCAAACTTGGTCATTTATTTTGTAAAAAGTCCAAAAATAAATAAAATAAAAAGGCAAAAAATCATTGTCCAGGTCAAATTAATGGATTGACAGTTTGACAAACCAGGTCAGTGAGTCACCAACCAAATCAACAGATTTTGGAAAAGAAACATGATGAGGGCAGATTTGGCTCCCCAGTGGAATTGTGACACGTGGCACCTCGTGACAACTAGTCAAACACCCAGCCAACAACTTACGAAGTTGGTGACCCACTCGGGCACCGATCTGGCCGGCCTGGCGTGACCTGCGCATGGCCGGCGCGGCCTGCGTGACCTGGCGCTACCTGCGCGCAACCTGTGCGACCTAGCCGACCTGGATCAGCCTAGCACATGATCCGGCCAAGCCGCCCATAAGATGCCCACCGATAAACTCGGCATGCATACCCCACGAGTTGGATAGCTCACCAAAGAGCTCGCCAAAGAGCCAGGATGCTCGACAGAGCTCGCCACAAGCAGCTCGGCAGAGCTCGCCACAGGCAGCTCGCCATAAGCAGCATGTCATTTTTTGCCACTTGTAGAGAAGTTCGGTACAGAAGTAGTTTATCGTATCGCAGGAAGATCTCCTACCTGACGACTTGGCCTAGACACTGACCCGCCGACCTGACCCAGGCGCTGACCTGACAACCTGGCCCAGACACTAACCCGCCAACTGACATAGGCACTGACCTAACAACCTGGCCCAGACACCGACCCGCCGGCTGACGAGGTGCCACCCTGACGACCTCGAGGAGTTCACCACTGTACCCTGGTTCTGACGGGATGTGACAAGTCCTACCGTTTGGAGGCTTTTCACCCACCTAACTCGCGAGGACTCCGGTATATAAAGACCTCACCCCCCAAAGGGGAGGGGGATGAAAAAGGGAAGTAATCCCTGCTCTCTAACTCTCTCGTTTCTCCAATATTATCTTCAAAGCTCTCTACAATCAGAGTGCTAACTTAAGTGTCGGAGAGCCCCCGCTGGGAAAATACCCCCGGGACCTCTAATTCAGTTCCCGCAGGTCCCTCAGCTCCCACCGCCTACAAAGAGGAGGAAAAGATGGAGTTCTCGCAGGTCCCTCAGCTCCCATTGCCTACAAAGGAAAGAAGACCACCTCATGCTGAGGCAGTCGGATTGCGCCGCACCAGGGAGCTCCACCATTCTCTAAGTCACCGGCCGCCTAGTAGGGAGTTCGCCACCAGGTAGCTCTCCGCCAGGCAGTTTGCCACCGAGCAGTTCGTCACCAGGTAGTTCGCCACCAGGCAGTTCGCCACCAGGGAGCTCGCCACCAAGCAGTTCGCCACCAAAGAGCTCGCCACCAGGCAATTTTCCACCAAGCAGTTCGCCACCAGGCAGTTTACCACCAAGTATCTCATCACTAAGGCACGTCACCACTGGGTCAAATAACGAGGCACTTAGCCAAAAAATTTTACATCACAAAACATTGGTACGTGGCCGAAAACGGTTACATCAAAATAGTTCGAGGGTAATTGCTTGAATGGTTTTTATGCTGAATGTTTGACCATCCGATTCAATGATGGTTCCAAAATCATACCCAAAACAGTTGTTAATTGATCATTTGAAGGGCTATTCCCTTCGGCCTCTTTCAACAACTTGAGAACTACAATGTAGCTAATAAAACTTACTTTCAGCTCATCCCTCCCTACCTAAATGTAGGGCTGTCAATGGACCGAATTCGGATTGGACCCCCCCGGACAGTAACCAGTTGGACCGATTTGGATGGTCCGAAGTATTACATCGGACTAGACTGGTCCAAAATTTGATTGTCCAGTAAATCAGTGGACCGAAACGGACATAGTTCAAATACCCAATGGTTCATTCAATTGTCCACTTAATCTTTTTCCCTCTCTCTTCGACAGCATAGCATTCTCTCTCTCTCTCTCTGATAGTATACCAGAGAGAGTTTTTAGATGATCTCTTCTTTAACCGATGATAGACGATCTTTTCTTTAACCAATGGCATACTACAGAGGTCTCTCTCTCCGGCAATACTACAGAGAGTGTTTTCAAACGATTTCAGCAACGATCACTCCATCTCCGACAACGGTTCTAGCCTGAGGTGTTCTCTCTCTCTCTTCCGTAACGATCTCTCCTTCATCTCGGGCAACGGTTCCAGCCTGAGGTGTTCTCTCTCTCTTCACCAACGATCTCTCCTTCATCTCTCTCTCTCTCCGACTCTCCGTTTTTTTAACTTTATAGAGAGCATAGATACAATAATAACCTTCCTAAACAAATCCTTGTTTCCAGATCACAAACACAAGAAAATTTTAGAAATTCATCAAAACTGTCCGGTTCGTTCCATTACCTTCACCATCACAAACACAAGAAAAATTTAGAAATTCATCAAAACTGTCCAATTCGTTCCATCTTGTGCTTAGATTGGAGAAAGCAAGTTCAGAGAGAAGAAGTTGAAAGGTTGCTCGCTCAAAGCTAACGTGCACCGAATGGTCTCTAATTCTCTGTCATTGTGGAAATTTATTTTCTTTTTATATTTTTATTTTCTATTTTGATACATTTTTATATTTTATAAAATTTTTAATAAATATTTGGAATACCTATCTGCAACCGGAATTCCTTTCGCCACTGATTTTTGGATCAACAGTTTGACTATTCGATTCAAATCGATGGCCTATTCTAATTTAAAAAATAAAAAATAATTAAAATAAAAATGACAAAAAATGGTCGAATTGGTTGATGGTTCAACCGTTCAGGCCAATGGTTTATTGACCAAATCAATGCTTTTTGGCCAAGATTCGGGTTAATGGTGAAACGGAACCAGTTGCCTTGATGGTTTTTGGGCTGAATGGTCTAACAATCGAGGTCAATGATGGTTCAAAAACCATGTTTTTATTATATTTCTATAAATTTTTATACTTTTTATATAATTTTTTTATTTTTCACTCAATTTGGATCGGATTGGACCCAATCCAGTCCATTTGCATTTTAATTGGACCAGTTTGGATCTAGTTTGTATGGGTTTTTAACTGGATTGGATTTGGTGCATTTGTAAACGGACCCGATTAGATTGGACCAATTGGACCAGATCTAGTCCAGTCCAAATCTAGTCCGATTAGATTGGACCCAATCCAAGTGTTGTAGGCTTTTATATATTTTTCAGGATTTTTCATGTTATTTTGGTGTATGGTCCAATTTGGATTGAATTGGATCCAATCCAACCCATTTATATTTCAATTGGATTGGATTGGATTGTAGTAGGTATTATAGTTTTTTTATATATTTTTTAGATATTTTTTGTTATTCTGGTATTTGATTCAATTTGGATTGGATTGGATCCAATCTAGTTCGTTTGTATTTTATTTGGACTGGATTGGACTTGGTTTGTTCGGATTTGGATTGGATTTGGTCCAATCCATTCATAAATGGACCAACATTGGATTGGACTGGACTTGACCAAATCCAGTCCAATTGACAGCCCTACCTAAATGTGGTTGAGCTAAGACAAGTCAACAAGTCAAGAGCGATCATTTTCATCACAGAGCCTTGCATCACTTTCTAGATTTCCGGTATATCTTGGTACTCTCCGAATCAATGTTTTCAACCCACCATTGACCCGACCAGTCAAACCTTTAAATTGTCACCCGGCCAAGATTCTAGGTCCAATTCAGTCAAGACCAGCCATGCAGTAAAAAACCATTGACTTCGTCAAGAATCAATCAACCCGACTGGTTCGACCATTGACCCGTTCGACCTAGTGACCGGGTCGCGAGATGCACACTCAATGCATGAAAAACTTTCGAAGGCCATAACTTTGCACTTTGATGTCCAATTGGGGCAATTTTTTTTGGGTAACTTTTCGAGAACTATGCGTCCTAAGGATCCATAGGCACCTTGCCCCACTATTTTCACAATAAAAAACCTTTTTTGGCCTCAAATTGTAATTTTTATTATTTTTATAAAAAATATAAATTAAATTAAATATATGAATTAAATATAAAATAATACATATAATATATCTAAAAACATATTTAATATATATACTTAATACATATTTAACATATTTAATATATATATATATATATAACACATATACAGACATATATGTAATATATATACTTAATACATATATGCGCTGATGTGGCATGATCTAAACCGTTCGACCCTACTGGTCGAACTGGTGACCCGCGACCTAGAGGCAAAGATGGCTCAGCCTCCGAGTCGGTTTTTAAAACATTGCTCCTAATCAACCTCCAATTTCGAAGCTGATACCAAAAAGGCAAAATTTTCAACAAGATCCGAGCTTTTCTTTTGATATATTTTCCATGGTTTTGATAATTGGACTAGAAACAAAACCATTTTGACCACTAGTTTCTGGGTCAAATGGTCTTACCATCTGGTCCGAACTCGGGTTGTATGGTTTTGGGGTCCAAAACCCAAAACCAGACCTGGACCTATGGCCAGTTCCTGGGCCAACCGGTCCTAGCGTTCAGCTTGGTCTAATTTTCAAAACCATGACATTTTCTACCTTTTGATCTCAATCTCAAGCTTGCTACATCGGCAGTGCTTTAGGCTATGTTTGATTTGAAGGAAAAGGCAGAAAAGGATGACAAAGACAAGAAAACATATATAAGATTTGTAAAGATTTCCTTACCTTTTCTTTCAAACCAAAAACAGCCTTAAGATATCAATTATTGCTCAATCCCCATAAAAACTTTAGGGAATGAACTCGGTTGAGAGTAGATTTTCGAACTCCTCTTATTTAGAATTTATATATGCAATGAGCTTAAACCATTTTTATATGCAATGAGCTTAAAATAATGTTTTGAAAACCGACCCTAAATGATGAATTGTTTTTGCCTTTAGCTCTTGGGTCATTGGTTCGATCGTCCTAGTTTAACGGGTCAAGACTATGCACCTTTGGCTCCTTGGAACGAGTATATCTTGTAAAGTTATCCAAAGTTGACATAAACATTATTCCGATAATTGGATACAAAGTTATGTACAATGCATGTACATGTATTGTTTAACCCGTGGCTAAGTCCAATAGACTCTGATCAAGTCAACGGTTTTTGGTCAAATCCCACGTATTAAGAAAATTGGACTTGGAAATAAGATTGATAATTGGACGCGACGTCCAAATCACCAGCGGGATCAAAACACTAGCTTAAAATATGCTATCTTTTCTTTTATTGTATTCTATTTTTTCTTTTTATGTATGACTATTTGTTTATGATGCTGCTCGATTTGACATGGTGCAT
Organism: Nelumbo lutea; assembly: GCF_056320005.1. NCBI lineage: Eukaryota > Viridiplantae > Streptophyta > Magnoliopsida > Proteales > Nelumbonaceae > Nelumbo > Nelumbo lutea. The sequence continues at coordinate 112,976,838 of NC_142685.1, read as the reverse complement.
GAATAGAAGTTACAGTTAAATAGTCTTTGTCAACTGGGCGGAATTGGGGTGGAAGGACAAAATCACGCTCCAAGATCTACGATCAAGAAAGATATCAGAGGCCCGAGGAATTATCCCCAAGTAGACATTCCGATGTTCAAGTCAGTGGAAAGTAGCAAGGAATCGGACCGAGCAGTTAGAGAATAGTACTGGTCCGAACAATATAATCTCCAGTGTCCTGATTGGATTAAGCTTCCGGGATTGTCGAAATAAGGTTAACCGCCAAAGTCTTCGGGATGAAACATAATCTCTAATGGGATTATCACCATCTGCTCTTTTGTCTTGGTTGTACTTATCCGCATGACATAGAGTCTCCGTGGCTGGGGGGATAAGGTGGAGGCCAAGGTGGCAGTGTGGTGCTGATATGGCCGCAGAGACAACATGCCACTAACATGACTGAGGTGATTGGGCAGCCACGCAGCATCCGAAACCAGCTCGACCTTGACCCGAACAGTTTATAAGCTCAAGGACATTGATTTCATTAATGCTTTTCATTTAATTATTAACTTTCAATTCTAAAAGATACACATGTTAGAATCTAAAAGTCTGGCTTTATCCTTTTTGTGCACTTCTCCGTATTCTCCTTCCAAAGTTAGTCGCACATAGATTAGCACATTTTCCTTATACAATCTAAAGCCACAATTTTGTTGGGAAGCCACAATTTTGCAAGTAGGTATTAATTGTATTTTGATTTAACCTTTTTTTATCAAAAACAGATTTTAACTTTTGTGATTTGCATGGAGCTTAAAGCAAGCATCCGCAATATAGCCCTTATTTGGTATCATATATTTTAAGTATTTATTTGAATAAATACTAATAAATACTTAAAATAAGTGATGGAATATATAAACATTTATTCATGTTTGGCAAAAAATGAGCAAATAAGTACTTACAAAAAAACAATCTAACAGCTGCTTATTTTAAGCACATATTCCAATTTTTTGGGATAAATTTGTCCCCATCATTTTTTCAAAATCTTGTTGAGTGTCTTCTCCATTTGAGTTCCAACACGAATAAGCAAGTGCAACAAGTGATGTACTCTGGGCTAAGAAGTTGTTCCAAGTACATTAATCTCTTCTCTTTTTCTCCATTTCTTTGTTGTATTTCAAACAATTCACATGGTTATAATTGTCATTTCCACAAATATAAGTAATTATTGATTAAATGATTTATTAAATACTGTAACTCAAACAAATACTTAAAATAAATGTAAATAGTTTGAGAAAGGACCTCCAAATACTAATAAATACTTATTTCTCAAACCACTTATTCTTAAAACACAACGACAATATAGATAGAGGTAAATCATAATCATTAACTATATCGATAAATTATTTCACATTGTTAGACATACACAAGGAATGCTTTAAAGCATGGTTTAAAAAAATGATTTAGAAATGGAATTGTTCTAGTCATCAGTTTTTGGGGTGATGGTTCAACTGTCTGATTTGAATGGATGGCTCGTTCAGACAATAAAAATTAAAAAAACAGTCATAAACCGTTGAACGGGTCGATGGTTTGATCGCCCGAGTCAATGGGTCATTGATCGATTCAACGATTTTTGGCCAGGGACCAAATTTGGAGAAAAACGGAACTTATTGCCTAGACAGTTCCCAAGCCAAACAGTCCAACCATCTGGATCAACGATGATTTGGAAAACCATGATTTGAAGGATGCTTGCATCCTAAGTTAAAGGAGCAAAGAAAAGAAAGGGTAGACATCCATAAAAAAAAAAAAAAAGGATTTTTATAGTTCATCCATAACAAAATGGGTTTTTATAGTTCACCAATAAAATAAAATGGGTTTTTATAGACTAGGAGGGAGGTGGATTGCATTCCACTTATCCGAGAGAGAAAGATCAGACACCACCGGTTGATTAACATTGTGAAAAAGTAGAAAGAATTCTACACACAATGTAGCACACGAAAATATATTCAACCAATCTTATCTTGTTTAGCCACCGTGGGCCCATGAAAATGCACAATATGGGGTCCATGAATAGGTCAGTCAATTTCTCTCTCTCTCGATTCGCGGATTTTGTTACCATCATTGCGTGACAATTAACGAATGTTGCGCCCTTCGTTATATATAGCCCTACTGTACATTTTCTCGCGGAATAACTTCCTCTGTCATTTTATCGCGATTTACTGCCTAACTAAATGGAAGCAGTTAAAGAAAGAAAGATCACAAATCAACGGCCACGATTTTAGAATAAATCATTTATAAATAATATTATAAAGGATTATTTATTTATAAAATAATATTTATTTAGATAGCTCCTAAATTTTCATTACAAAAGCCTACCCTATACTTTTAAGTTATTACTAAAACACTATAATTTTTAGTTTCGGTTAGAAAACATTTTTATTTTCATTTAAGGACTGCTTAGGGTGGATTTGAGTCTACTTGATCTGAATATTTGGCTATTTGACGTTGGTTTGTCAGAAAACCATGATGCCTTTAGCTTGATTCAAGCTCAAGTTTGACTCGACTCAAAAGCTCATAAGCTCGAGTTCGACTATGAGTCAAACTTCTCATAAAATAAAAAATATATTATATATGTAAGCTCGATCTGGCTCATGGGCCTTATAAGTCGAATTTTATTGCCTTTGAGCTAAACTCAATTTGAAAACAAGCCTATATATTGGGTTCAAGTTCAGCTTAAAGCTAGGTTTAGGTTGAGCCAAATCAAGCTTTTCATGGGTTGAGCTTGAATAACATGATTCATTTTCCATGCATATGATTGGTCACGTGACCTCTTAAAATAAGTGGAAAATGTGTAAGCCTCTGAAATCAACCTTCTAAGAACAAAACCTTTAGGGAAAAATCAATATTTTGCCCTTTTTATGTGGTTAAATATGTGAATTGGAAAAATAGGACACCGAAAGAGCTCTTACAAATTAAAACCAATATTTTTAAAATTGGTATGGAACCGGAACTGCTTTGGCTAAGACTGGATCTAATAGGCACATTAAAGTAAGCACGTTAAATGAGCACTTGATAAATATTTTCACAATTGTCAAAAGTGAGTATTAATCTTTTTCAAGGGTGGGGTGAGGGTATTTTAAGGAACAGGTGTCAAAAATATGTTCAAGCGCTCATAGGTCGTGCTTACAACTTCATGCCTACCTCATTTGAACCCGCTTTAGCCACCCATTTCTCGAGTCAAAGGTTTGATATTTAGACCAAATAAATCGGGCTGTAAATTTAAAAAAAATATAAAAATATAATTAAAATAAAATTTGGTCCAAAATTATTGTTTGGGTCGATCAAGTCAACAATTCAACCACATAAATTAATAGATCAAAGACCATTTCAACAGTTTTGAGCAAATAGTATTCGGGCCACGGGGATGAAATGATACCAGTTCATTGATGGGCTGAGTTTGAAAACCTGGTTACCACTTTTATGATACTGGTTGAGTGATTGGTTATAAGTTTTTTTCAGTATCATATTCATTGTTTTGGTCAAACGGATGTTAGGGTCAAAAACATCATTTCCTACTCTAGTACTAATGAAAATAGTGATAAATAAAGCAGTTGAACTTGAAGGGCTACAAATTATTGGGGTGTTTTAATAATATGTACTGTAAGGTAAGTTTTAATAAATACATCAAAGTGTAAGGGTGTCAAAGTAAATGGCACTTTTTATGAAAAATAGGGAAAATTAGGTGACCGAAACGAAACGCCGTTGTGTGATGTCTCGTACTCCATAGTGTAAAATTACAAAAAAGACGCTTGAAAATTACCAAATTGGTGATAGTTTATAAAATTAAGCTTAGAGTATTTACGTCACCTTCATAGTTAAGAACAGTAAGAACATACTTGTCATTTGGAGGATAAAAGGCGTTCAAAATATCGCGGGAAATGAATAAAAAGCTGAAGAAGAGTTCGAAGGAGAGAAACCGCCGGAGTGTTGGTTTGCCTATAAATAGCTCGGAGACTGGTCGGCGACCTCCTTTAATTCTCTGATCTCTTCTGCAGAAGAAACAGTGAAGACTCAGTCAATCGGCGCTTCTTGTTCTCTGTTCTCTGCACCATCGTCAGGAGAAAGGAAAAAAGCAAAATTTACGATACAAGAAAAGAAAGAAAAGAGGTAGGAGACAAATCTGTAATCTCGAATCTCAATGATTCTTTTTGCTTCTGCGAGGAATTTTTATATTTTCTTATTTGATCTTTCAATTTGTTGCTATCGCATGGATTGAGAAATACGTTTTTTTAATGCAAGAATGATGATTGTATGATCCAATGGTTGCATCGTGAAGAAGAATGTTTGTTTTCTTGTCGGCTTTTTTTCTGGATCAGGCCGGCGGATATCCGATCAATCTTTCACTCTCTAACGAGTTCTCTTTGTTCTAAGAAAAGATTTTCAAAGCAAGCGTGGTATGTTTTGCCTGAAAAGAAGATGTGAGTCGATCGCCTCTCGTGATGATCTTGCAGGAAAATGGAAGCCAAAGGAGGACAGGCAGGAGAGATGAGGCGAGTGCATATCATCTACTTTCTGAATCGGATGGGTCGAGTTGAGCATCCTCACCTCTTCCGTGTCCATCACCTGAGTCGAAACGGCGTTCATTTGCGAGGTAGACGCCAAAGACCTCCCATCGGCCCATCCTCTCTCTCTCTCTCTCTCTGAAGTCCAAACTGTTCACGAATAGATTCTGACAGACTTTTTTTCTGCTTTTTTATTTTTGCTTTTTTTATTAACTTGAAGATGTTAAGAGATGGCTGTCGGATTTGAGAGGAAATGACATGCCGGATTCCTTCGCTTGGTCTTATAAGAGGTAATAAGAGAGTACGTAACGCCTGTTCATTTCTCTGAATGATTTCTTCTCCGGTGCAGACAGTTGTAATGGCGCTTACTGTTATCGACAAATCTATTGACAGGAAATACAAGACAGGTTATGTATGGCAAGATTTGGTGGACGACGATCTTATCACGCCCATTGCAGATGATGAATACGTCCTCAAAGGATCCGAAATCCCCATTATTCCCTCTGGTATTCCTTCGATCTCAATTTAGATGACACTAATTTGTTACTGAACCACAATTACACTACTTAATTGTGTCTCTCGTTTTATTTTTCTTCAAAAAAAAAGGAGCAGTAACAGGTACTTGCTCATTATGCCGTGAAAAGAAATCTTCAATGCAGAAACCAGTGAAAGAGAAAGAAGATGCAAAGATGAAAGCCGCAACCGCTGCTGTCGAAATTGAGGAGAACGAATCAGGAACCTCAGACTCGGAAACATCGGCGACGACGGTCGATTCAATCGAATCAAATTCAGGTTTCATGCCGGATGGAAAGCAGGACTCAAAGGAAAACCCCGGGAAAATGTTGTCGTCGGGATTGTTGAGGAAGAACAGAAAGAAGGACACAGACGCAGAGAAGAATAAAGATGCTGGTTCAGCAGCAGCACCGTCGACGAGATCTTCATTTTTGAGGAGTAAGAGCCATTCGAACGGAGCTTCTCACGTGTTCCGCAACCTAATAACGTGCGGTGCTGTCGAGACGAATGACTCGGCGTTGGTGAAGCGGGTTTATGGAGCTTCAAGGAATCCTTCCGGTGAAGCAGAAGAGATTTGTAAGGTCGAGAAGTTGGGTGGATCCGATAGAATCTTCGGCTTTGCATGGAACCACCAACAATATAAGACCAAGTAAAGCTATTGGATCGATTCAAAAATTACTGTTTGATTTGATTCGTGTTTTTCCTTATGTAAAGTTTTTATTGGATTTTCAGGAAATGTTGGAAAGGAGAGAAGAATGCAAAGAGGGCGACGAGTGATTCTATATATCAGAAAACGGTTTCCGCTGCTTACAAGCCAGTCGCCGAGCCCAATTGCTCGTAAGTTTTAATAGTGAACAGTCTGCAGTAATAGATTTTTTTTAATGGATATCGGCAGTAACAGATTGAAAGTAACATGAAAAACAATACTGATCCCTCAAATCTCTAGCTCCCACACTTCGCTTTCGTTTTTCTCAATTAATAGTAGGAAATTGTTACGACCAGGATTTGAAGCAAATTACAATAATAGTAATAGTGAAATACATAGATAGACAAGGGTTAGTTGGAGGGTCCCACATTGAAAATCCATATTCCACCTGATTTCTTCATCTGGTTCTGAATTGGCACAACCCTATCTGGTTCTTAGTCAACTTTCTTTTTAGGCCTTCAGGTTGGCAAAGCTGCAAAGGGAGTAGTCAAATAATCGGGAAAATGAATAGAGCGGAAATTATCTAAACCTCCCTTCACTCTACTGACAAAGTATGAAACATTCTCCAAAAAATTCTCGAAGATTTCATGAATCATATCCCTCTTTTTTTGTTAATCCCTTCACTTTACTGACCAAGTACAGAGCTTTCCCCAACTTTGAGGTGGTAAAAATCTCTATGTTTTATGAATCACGTATCTCTCTTTTCTGTTATCGTCTGGTCTCATAACAAAAGTAGCCGATCTGACCATACCTAGAAACATTTTTTGAATGTCAAAAATGACTTTAGCCAACTTGACAACATTTCATCTAATTCTACAATTAAACACCTATATTCTCCATTTTAGGATCACGGATTTGGAACTGTTTTTTTTTTTTTTTTTTGTTGATTTGTTCGAAGTCATGCACTATAATATTAGGAGTACATTAAGCTAATTATCCATTGATATGCCAAAATCTAAATATTAACCGGGTTAATTATGTATTTATGTAATTGCAAAGATACTGGTTGATCAGGACTATTTAATTGATGTACCAAGCCCTACGCATTGATCAATTCTCATGCTAATAAATTCTGTTACTTATTTAGCATGTCTTGGAACCTGGTTATTTATTGATTAAACGTTTTGTATTTGATTTGTTTGAAAAACCGAAAAAAGCAATGATAAATTCATTTATTGACACTTAGTAACAAAATGGTGATTAAATACCTAACCATTGGGGGAAAGCACTAAAATGAAGCTTTCCCCAATGATAGGTGAGCATATAAACCGAAGTCTTTTTTTGCAAGTCCTTATGTGTACGGATTCACAAATGGGAGAAATGGTGAAGCGGTGCTTATGTGAAAGTGTTTGATAGATCAGTGATTTTGCGTGTATGTGTGTGTGTCATTGGTAGATCAGTGATTTTTATTTAGGTCTAACAATCCACATGCTCCTAGTTGTGTTAAAATAAAATGGGATGGCCCGACAAAACAGTAGGAATAGCCCAAAACCTACGTTCACATGCATTGATTATAGGTTTGTAGCAGAATTCAGAATTCTGCATTAGGTCCGTTGATTATATCGACCATCCAACCAATTAAATGACTGAAAAGAAAGAATCTCTGCAAATGAAACTAGGCCTAGATGGCTGGACTCCAACATAAAACAGTGGTAGATAATGGAAAACGAAATTAAGAGGAGCAGACAAACACTGTGACTAAAACGTGAACGATTGCGCAAGTGCATTTATACGATGTTTTGCATGAACCTACTGGTGGTTGCAGGCAATGTGGAAAGGCATTTAAACCGGAGAAAATGCATACGCATATGAAGTCTTGCAAAGGTATGAAGAAACAAAGCAAGAGCGCAAATTCTGCTGCTGAGAAGAAGACGTCATCATCGCAACAAGGATCAGCAACCGACCCTCCATTCAAAGAAGAACCGAGTTATTTTCTCATGACGCACTAGAGCTAGTCTGCTAGTTACAGATGCATAGATAGAGATATTGAGGCAGAGAGGAATTGACTCTATAGTCGTAGTCTTCATTGTGACAGGAATTCTTTAAACAAAGTTTTATTTATTTATTTTATTTTTTCGTTTTTTTTTCCTTTAAATCTTCCGTCTTCTTTTCCATGTAGGGAAAGCCGGAAAGGTGAAATGCAATATATAAATATAAGTTTTGAATCTTTTTCTTATTATGTGCAGTGGTAATAAATAACAAGTGCCCGTCTAGCTCAGTCGGTAGAGCGCAAGTACGGTGATATATATTTTCTTATGTGCAGTCCAGACATGATCCCCCTATTAAGTACGGTGATATATATTTTTTTATTCATGTATGTTTATCATTTTTGTTTAGTATCAATTTTTTTTTATTTAATATGAGCGATTAAATTAAGTTTTATTTTTATTGAGATGAGAAATGGTTACTTAAGTTTTTTATTTCCACTAAGTTAAACAAGTGGAAAGCTTCTACAATTAGTCAGGCTGATAAATGTGTTTTCATTCAATCTATTCTTCAATCAATGCCTCTTTATTCTATGAGTATTATTCAATTTTCTTAGAAAACCATTCAAGATATTGAAAAATCAATAAGAAATTTCTAGTGGGCTAAATTAGATTCTAGACTCAGTATATGTTTGGTTCTGTTTATATTTATTGGCGGTGCCAAATAGGCACCCTGTCAGCAAATGACACATTAAATGCATTTATGTGTATCAAAGTTTGTAAAAGCAAATTTCGGTTTCTGTGTTCCTCTTCCGTTTTCAAGAAACTTCATTTTGGAACTTCCTGGAACAAATTATTGGCATTTTTCTGATGTGGTGTCTAATGGCACCTATGTGTCAAACACCCTCATTAATTACTTTTCTTGATTTTACAGTAATAAAAATACAAAACATTTACTGAATAAATATACGAAACCAAACGCCCTCCCAATACTTTTTGATAGTGTGGTTGGCACAAAATCAACCAAACTACAATGGGGTTTGGGTCTCAAGGATATGAGATTAGTTTGGTCCTTTTAAAAAAGCTAGCATGGAGGTTTATAATTGAGCAACATAAACTATGGGCTCAGGTGTGAAAATCAAAATACCTGAAAAGACAAAAGTATTCTTCTCTACTTTATGAGTGCTACAAGCTCACTTTTATGAAAAACAACAGCTCCTAAACTTCGGGTTATGTGTAATGAAGTTGGATATTTGGTTATTAGGAACTCTTTAGCGCCTTTGGATCTAGTCCCTTGGATCAAATCAACTAATCGTTTTAGAATGTCATCTCAACCGGTGTCCTTTGTTTTTAAGAATCTTCCTATTTCAGCGTTAATATCTGTTGATTTCTGGAACCGGAAATTTCTTAATTTGCATATGAACCAAGAAGAAATAGGAGACATTCTAAATACTCCAATTTTTCCAGAAGAAAATGCTCTAAATTTGGTGTAGACTCATCATTCCTTAGGTAAATTTTCAACCAAACAAGCTTATGCCCATCTTCAACAACCTTACCTTAATATTATTTTTAACGATTAAAAAAATGTATTAAATGGATATTGAGGCTTCCTATACCCTAGAAATATCAAATGTTTCTGTGAGGAGTGGTTAATAATTTTATACATGTTAAAGAATTGATATTTGCTTCCCCTCAGGATTGTCAATGTGGGTTATGTAATCAATACACATAATCTGTGAATCATCTTGAGTGTAATTTCGCCCAAGCTATTTTATTTGTTGATCCTTGGAGTATAAATTTGCAAAATTTATTTCACAATTCTTGGGTGACTTGTCAACATGATTTAATTACTTCCCGGCTTGATAAAAACAATCTCTGAGGTTTTAAGTTGGTAAGCAATTGCCTTCTATTACATCTGGTTTGTTAGGAACGAAAATGCTTTAAGGATTGTCAAGTCTTGATGCAGTGGATTTGACGCGTATAAATGGTAAATACATACTCCAACAGATCTTAGTCCATCTCATGATTGTTTATAGAAATTTAACTTAAGAGTGATTAACCATATAGATTTAATTATCTTTACTGATGCGGGCAATTTCAGTACTCGATCTTTTTCTTATGGTGTTATTGATTTATCTAGGCATTTTGAGGAGAGGATTGAGAATTTGAATTTTGTTGAGGAAGCTAAATTATTGTCTATTTTGCAAGGGGTTCAACAAGAAAATCAATGGGCATCAAGTAATATTTTGATCTGTTTGGATTCTCAGAAGTTGTCCGAGCGTTGTAATCTCAAGCTTCACTGCCATGGTCTTGCCACTGGCTTTTGCTCGGGACCAAACAACTTCTTCACTTTTCTTCTGCTTCATTTTGTTTTGTAAATAAAAAGTTCAATGTACCTGCCAATAAAGTAGTTCAGACTGCAAAAACCTATCCTCAGGATTTATTTATTTATTTATTTTGCAAACTATCCTCAGGGGATACCGGATGTTATGAATTTTGTACGTATTTCAATTAGATAATTTAAGTCCTGTTTGGCATGTCTTTTCACATGGGTCAACTGTTTAGAAGCCCGGTACCCATGTTTTCATTTTTTTGTTTGGTTTGAAAAATATTTAATTGTCAAAAGGCTCCACCCCAAAAAAATGCGAGAAGCTTGAATTTATTTCAGAACGTTAGAATTGAAGCTTCTTGCCTTTTTTTTTTCATCTCGTCTCTGCAAAAAGACGTGCCTCCAACCAAACGATCTATGGGCTGTTAAACCCACTATAATGAGTTCACATCTGCACCCACAAGGGGGCACCCCATAATGCCTCACAACACATCTCCACCTTGTATTGGGAATATTATCGATAATAAGTACAAGAGATAATGAGACATCACTGGGAGATGTTCCCAATACAAGGTGAGGATGCGCTGAGGCATTGAGGGGCGCCCCACAATGTCAACTCCACTACAATTACCTTATCTTTCAAATCCAAAAAAGGAGAAAAGTTAAGGCCGAACTTGCATGCAATATTCTATGGTGTCTATGTATGACTAAGTATATGTTTGGCATGACTTTTATTTATTAAATAAATATTTATACTTGATTTGTCTTCAAAACCAAGAAAAAATGGTTGATAAATGTTTTTTTCTGGTATTTATTGACAGTTAGATGCCACATAAGCAGAATAATAAATAAACACTTTTTTATTGAAAAAAACATTAAAATAAAACTTCCTCCAATGAATGATTTAGACGTAAACTAAGACAAATACTTATAAGATAAATAGACGTATAAAATAGCATAATAGGATAAAGATAACACCGTTTATCAAATAAATGAAAACCATACCCAAACACCTTGTAAACCATCTTAATTGTTATCAATAAACCATCTGTTTAAACCCGTCTAGCTCAGTCGATTGAGCGCAAGGCACGGTGGGCGTCTTTTATTATTTCGATTTTCGATGGTGCATGATGGCCCTTGCTTTTATTTTGCTCCACTTTATTCTTGTAGTGCATTTTACTTAAACCAAAGTAGAGATTCTAGAGACTTCACGAGCCTTGGTCCATGCTTAGCTTACTGGTTTAATAAAAAAATTAAGAGCAACAAAAAGTTGAGGTCGAACTTACACCAGTAATCCAGTCTACAAAGGGTTTTGCACATGATCAACCCATCTCAATGATTTTCCTACTCAATCATCCAAACACTCAATTCTACAAGGGTCTGATCAACCCATCTCAATTATTCTCCTACTCAATCACTCAATCATTCTTGTCTACATGGTTCTGCATACGTTTTTATCAATGCCTCGACTGTTCTGTATTCCATTAGAGAGAGTCCACACAACATGTATTCAGGCCCGTCTAGCTCAGTCGGTAGAGCGCAAGGCTCTTAACCTTGTGGTCGTGGGTTCGAGCCCCACGGTGGGCGTTTTCTGTTGTTTTCGATGACGGCCCCTTCCTCCTCTTATTTACTCCCTCTCTCCCTCTTAATTCTTGTTTTAGATTAAACTCAGAGAGATGTCCATCTCAATAATAGACGACGGACATGATTTGTTGACAATTAGCAGACAACCATGTCCAATCCTTGCAAATTATATACAGCCTGACCTCATATAAAAAACGATCCCCAGTAGCTCAATTTCATCAAAAGTATCTAAACTTTTAGAGGACGTTAGTATTGAATATGAAGGTTTCAGATTCTCAACTATACACCTCAACAAGCAAGAATCGATACAATCGACTAGACCGTTTCTTCCTGTTAGTGAACTGGAATTATAGGCAAAACAAAGTGTTAGACATTTCAGATTGGAGAAGCCTCAACTAAGTACAAAGCGCTAGGAAAAAATAAAACTGAACAGTAAGATTAAAACGGTTAGGTATTTTAAATTATGGAGCAGCTTCTACATCGTGTCAGTTTCAGTCCAAGAAAGACTTTCTTCAAGGCAAAAGACTCGTATTTGCAGGCAAAACCCTGTCAACTGTATACTCACGTCACTCTGTACTTCAATAAATTCCTAAAGAAAACACCTTCCAAGCATTCTTCTGTCAGCTTGGTCCCTGTTTGGAGGGAGCAACACCCAAATCAACATGCTCAAGTAGGAAAGCATATAGCTTCTTCTTCAAGCCCTCTATTCTCTCATTAATATCTAACCCATCCCCAACTGAATCTTCCAACCACTGATTCACCCTTTTAAGCTGCCCAAGGAGAATAGCAATCTCATCGTCGCCTTCTCCCCGCTTCAACCCAAATCCATTGTCCAGTGAATCCTCCAAGTACTTCAAGAACGATCCACGTGAAAATGAGATGAGTCGTTTTATTAGAGAAGCTACCTCCATCAGACCAATTCCCTTTGACCACTCCTTTCTCTCAATATTGGCCTTCTTTGTTGCTGAAACTCTAGGCCGGCTTGAATGACATGGTAATGATTTACTTGCTAAATCTGGTAGTTTCGGGCTTCGTTTGTTCTGAGGTGAACATCTCTTCAACTTCACTTCTGTTGGTTCTGGAGTCTTTTCCAAGACAACATAGTGATACTGCTCGCCATTTATAGTTCCCCTCTTATCTTGCTTTGTGAAGAGTGAAAATTTGGAAAGATCAGTCTCTAGAGCAGCACGGACCCACAATGTTGCATCTTCATTTTTATTTGTAGAACTTCTGCATATTTCAGGTGTTGGAATCTGCTCTGTGCCCGGGGTGCTAGTCTTTGTTTCAGGAGATCTTGTCTCTAGCAGTGCATCAACCGTGGACGCTACTTGTCGCATGCTGTCGTGGAGGTCTAGAAATTGCCCCACTAATAGCCCTGGAGAATCTTGCTGACCAGTTTCCCACAGTTCTACAAACATGCTAGAGGACGCAGGATAGGTCAATCAGCATAAATGATTAATTGAATTGGTGCATGTCAAAGCATTGGCATTAACTTTTGGAAAAGCAGCACAGCAGATTAATTTGCAAGTTCGTTAGGCTAGCAGAAGCAGGGAATGATAGATATGAAAAATAATCCTTTAACAGAATATGAAAAGCAATCAGGGCAAGTTTCCTAAATAGAAGATACCATAAACTTTTAACATGCAAGGTTGTGTTATCACTTTGCCACTATAACCTTCCACTAATCTCATACTGTTTTATAGGAGACAAGTTTAGTTCTTTAGACATACTTCTATTGCCCTTTAGCTGTCTTTACAAACACGCCTGGTCCCTTAGACAACCTGTAAGGGAGATTATGCAACTAACAAGGGAGCTTGAAGTCTGGTTTAAATGGACTAGATCAGCCAATGCAATGGCTGAGACTTTAGCAAAGCAAGGAGTTAGTAGGCAGAACCTTTTTTGGGCCTGTTTGTAATTTTGATGAGGGGGTCACCTTGTTTTTGAAGGTGACAGTTTGTACTAAGTTTTTTTAAAGAATTAATGAAAGTTACCATTTCTCATCAAAAAAAAAAAACTTTCAGGGGATCTGAGATATCATCTATTGAGAGATATGGTGTACATAATAATAATTTCATATCTTTACCCATGTTACCTTATGTTAGTGTTTGATGATTAGCTACCCCAGTGTCATCTCCTATAAGAAGGTTTTGAGAAGAGACAAGACAGAATGCCTGGAATACATGCATAGTTGCATCCAAAGAATGATTATCCCCATGCAGAGGCCACTCCAGAAAAAGAAGACAACCAACATAATATAACTTCATAAAGTGAACCCTGAACAAGCATTTCATAAGCATGCACAAGTTTGGTGGCTTATTTGCAATGACTGAGAAAATATCCAGTATTAAAAGGAAATGATACATCCTAAGCAGAAGTAGTTCTTTAAGGAATGCTATAAATGACATTTCAACAAAAACACAACTACAATACCAAAAAAATTATTAACATTACCAAAAAGAATGAAAACAATTAAGCCAACAACAAAAAGTGGAAACAGATAAAAGCAAGTAAACTACCTCATGCATCGAATGACACTTTCTGCAGCTGATGCTTCTTGTAAAGCATCCACAGCAGCAAGAAAAGAAGCATTTCTATGCTGCACAACATCCTATATGATATCATCAATTAAATTAAAATCTAGCAAGTAAAAATTGGCATTAGGTGCACTGAAAATTCACATATGGATATTCATTAGTATACCTTTCCAAGAGCATGAATTCTAGATGGAAGCATCTCCCATGAAATGTTTTTATCAGAACAACTTTTAGAGGCGATAGGCACTTTAACAAGATGGCATGGAACAGTTCCATCCTTGGACTTGATTTCTTTTTTCAAAGGCATGCTTGCTAGTTTCAATGAAAAACCCTTGCCTTTACTTTTCAAAGGTGATTTGTTCAAATTTTGAACCTTCAGTAATGAATCCCTCTTGGAAGAATCCTTCTTATCTGAAAGAACCTGCAAATCAATGTGAAACAGTTTGAAACATCAAGACCATGACAAGCACCTGAAAGTGATCAACAATAAAAGATATCTTAGGTCATAAGATATATATCTATCTTTAGACATAAATTGACAGACTGCTAGTATTATTATGTCGTACCTTTATATCCCCAACCCCCTGGGGCTGTAATTTAGTTATTGTTCTGGGTTTTTGTGTATGATTTCAAATTAGAATTATGCAACAGGGAACCAAGAGCACTTCACATCCCTGTCTTAGAATCATGCAAACACCTTAGACAACTTAATTAACCATGTCTATTGTTCTAAAATAGTGCTCGCGTTTTTTACTTTTCCGTAACTGACTATTCTTTCTATGTACATTCCTTTTGTAATGCAGACTAGCATAGAAAAATACTATTACTGGTAAACAAAGGGAAAATTCCAGATCAGTACCCTGTACTTTGGCTCGAGTGACAATTTGGTCCTTGAACTTTAAAATGCGACAATCTAGTACCCGAACTTTCAAAATGTGACAATCCAGTACCTGTTTTTAACTAATCCGTTAATCAGCTGTTAAGTGACATTTGAAAAGTCAAAAATGCCCTCCAAATGCTATCTAATTCTCTTTATCAACCATCCAAACATTGACAATAAAATGAAGTCCCAAATTCTAGATTCTTCTAAACAGTCACCAACTTTTTTGAATAGAAGAGGCTAGGATTTGGGACTGTTCAGTTTTTTGTCAACGTTTGGATGGTTAATAAAAAGAATTAGATGGCATTTTTTACTTTTCAAATGTCAGTTAACGGCTTATTAACAGACTGGTTAACGAAAGGTACTGGATAGTCATGTTCTGAAAGTTCGGGTACTAGATTGCCACATTTTAAAGTTTGGGGACCAAATTGTCACTCGAGCCAAAGTACAGGGTACTGATCAGGAATTCTCCCATAAACAAATTATGCAAATATGCCTGCATTTCACGCTTTATGACCCCTAATGTGATTAACCACCAAAGTCAGAAACTCACTGATGCATGATGTTACCGCATCTTTTGATTAAGAATAACACCTGTACTAATAGGTTCATTTGAATCTATCAGTAATAATCAATCGACTGAAGCTTGGTCCTGAGCTCCATCTTTTTATTCAGCATAAGCTATATAATACTTTCCCTTTCCACCTTTCAGATACAACTTTTGTAGTGAAGAATTATTGGTTCCTACCTGGTAGGAGGAATTGTGTCCGACCAAATGCATTTTTTGTTGAAATTTAAGGTTTAATAATAGGGTTTAAAAATTTAGGGGTTTAGGGTTTAAAATTTAGGAGTTTCCGATACAACTTTTGTAGTGTACCTTTGACATCTAAGAATCCTGACCATTGGCAATTTCTTGAAAAGTTAAACCTAAGTTGGAGATGGATTATTAAGAAATCATACATTAGATGCAGATCTAAAAATCAAGGCACCAGAGTGATTGTCCAGCCCCATAGTAGGGTGTAGTAAATAACATTGGGTTGCAACCGACATGTGCTCACATTAATGAAACAGCCAAAGGAAACTGAAAACATAACATTAATGAGGGCCAGTGAGTCAGCGTCTGAATAAAGAGAAATTAGTGAGTAATGATGTGCAGCATGAAAGAGACAAAGGAATGCCCGAAGCTAATCACTGTGCCACTTCAAGACAAATTAGCTTTGGAAGGTAGCATTCCTAAATATCACCGTTGGGATGAAAGGAATTGAAAATTTTTTTCAAGCAGCGTTCAAGCAAATGTGGGATGATTTGGTAACAGAAACCAAGACATGGGACAGTATCCGACACCAGTGGATGTAAATGGCCTACACAGCAGAGCTACGGAATATGTAGAAAATCAATTCCCTTCTCCTTTTTGTCGAAGAGAAATAAATATAATACATTGATAGAGAACTTCAGCACATAGGAGATCAGGAGACTCGTGATTATAAACATAGAAATGTAATATCGTTTTTTTAACCACCGTTCGGTCTGGTTCTTGCTCGTTTCAAACTCTAAGGGCATATCCTCAAAACAAAATAACAAAGGAAAAATATATGGAAAACAGAGGAAGGGAAAAGGGGAAGGAAAGGATTCTTGAATGCCAGGAAAGAAGAGATCCGAAGCAGAAAACAGAGAAAAACAGATAACCAAAAAGCAGAACATGATCCAAATATCATATACAAAAAAATGTCTTATCTCATAAATCTCATCATAAACCCAAACGGCATGCAACAAAAGCAAGAAAAAATAAAAATAAAAAAACAGCGAAATAATCAATGAAAAAAGGACTTACAGAGGCAGAATCCGAAGGACTCGAAGTTTCCTTAGGTTTCAAAGTCGATGGAGACCGCACAGCCTTCTTCGAACCGGGGCTTCGGTCCCAGCTCTTCCGCATTGTATCCAAACTCAATCTCCTCAACTCCAGCCCTTCCACATTGGCATTCCCTAGGGATGCACGTCTCGGCTTCGCATCTCCGAACTCCAACCTTTTCACCTTCAACTTCAAATCCGATCTCTTGATTCCGTCTTTCTTCACATTCTTCGCATTTCCCGACCCCTTAATGACCTCCGAAAAGCAAATATTCGTCCGAAGCGGCAACAAATCACTGGAAACCAAATCCTTCGGACTGCCCACACAGGGCCGCCTCTTCGGCACAGGCTTAACACCACGAAGCACCGGAACGGGCGATCCGGAGTCAAGCCGAGCGACGTGAACAAACTGCCCGAGCTGGATCTTATCACTGAAGATCAAATCGACGTCCTCGTCCGAGATCGAAACGTAAGCCGAATGCAACGAATCCGAAACCTTCAAGAAGAATCCTCTACTTTGCCACGGATCGTCTCCTCCAGCAAGGGAAGGCACGATCTCGATTACCTGCAAGAGCGCCGAGCGGTGCTCGCCAACGACCTTCACCTCTTTGTTACTCGCGTGCTGTAAGAGCTTCAGCAACACGCCTGGTGTGAGCGACGCCATGAGAGACGGAGACCCGCTCGGGAAGTCGAAGCTCCGTTTTTCCTCTTCAGTATTCCCCTCTGCAACAACATCGAGTCCAGGGAGAAACGAGAGAGAGAGAGAGAGAGAGAGAGAGAGAGAAAACCTCAAACCCGATGGAGTCCGTATTTAATATACAGATATATCCCCGTGGTGGGAGTGGGACCGCGTTACGAATTGCCACATGGCAAAAGGAGAAGACTTCGAAAAAAAGAAATCTGGATTTGTGGAGATGGCGCAGGGTTCTAGGTTTATCCTACGGAGGTAAGTGGAAGAAGACAAAGGACTAAAAGAGCGGTCGTACTTCGATTTACGGGCCCCTCTCTCTCTCTCTCTCTCTGCTTCTGCTTCCAAAAAATAATCGCTGTCGAGGACCGAGTTGACTCGGTTTTGAGCTACACACTGCTGAAGTTTCGGAAGAGAGGACAGCGATTGGACCAGTAAAATTTGCTTACGTGAGGCCCACATTTATTTACCCGCCATTTTTCCGATACAGTGATTTACGTATCCAGTGCTGGTCATGTGCTTCGATAACAATACAGTCGCGGTCGTAGAGATGACAGTATGATATAGACGCGTATATCCATCACGTGATCTGACGTGAGGTGTTGGCCAGGCTTGTTCGATTATGGAGCCCAGTCAAAAAGCATGTGGGATCAATTAAGGATGATCAGATGGGCACATTGTACACCACGGGCCAATTCGGACCTAGAGGGCCGTAAATGGGTCCCGATGGACCAAAACCGATTAGCCAGGTTCTGATTATCCCAATTACTATTGGTTTAAAACCCAATCGAACCATATATGGATATATTAAATGTATAATTTTTTAGTAGGTTTATTATAATAAAAAGAATTTTTTTTCTTTTTTTTTATTTTTTATTTTTTTTATTTCATGTCATTTTCAAGACAACCAATGAGATGTACTTTCCTAATAACCTAAACAATCTCTTCTTCTAAAATTTCTCCTAAATTACTTTTCCCACTATCCTCTACTTTCTCCAAAATTATCTATAATTTCTATTTATCTTTTAAATTATCTCTAATTCCTATTTATCTCCAAAATTATCTCTAATTTAGTAGAGAGTTTCTCTCCTAAATTATCTCTAATTCCTATTTATCCTCTCCCCTACTTTTTACCTGTATCTATCTAAAGAAAGTTTGGATTAAAAAATTTAAGAATTATTTAAATATTCTAACAAAATTATATAGAAACTTTAAAATATTTATTAAAAATACAAAAAATAAATTTACATTTTTACAAATATATCACGAAATTATGTACTAACAATTTAAATTATTTTTTTCTAGATTATCAACTTAAATGTTTTTCAAATATTTAATAATATGTAATAGTTTTAAATAAATAAAATTCAAATAACAAAAAAATTAAAAATTTAAATAACTAAATATTTATCATAACTAGATTTTAAATAGTTAAAATAATGAAATTATGTAATAAATTTTAAACATTTCTTCAAAGTAGAAAAATAATTATAATATAATATTGAAATTAATAATAATTTAATATATTACAAAATTAGTAATGAAATTATGTAATAATAGTATAAATTATGATTTTATGGATAGTTAAATTCAATAAATAATTAATATTTTAAAAATTAAAGATTTTACATATTATTTAAGTAATTAAATAACTAATAATTCGAGAAAATAACTTTCAAAAAATTAATATTTATTAATAATAATTTTAAACTCTTAATCTGTATTTATTATATAATTACGTATACTAAAATTAATATTTATTGTATTTCAGTAATTAATTATTTTTTTTTGTGATAAATGTATTTTCAATGATTATGTATAATTTTATTTTGTCTTTTTATTTAACAAAAAACTTTCAATAATTATTGGAGATTAAATTACCATTATTGAAATTTTTAAATTTAATTTATTATAATTATTGTATTTATTGTATTTTTGTTATAAGTTATTGATTAATATTTATTAGAGATTAAACTATTATTTAAGATTATACTATTTATTGACTAAATATATTTTTAGTACTTATTGTATTTTTGAATTATTGTATTTTTCATTATCAATATATTTTTATAATTGTGTATTTTCGCTATAAATTTTCAATAATTATTTGAGATTAAACTATTGTTATTTATCGGAGATGTGACTATTAATTTAGCTGAAATTATGAGTGTTTATGAGTTGGTTCAGTTCGGTCATAGGCTATTTGGCCAACTAAATTGATCTGGTCAGGTTAGGGAGTTGGTCAGCTAAAACCGACCCAACTAAATCGACCCATATATATATTTATATCTAGTTATATAATATTATATAAATTATAATTATATAATAATATATAGTATATAAAAGCAATTTTATACACAAAATTCATATAAAATTAAAATTTTAAGTTTTTTGTCAATTTTTTTAAATAAATAGCTTTGGCCCAATGCACAACCCAACCTGGCCCAAGGCTTGGCCCACGGGACAGCCCAACCCGCGGCACGGCACGGGCCTGCACAAGCCCGGGCTGTGGGACGTGTCGGGCCAACCCCCAAAATTTTCACTAGGGAGGGCGGCACAGCACAGGCCTGCACGGGCCCAGGCCGTGGGACGTGTCAAGCCAACCCCCAAATTTTTCACCGAGGAGGGCGACACGGCCTGTGACAGCCTGTGGGCCAGCATGGCACGGCTAGCGCTTTGTGCGGGCCACCCATGGGCCGTGTAAAAGCATCAACAAACAAATGCTAATAAAACATAGGATTAATATATGTAATGAAAATTTAGTTAAAATCTAAAATTAAAAAGTTCTACGAGATTTTAAGGGTTGGGAAAAAGGTTGGATTGGGCCCAACCCAAAGTTGACTTTAGGTTGGGTTGGGTTGGTTTGGGTTAGGGTTGAAGGAATTTAGTTAGGGTTAGGGTTAGGGTTGGGTAGGTCAGGCTGAAGATCGGGTTGGGGGTTTAAAACTTAGGATTGAGTTAGGATTGGCCTCAACCCCACTTAACCTAGCCCGACTTGCAACCCTATTTTTATAGATAGGAGATTCGAACTGGATGGGATCGTGCCCATTGGGTCAAACCCAATGGATAGGAGATTCGGTTTTAAATCTAAAATTACGGACCCTAGAACTAGAAGGTATTGTTTGGTTCCAGTTTCTTGATATATCTTATCAGGGGGATTTGATTCTACCCTGTCCTGACCCAAATCAGACCTGATGGTGCGCAATCCAGCCGGTCCTAGCTGTCGATGGCCTTGGGCTTGCATTGCCCGCATGCATTGTATCAGGTCGTCGAACTAGTTCTGGCGGGTCGCCAGGGGGACAACAGTTGGTTCAGCAAAAGTTGTTTCTATAGGGAGTGGAAGAGGGATGTTCATGGCAAGAATGTTTACGGGCACCACTGCATTTGGCGCATTCAAGCTGGGGATCCCATCCACTGGAAGGGGGATGGTGAACTGTCCAATGCACACCACGGGGACTTGGAGTTGTTCCCCGGTGGTGTTCGTCTCTGTGCCACATCCCACAGACGGCGCCAATTGATGGTGCACAATTCGGCCAGTCCTAGCTGTCGACGGCCTTGCCTCTGAATGGAGCTACAGGGAACCTAAAATGGGGAAGATGAGGGAACTCCAGGGGGGAACCCGATGAGATTGCTCCGAAGCTCAAATTAGTATTCTCTCAAAGGCAAAATAAAACCAGATGGCGCAAAGTTCACATACATTGTTCTTGGGGGTAGGGAGCCTTTTATAACCACTTCGTGCACTCACTCCGAGGCTTCTGTCAAGTCAGGTATGATTACTTCTGTGCTTCTGCCAATTCAGGTGCCATCCCCTCTATTGGGACAGAATCGCCACTGCTCATTGTCGGAGCCGTCTCTGTAACTAGAGATGGCAGTGGCAAGTGGTCGTTTGAAATGCAACTGTCAAGCGTCAGATCCCAAGTTAGTCAGGTGCACCGCCCCTAGATACGGACTTCCTCGGTGTCAGGCATGGTACGTTTGTTCAGTTCGACATCCTGGAGGCGAAGTGCTGGAGTGGTGAGCGATGTGAAGTCTTGAGTTCGGATAGAGGTGTGTCCCGAACTGCCATGGGGCAGACCAGTTCGGGTTATTGCCCTTTGTGTTTGTAAGGCTTAGGGCCTAAGGGAGAGCTCGGTCTCCTTACAGAGAGTTCAGGCTCCTCGTAGGGAGTTCGGACCACTGGTTCCTCCTTTCAGAGTTCGCACCTCAGGCATGCTGTTGTGCCGAGTTGTTGCCTTTGCCACGTGTTGAGTGATTACGAGGTCGGGCCAAATCTTCCTTCATCAAGACCCTTTGATGGCCCTAAATCGGTGGATTGTTCAGCTTCGTTAATTAGTGGGATGATAGAGAAAAAATGGTTATGATCTTCAAGTCGTTAATAGATGAATGGTTTAGATCTTCTAAGCCTACAATGGACGAGAGGGAGACTTAAGAGAATTGCTTTCACTCTCTCGATAAAAGGAATTTGAGATGTTGGCGGGAGAGAGACAGCGAGAGATGACTGCAGCTTTTGAAATGGAAAGACTACCGATCTGGTGCTATGTGTTGTTGCTGGCATTGAGTTTGAGGGCGAAACGTATGTTGGGTAGTGTCGTAATGACTACTCACTAGTGAGTGTGGTAATGTCTTTTTCTTATCCTCTTATGGCTTGGGTGGGTGTTCGATTGAGAGATTGTTAAAATTTAAATGGGCCAAATGTTTTAAATGAGCCCGACAAACCATGGGTCCATGAATTTGATTGAGAAATTGTAGTCATTTCGATGAAACGTAAATGACCACCAAAATTTGAGGTAAAATTAAAACGTAAATGACCAAAATAGTTGCACTCTATATATATTTGTATTTGTACTTCTTTCAAAATCATTCAAATAAATTTAAGTCTCCACCATGGTTCTCTAAATATATCAAAAATTATAAACCAAGAGTTTTATTTGAATGGAAACTCTTTTTCTTTTAATATTTTTGTTTCATGATTTGCCAGTGAATATATTATATTATATATTAACTTTTGAAATAATTAAAATAACCTAAAGCATCAGTAACTCTGAAAACTAATAACCATGGCTTCACTACAATCAGCCAAAGACCTTAACAATTGAACCCGTTGTCACCTTCAAAGCCTGTTATATTCACGATAGAGTTGTCAATTAGTTAGGTTTGCCTAATAGAACCGAGCTGAGCCAATTTTGCCTATTCTGGTTGTGAGTTTGTGTCCTGATTATAATAGGGTCATGACTAGTTTTTGATATTCCAAATTGATAGGGTTGGTCTTGGGTTAGGCCATAATCTAAACTAACGTATATCTAATTTATACCCCGGCTCTTTTAAGAGAGTCAAAAGTGGTCAAACGAGATCTATATATATATACTAGCAAGGAATTGTGCGATGTGCGGAAAAATCTGAAAGATTTAATAATTTTATTATTCATTTAATGTTGATTTATAAAAAATAATTGTTGTTAATTGAATATGAATAAATATTTATTAATAAATTTAGTTTTATTAATAATTTGTAGTAACTTTAATAAATTTTATTCTTTTTTTTATTTTAAATGAAATTCTAATTAATTTTAAATAAATAAAAAAATTATAAAACCTAACATTTGTATTAATTCCACTAACAATTAATAATTATATAGGAATGACAACGGGGTGGGTTCAGGGCAGGGCTCCCCATCCCTTTCCTTGCCACAAACTCAAGACACTACCCCATCCTCGCCCCGTCCCCAATGTCACGTGGGTTTAGGGCAAGGTAACCACTCCTCAATGTCAGGCGAGTTTAGGGGCAAGGCACCCCACTCCTCATCAAGGATGGAGAATCCTCAAATTTCTCTGCCCCGTCCCCAGTATTGGCGGGTTAAAATAGAGGTATAAATTGGGTTGTGCTGAGTCGGTACGACACGACTTGCATGTAGCCTGCACAAAGAGCGAGTCGTGTCGTGTTGGCCCACAAGGCATCCCGAGCCGTGCCTCCCTCCTCTAAGATAATTTGGTGGGTCGGTTTGGCACGGCCCACAGCCCGAGACCACATAGGCCCATGCCATGCTGTGGGTCAGCTTGGTCCATGGGTCGGGCCTTGGGCTAGGCCATGCCATACACCAAGCCAAGCTCAAGGCAAGGCACCCACTCCCTGTCCAAGGTTTTTAAAATTGGACCAGATAGAGAACTGTTATGGGGTCAAATAGTCCAACTATTGGTCTGAACGAATGACCCGCTTTGAAAAAAAATAAAAGTTTAGAAAAACAAAAAAAGGCCAAAAACTGTTGTCCGGATTAACGGTTCGACTACCCGGGTCAGCGATTCGCTAACCAAATAAAGGGTTTTTGGACAAAAAGTGGTTTTGAGGTGAAACAGTGTCCAGTTCCCAATTTTTTCGGTCTAACCATTTGGTTTGATCCAGTTTTGAAAACACTGTTCCCGTCAATCCAATATTCAATTTGATGATAAAATGACCAAAAGGATATATCGAGTATCAACCACATGGTAATTTCTGAAAGTACACTAAATTGTCTTTAATATTCAAAAACGTAATTTTCTGAAAAGTTTGGAAAATTTATAGTACTTGTGTAATTTTGAAAATTTATTCAATTTTATTTAAATTTTTATTAAATAATTTATTTTATTTTTAAATGGTTTACTTACAGAATTATACTAATTTATCTTATAATTTCTAATATAAACTAACCAATAATTTCCTTTTTCCAATATTATACTAATTTATCTTAATAATTTGTGTAATTATTTGTTCGAATTATAGTTTTCCATTTCCCATAGTCATTTAGCTTTAATAATTTGCAATGAAAATTACATAATTTTTCAATGGTTTTCCAAAATCTATCAAACGTAATTAAATTTCATAAAATTTCCAAATTATTCTAATAATTGTCAATAATTATTTAATGCATTTTAAATAAACTTTAAAATACTTTATATATTTTAATTTCAAAAATGTTATTTTACGAAAATGCAGTTTTGTGAAAATTTTATTACATTTGTGTAAATATGGGGATTTATTGAAAAATTTTTAAATTGTTGTTAAATATATATTTTTATTTGGTAATTTACTAACAAAATTACATTAATTTATCTTTTATTTTTCAATATAAATTAATTAATAATTTCATTTTCTAACATTATAATATTTTTGTTTCCCCATTTGTATTTGGTTATTAATTATAAGAATAACAATAACTAAAATTTTATACTTTTTGATAATTGTTAAATATAATTCTCAATTTTATAGAAATTAGTTAAAGAGTTTTCGATTTCTATAAAATGTTGTTAATGAGTTAATTAATAACAATATTTATTAATTTTGATAATTTACTAACTGTACTAATAAGAATATTTAATTTTTGGTAATTTAATAAACATATTTATTAACTTTTGGTAATAACACTATTTAATACTCATTGACTATAGGTGAGATTAAATATTAACCATATTTAACTATTTATTAATTAATATGTATATCTTAAATGAGGGAGAGTGGATATAGATTGGGGGGGATGCATTTTAGCAATTGATTATGGAGTGGGGCAATATGATAATTTCCTATTGGTTTAAATGAGATACCTTAGGAGAGAGATTATAGGAATATTTTTAGGTAGTTGGGTGACATGGCTTAACGGGAGTGGTGGGAAGAGGAGAGGAGAGAAAGTCAAAGAAAATGCAAGGTGGTGATAATGGAGCAAAGAGAGGCATGGTGACGGGGACCCGTGTGATGCAGGGGCTTTGTTAAGCTAAAGTTAAACAACTCAGAATACCTCCTCTCATTTCTCACACATGCGGTTAGTTATTATTAAATTAAATCATTAAAAATATAAAAACTCATAATTAAAAAGAAAAACCTCTCCGATCTTAATTATCTCTAATAACATTAATTCACTACTCAAATAAAAAAGCCTATTAGGTCTTAATTGTTTCTAATAAAATCCATTCTCTCTCTCTCTCTCTCTCACACTCCAATTAGTCAATGTCCAATGTCCCATTAAATCCCAAATCTATATTTATATAATATATATTGAAAACAAGGTTGTACAAGCATTGTTCTTTTTTCTATTTTTTTTAACTTTTCTTTTTTTCTATTTTTTTAATGATATAAACTCCAACTATCGACCAACTAAGGGTGTCTCAATTAGTACGACGACATCCGACTGTCTATAGCAAATGCATGTGATTCAATTCCTATGCCACCAAATTTAGGGAGAGAGAAATGATGAGGGCGGATTTGGCCCTCCAGTGAAATTGTGACACTTGGCACCTCATGCAAACCAAGTGCATCCTCTTGACAACTGGGCAGCTCGGCAGAGCTTGCCACAGTTTGCCACTTATAGAAAGCGCGGCATGGCTCGCCACAGGAAGCTCAGCAAAGCTCGCTACAGGCAGCTGGGCCACTCCGCAGTCAGCCTGGCGTCTTACAAAGAGCTCGCCACTTAGGGGCAGCTCAACACTTACAGGTAGCTTGGCATAGGCAGATGGCCACTCCGCAGGCAGCCTGGCATCTTATGAAGAGCTCGCCACTTAGGGGCAGCTCGACACTTACAGGTAGCTCGACATAGGCAGCTCGCCACAGGCAGCCTGGCGTCTTACGAAGAGCTCGCCACTTAAGGGCAGCTCGACACTTACAAGTAGCTCTACACTTAGGGGCAGCTCGGCGTATCACAGGAAGATCTCTTGCCTAACAACCGTACCTAACAGATCCAGAGACCTGCGCCCACGTTTCTCGCTAGGTGGCGCCGTGCCTGCCAGTCCTGAGAGTTGTCCCTTGACTAGCAGAGCCGTACTCTGCAGTAGCTGCCTGCACCCGCCACCTCAGCTCTGTCAGTAACGGTTGCGGCAGAGAGATAGAGGCGGTTACGCCTGACTTGACTGAGGCGGTTACGCCTGATTTGACAGGACACCACTATATAAGGACTCCAACCCATAAAGACAAGGGGATAGAATGGAAAAATGGAGGTAATCCCTGCTCTCTAGCTCTCTCATTTCTCTCCAAGCTCCCTACAATCAGAATGCTAACTTAGGCATTGAAGAGTCCCCGCCGGGAAAATACCCCTAGGTCCTCTGATTCAGTTCTCGCAGGTTCCTCAGCTCCCATCGCCTACAAAGAGGAGGAAAAGATGGAGTTCTCGCAGGTCCCTCAGCTCCCGCCACCTACAAAGGAGAGGAGATCACCACATACAGAGGGCCGTCAGGTTGTGCTACAGAAGGGAGCTCCACCATCCCCTGAGTTACAGGCCACCTAGGAGCATGTCAAATTATGAGTCCACCCAAGTAGCTCACCACCAGGGAGCTCGTCACCAAGTAGCTCACCACCAGGAAGCTCCACCATCCTCTCCTGGGAGCCGGTCAAATGGCGAGGCACTTAGCCAAAAAAAAAATTGATACATTACAAAAAATTGGTACGTGACCAAAAACGGTTACATCAAGAAGTGTTACAAGTATGGTGTTGCATTACACAACAGCCCCTATGAGATACATGAAAAAAATTTCCCAATTTATTATTTTATTGGCAATTTCTTATCAAAGTCTTCCCATAGAAAGTATTATGATAATAAACTAATAATTCTAAGTTCTAACAAATACAAGTTAAGTAGAAAACTATGAGAGACTAGCTGAGATTGAAATGAAAATTAGTCTTATGAGTTCTAATGTTAGAGTCAGGGAGCATAGGCAATCTTGCATATCGACCATAATAATCAAGATATTTATACCCTTCACTCTACTATACTCTCTTCTCTTGATGTAAATTCCAATAAAAAAGGCATTTAACGTTCGGTAAGATATATACAATGGATGGTCCACATTAAATCGAATAATTAATTTATAATATACAAGATGGTATATATAATAATTTATTATTATAATAATTATTAATTTTGATAATAAATAGTAATTGTTAAATTTAATAATTTAATTTAATTTGATGTGGCCACACCACATTTTGTATCCATTACATGCATCGGATATTGATGGAAACATGAAGACTTCATTATTTAGGGTAGGGTTGCAAATGGATAATATAAGGTAGACACAAATATGATTCTTTGATATTTGAAATTGAATAGATCTTATCTACTGGATATCTATTACTATATTCTAAAATACAATTGTCCGTGTCAACCTATAGCCTCTTGTTTCCTTATCCCCTTAGAATTCTATGGTTTTTTATTTAAAAAATAAAAAAGATAAATCATGTGTAATTCACAACCAATTTAGCTTCCTTTTTATTAGGAAATCCGTAATCTCTTCTTTTTTAACACTAGCCTATGCATCACAATGGGTTCTTCTAATTTAAGAGGAAAATATGGATTTAATAGGAGAAGAGAGATGGCACAAATATTAATATGAGAGAGAGAGAGTTTAAAAATGGCCAGATCGAAGAGAATGATGGAGATTTTCATCATTAGATAAAATTAAGAACTAATTAAGTAGGGTTTTTTTTTATGCCTTATTATATTTTTTTATTAATTTAATTTAAAAATAAATAACCATGATGGAGGATGATTTGACCCGACCTATGAAACGGTGACACGTGGACACTGACTCAGCACGAGCGACAACTCAGCATTGTAGCCTAGTGCGATCAAGTGACGGGCCCATAAAATAGCTCGCTACATTGTAGCTCACAAAAAGAGGAGCTCACCACAACATGAGCTCCGGGTTCCCTGAGCTACCTTTGAAGGGATACTCCAAGGCAACTTTAGCTCGCGAGCTAGGGGAACTAGCTCGCCCGAGCTCCCAAGCAGACAAGTCATCCCAAGGACCAAATCTATTAAGGGTAATCTTGAAGTATTCCGAGCTCGCTACAAAGTAGCTCACGAATGAGTCGCGTGAGCACTCCTCAGGAAGCATCTATCTAACAGGCCACACCGATCGGACTGTGCCACGTCCCTTACTGACGGCGCAGTCCCTGTCCTTTTGATAGTCTGCGTCCACGTCTCTCAGCAGGCGAAGGCATGCCTGCCACTTTGGAGACGTGTCACTCACCCGGGTCAGAAGTACGTCACAACGGCCACTTGTGCAACCCTAGCAGGTAACGGTTGTGGTAGGAGCCCAGCGGCGGTTATGCCCGACCTGACATGAATGCCCCTATAAAAGCCCTCAGGGCAGAAGAGAAACGATTCTTCTTGAGACTTTTAATCTCTTGAGTATAGTGATAATGCGCTATCTGCACTCTTAGCCTTCGTCTTCTCCTTGCTTCTCCTACAGAGTACTAACTTAAGCATCGGAGTGTTCCCGCCGGGTAAGCCCCCAGGGATTCTTGTTCTTCTTCATCTCAGGTATCTTCTAGGAGCCACGTGAGTGCCAGCTAGGAGTGACTAGATCGCGCTACATCATTTGGCGCCGTTTGTGGGAAATGCTTCAAAAAAGCCTTTCTCTAAACCTTCACAACTCTTTCTTCCTTGAAATTTTGACACTCATGGCTTCCTCAAGCAACATCGGACGAAGCATGAAGATGGATAACTCCAGGGAACAGCCCTAGCCTTCTACTGTCTGCATCGGACAGTTCACCGTCCCCCTCTCAGCGGACGGGATCCCTAGTTTGAATGTGCCTCTAACAAGGGCACCCGTCGTTGCTCCACTCCCTACTATAGTCGGAGCAACCTTCACCGAACCCTAGGTTGTGCTCCTAGCGGTCAACCCGAACCAACTAGAGGACTTGGTGCAGTGCATGTGGGCCACGCAGGCCCAAATGCAACAGTTTCAATAGTTCCAACTCTATCAGCAACAGGTGCTACACCAGGTCTTCTAGTACCAGTATCAGCAGCAATTCCCTCAGCTGCCTCAACCTCAGCTTTAGCAGCCGCAACTCCCTCCTCGGTACCCAACCTCATAGCGAGCTAGGTCTTGCCGTCAGGAGGAGCACCTTTCTTGCCAAGAAGAGGCCCCCCAGAACCCTCCTAGGAGCCAGGCCTCCTCCCGCGGCAGACAATAAAGACCGACCACTTCGGTCTCACCGTGGGCAGTCAGGTCGGAAGGACCTCAGCTCGCCAAGCCCACGTCGCCTCAGCCCTCCAAGCCCGATACCCCATTCCTAGAGAACCTGTTCGAGATTCTGGCCGCAGGCTCCAAGCAAGATCTCTCTATCCGTAGTCATCACCAGCGGCCTGAGCTACTTCCTGCAGACACCATCCCTGACAGCATAGAGGTGAGCAACACAAACGCCGAGCCCATCAAGAAACAGAGACGTCACCGCTGAGCTCGCCGATCTGCCACCCATGACCTGCCCGAGCTCGGAGGCATAGAAGAGGTAAGCTCGGGTGGAGTCAAGGCTCCCCACATCTGAGTTCAATCCCCCTTATCTCTCGAGCTCCTGGAAGTCCCAATGCCTAAAGATTTCAAGCTCCCCCCTCTTGACAAGTATGACGGGTCATTCGACCCAAATGATCACGTGGATGCCTTCCAGTCGCAGATGCACCTGGCGAGAGCCAGTGAGTCGTGCATGTGCGTGGCCTTCTCCACAACTTTCAAAGTAGTAGCTTGCACATGGTACCAGAACCTGACGCCCGGATCAATAAAAAGTTGGGCGCAGTTCGCGCAAGCCTTCACATCTCACTTCATTACCAGTAAGCAGTGCCCGTGAACTGAAGAAAGCCTCCTCAACATAGTGCAGAGAGAGGGAGAATCCATCCGAAGCTATGTCAAGCGGTTCAACGATGCTTGCATGCAAATACCGCGCATGGACCCCGTCGTGCGCCTGGCAGTAGCCAAGAAAGGCGTGGTGCACAAAGAGTTCAAATGGCACATGGTCATCAACCAACCGGCGACCATAACCGAATTTCTTAAGCTCGTGGACAGGTTTATAGCCATAGAAGAAGAGATTAGCCAAAAGGGCAAGAGTGCGCCCAAAAAGAGGAAAAGGGAAGGAGAGCCTTCCAGTCAAAGGGACAACTGAAAGAAAAAGGATGCAGTTCGGAGGGCAAAGCCGGGTCAGTCGTTCCGAGCTCCGATAGCAGACCAAACTGATTACACCCCACTAAATGCAAAGCGGGCCAAAATCCTGATGGTGATCAAGGATGCCCCGTATGTGAAGTGGCCATCCCGTTTGAGGGCAAATCCCAATGAGAGAAACATGAATTTGTACTGTAGTTTTCACAGAAATCACGATCATAGTACCAAAAATTGTAAAAACCTCCACGATGAGATTGAGGAGCTCATCCGTTGCAGATATTTAAGGAACTTTGTACAAAATAATAATAATAATAATAATAATAATAATAATAATAATAATAAATAGGTCGGAAAGGGGAGCACGGTAAGGATGCTCACGAGTACAGTAGCAGGCCGGCTGAACAGTCACAGAGGCAACCTCCGAAAGAGAGGCCGGTTTGGGGCACCATCCACATGATAGTGGGAGGTTCGATCATCGCGAGTTGTACTTCAGCAACAGCTCGGATGTCAGTTTGTGAGGCCACCCGGGAAGAACAGAATCCTCCAAAGCGGTCGAGGATAGAAGAGCCAATTTTCTTCACGGAAGATGATGCGCGAGGGGTCCACTACCTCCATGATGACGCACTTGTGATAAAGCTGAGGATCAACGACTACGAGGTCAGGCGCGTACTCATTGACTCGGGTAGCTCGGAAGATATCCACTTCAAAGCCAAGTTCGACCAGCTTCAGTTGCAAAAAAGTGACTTGAAGCCCGCGAACACTTCTTTAGTGGGCTTCAATGGAGAATAAGTCCAGCCCCTTGGGAAAATAACAATACCTGTGGAAGTCAGCACATGGCCCTGCGTAGTCAGATTCAACCATGACTTCCTGGTGGTCGCGACTCCCTCCCCATACAATGCCATAATAGGTCGGCCGATCACCAATGTCCTACGAGCGGTGGTCTCCACCTATCATTTGGCTATGAAGTTCCCTATAGACTTCGGTGTGGGGATAGCGCGGGGCGACCAGCTCGAGTCCCACAAGTGTTATGTCGCCGCCCTGAAGGGAAAGACCAAGGTGGCCAACGACCTAGAACTGGAGCGGCCTACAGAATAAGGCGAAGAATGAGCCACGCCCACGGAAGAAATAGTCGCAATCCCGACCTCAACAACAGACTTAGCTCGGACGCTTCAGATTGGTGCTTCCATCCAGAAACCTCTACGATCCGAACTGGTAAGTTTCTTACTTCAAAATTTAGATTTTTTGCATGGTCCGCGGCAGAGATGCCCGGTGTAGACCCCAACCTTATAACTCACAAGCTGAATACTGATCATATAGTTAGGCCCGTTAGATAGAAGAAACACAACCTAGTCCCGGAGCGGTGGAAAGTGGTTGACGAGGAGGTCGAGAAGCTCCTCACAGCTGACTTCATAAGAGAAGTCCATTACCCGAGCTGGGTAGCCAACCTCGTCCTGGTAAAGAAGGCCAACGGCAAGTGGGGCATGTGCGTCGACTACACCGACCTGAACCGGGCCTGCCCAAAAGACTACTTCCCGCTCCCTAGAATTGACCTCTTGGTGGACGCGACCTCAGGGCATGAGTTGCTAAGTTTCTTGGATGCCTATTCGGGCTATAACCAAATCAAGATGGACCCAGCGGACGAAGAAAAAACTGCCTTCATCACGGAGTTCGATCTATATTGTTACAAGGTTATGCCCTTTGGGTTGAAAAACACAGGGGCAACCTTTCAAAGGTTTGTAAATAAGTTGTTTGCGCCATTAATTGGCAGAAAAGTAGAATGCTATGTAGACGACATGGTCGTCAAAACTCAATTTTTGCATGAATTAATACAAGACTTGCATTCTGTTTTGGAAATTTTGCGTAAGTTTAATATGAGATTAAACCCAAACAAGTGTGTATTCGGTGTGACATCGGGCAAGTTCCTAGGGTACATCATCAACCTGCGCGGCATTTAGTCCAACCCGGATAAAATTAAGGCCATCTTAGATATGAGATCACCCCGGAAGTTGAAGGAGGTTCAGAGGTTGAACGGCCGCATAGCCGCCCTGAGCTACTTCATGTCCAAGTTGGCGGACTGCTGTCTGTCGTTCTTTAAGGCAATTAAGAGCAAAGGGTTCAAGTGGACCCGAGACTGCCAGCTCGCATTTGACGAGCTCAAGAAGTACCTCGCTAGTGTGTCGATCTTAACCCGGCCCGAGGAGGGTGATGTTTTAGAACTGTACCTCTCGGAAAGCGACGAAGTGGTCAGTTCGGTGTTAATAAAGGAAGTAGATCGGGTTCAACGACCCATCTATTTTGTTAGTAAAGTATTGCAGGGAGCAGAAACGAGATATCCAGAGACAGAAAATCTAGCATAGGCACTGGTAATTGCAGCTCAGAAGTTCTACCCGTACTTCTAGGCTCACACTGTTATCGTCCTCACCAACAAACCTCTGAGGCAAGTCTTACTTAAGCCCGAGGTATCTGGTCGGTTAACGAAGTGGGCCGTTGAGCTCAGCGAGTACGACCTCCAGTACAAGTCATGAACTGCCATTAAGGCCCAAGCCTTAGCAGATTTCATCGTCGAGTGCACATTCAGCTCCGAAGTTCCCAAGCCGGTTGAGCACGAGGATCCCAGCTCGGGTGAGCCCTAAGCTCCCAGGCCAGTCAAGTTCGAGCCTCGTGGCATCTCTTGTAGTTCGGCCAAGCGTGAGCTATGAAGAGGAGCCCTGGATCCTTCACGTAGATGGCTCCTCGAACCAACAGGACAGTGGAGCCGGAATAGTTTTGCACGGCCCAAGTGGCACGAAGCTGGAGTACGCGCTACGCTTCAAGTTCGCGGCATCTAACAATGAAGCGGAGTACGAGGCGTTGATAGTTGGACTAGCTCTAGCTAGGGAAGTAAAAGTCAAGCACACCGTTATCTGCAACGACTCCCAACTCGTGGTCAATCAGGTCACTGGCGAGTACGAAGCTCGCGAGCCAACCATGGTCACCTACTTAGCTAAGGTCAGAGAAGGCCTGCTCAACTTTTAGTCACACTTTATCAGGCAAATCCCTAGGTTGGATAACGCTGAGGCCGACGCCCTGTCCAGATTAGCCAGCGCCAGCGACATCACCATGAGAACCGTGTACATAGAGGACCTGCATCGGCCGAGCTTTCTTGGGGGGGGGGGGCGCAGAAGAGGTCGCTCCCCAAGCAAAGCCAAGCTAGATGGACCTACTCGTGAGCTTCTTGCTACACGGGACCCTCCCTGTAGATCGCAATGCAGCCAGAAGGGTGTAGTGTCAGGCAACCAAATACGTCATAATAGACGAACGACTATACCGGAGATCCTACATGCTCCCCTACCTATGTTGCTTGTGACTTACTGAAGCAAAGCTCGTACTCTGCGACACTCATGAGGGGTTGTGCAGCGTGCACTTAGGGGGTAGGGCCCTCGCCTAGAAGGCACTTCGACAGGGGTATTATTGACCAACAATGAAGGCAGATGCTATTGAGCTCGTTAGAAAATATGACAAATGCTAGAGGCACGCCAATATTCACCACCAACCAGCTACCGACCTCAAGTATCTCACCAGCCCATGGCCCTTCGCACAGTGGGGCATTGATCTACTCGGGCCATTCCCGCCAGCAATGGGTGAGAGGAAGTTCTTAGTAGTAGCAGTGGACTACTTCACAAAGTGGGTAGAAGTTGAGCCCCTTGTAACGATCACAACCCGGAACGTCCAAAACATCTTTTGGAAGAACATCGTGTGCCGCTTCGGGTTATCTCGTGTAATGATTTCTAGCAACGGAAAATAGTTCGAGGACATTAAATTCCAAGACTGGTGCCAAGACATGGGATCCGACAGAATTTTACTTCAGTCACACACCCTCAAGCAAATGGTCAGGCAGAAGTCACGAACAGATCCATCCTCTACGGACTGAAAGCACGACTAAACCAGGCTAAAGGGTTGTGGGCAAATGAGCTACTCAGTGTTCTATGGGCCTACCGAACCATGGAGAAGACCGCTATGGGAGAAACACCCTTCAACTTCACCTATGGCACTGAAGTAGTTATCCCCACAGAGATCGAAGTCCCCACACTGTGACTAGAAGCATACAGTGGCCAGACGAATGAAGATGAGCTCCATACCAACCTCGGTCTACTCAACGAAGTAAGAGACCTCGCGTACATCAAGACCACAGCTTACCAGCAAAGAGTAGCTCGGTACTATAACACCAGGGTCAAGAAGCGGAACCTCCGCATCGGCGACCTGGTCCTTCGCAAAGTTATGGTACCTGAACCTAGCGCTGGCAAGCTTGGGTCCAACTAGGGAGGACCTTACCGAGTGAAATTAGTGCTTGGGGAAGGAACGTATGAGCTCGAGACTCTCAAAGGGAAACAAGTACCTCGGGCATGGAATATTGTCAATTTAAGACAATACTATCTATAAGAACTGAGTAGGTCACGAACCACTCCCAAAGCCTAAGGGCCAAAATGCTGAGCTAACATGACATCGGCGCAATATGACCCAGTCGCCTTTATGGCATGGGCGAACTCCAAGAGTGGACTATAAGTCACTCCCAGAGCCTAAGGGCCAAAATGCCGAGCTAACACGACCTCGGCGCAATAAGACCCAGTTGTCTCCATGACATGGGTGAACTTCAAGTGCCGAGCTGACCAACACTTCGGCATCAAGAAAGACATAGCCATTTCGATGATGAAGGTAACGTATGAGAAGCGTAAACAGCTCGGTCTTAAACCCCGCCAAGCATAGCTCGTTCTAGTACGATGAATAAACAAGAGAATAACCGACGAGCATATAGTTCGGGCACACGTGGTAATCACTTCGTCGTGCACCATAGAGATGTCTTAAATGATTTAAGGGACAGTTCGAGAAAACGATTATTGGGGAGTCCTACTTCGGGTATGTAGCTCTAATAGCTTGGGTGTTGAGATCGCCTTAGCAAAGATAAAGAGAGCACATCATACTTGGAAGAAAAAGGGAGAACTTTCATTACCATGTCAAAAAAAAAAAGAAAGAGAGAGAAAAATGACAATGAAATAATCGAGCTAAACAGCTCGGGAAAGTTTGACAATCACAGGGCACAACTGCCCAACCAAAGACCTTTGAAAGACCAGGTTTATGGCAACCGAGAGTCACCAGAAGTCCGAAAAAACACCACCTCAGGGATCCGCCTCCTCATCCTCATCCTCTAGGGAGTCAGGCTCCTCTTCCTCCGCTTGATCCGCCATCTCAAGAGACAGACCCTTCATAGTGATGCCATCGAGGTTGAGCCCGAAGAACTTCTTCCGAACCAACCACCGGCAGAGCTTAAACCCAGGGTGGTACAAACTCGAGTCATATTCCACCTGGAGGTCGTGGTATTCCTGGGAGTCCCTGAAATCCCAAACCACTTTCTCTCGTTCAGCCTCCACCATCTAGTCAAAGTTTCGAGTCCAATCTAGAAGAATGGACTCCAAGTCCCGCATCTGCTGCCAGAGGAGCTTCCTCTCCGCCGCCACCCTCGACTCCTCCTCCCTGTAATGCACGCTCTCCTCAGAAAGTCGGGCAATTTGAGCCTCCTGATCGCGGATGAGCAGCTCTTGAGACTCACTCCCCTTGCGAGTGTGATGGAGCTCGCCCTGAAGCTTCTTATTAGTAGCCCGCTGGTCGAGGGCGTCGACGCGGTGGACACGTGTCTGGAGAGCCATGGCATGGATGGCGACATTCACCTGCCAACAGAAAATAAGATCAGAGGACGGTGAAAGGAAGAAAAATGAGAGAAGAATAAAGGAAAGAATCACTCACCACCATGCAGTGGGAGGAGGCGAACGCGGCGAGGCCCTCGGCCTCCATATTCCCCCAGTGAGCGACCTCGTCGTTGTTAAGTGCCTTCCGACTCCTCCGGCGAGCCACGAGGTAGTCGTTCACCCCTTCCCAGTTCCCCACTGGGAACGGAGGGTAAGGGTATGGCTGGAGGGGATTACAGGGAGCCACCCCCTGCTGAGGGAGCTTGTCCCCTCCGAGACTAGCCCCACTAGTTCCCTCGGGTAGAGGTGCCGGGATCTCAGGCGGAGGGGAGGATAAAACCGGCTCGGCAGATCTGAACTTAGTGCCCCCCGAGGGGAGAGTCCGATCGGGGCGCGACCTCTTCACTTTGCGCCTCTGGTTGCTTAAGAGAAGGAGGCACAAATCGATACTAGACATGATGGCTGCCAAGAAGAAATCAATGTTAGTTCGGTAAGAATGAAATATATATATATATGTGTGTGTATATATATATATATATATATATATATGTGTGTGTGTGTGTGTGTGTGTGTGTGTGTGTGTGTGTGTGTGTGTGTGTGCCCCTCCAAGAAGTTGGGAAGGGCCACCCCTCGGGGTTACGAACCACAAAGTAATCCCGCTTTAGGCGGGAATCTTATTCGGTAGCTCATACAAGAGCTTATAGCCGCAGTGGGGAGAGAGGTAGTAAAAGCGCCTCTCCGGTGGAGCCCTAGGAGTGACATTTTTTATACAAAGAATAGAGGCAAAAATATAAAGGTTCATGGGAAGACAGTACTCATCACACAAAGATATAGTCCCAACCATGTTCCGAATGGCGTTGGGATGAAGCTGATCAATTGTGACGTTAAAATGGTTTAGCACCTCCACTATGAAGGGGTGCAGGGGGAGATGCAGGGCAGCCTCGAGCTGTTCTTGGAAGATAACTATGTCATTGGGACCATGCTCCCAAGGGAAATTGCCAGTGGGGAGGCTGTAGGCCAGGTCCCCAGGGAGGCGAAAGTAGCGGATTAGAGACCTGAGTCTCTCCATCGTCAAGGAGGAAGGGCCAAAAGTGTCAGGCTCCCTCCCCCGAGAAGTAGATGCTACATCACTGGAGGCCTCCCAAGCCTCCAGGACCTGCTCCTAAGCTCCACCCGAGCTCGAGGGAGCATCGCCGTCCTGGTTATCGCCCTAGTGGTAGGTGTGGTATGGGTACCCAGACATGGTTGACAATGACTGGGACTCACTAGAAGAGACGAAACGAAGTAAACTGAGGAACTCGGGTAGACTAGATGAATGCGCGACCTCAGAATCCGAAGACAGCAAGATGGCGTGAGAGAAAATGAGGCCCATAAGGCCCTCCTATTTATAGTGTCCACACCTCCAAATCGACGACCCAGATCAAAGCAAATCCAACGGCTCGCAGGCGCACTGACCGCACGCCTTCTGAAAACTGAAGGTGATTGGCGGCACGTCTTCCACGATTAAGGTAATGACGGCCGCATAACGTCCAGAGTTAAGAGCCATTTCAGCACATTTTTCGGAATCCGAAAAGTCAGGAAAGTCAAAAAATCTCTTGATTCCCACAAATGCATTTAATGTGAGTAGTCAATCAAATTTGAATTCTAGTCAAATCAGTCCATCACGCTTCATGAACTCCTCGTGTTAAGGCAATTCTCTCAGCTCAAGGAGTGGGGGAAATTGATGGAGGATGATTTGACCTGACCTATGAAATGGTGACACATGGACACTGACTCAGCACGAGCGATAGCTCAACATTGTATCATAGTGCAACCAAGTGACGGGCCCATAAAGCAGCTCGCTACATTGTAGCTCACAAAAAGAGGAGCTCGCCACAATGCAAGCTCCAGGTTCCCCGAGCTACCTTTGAAGGGATACTTTGAGGCAACTTTAGCTCGCGAGCTAGGGGAACTAGCTTGCCCGAGCTCCCAAACAAACAAGTCATCCCAAGGACCAATTCTATTAAGGGTAATCCTGAAGTATTCCGAGCTCGCTACAAAGTAGCTCGCAAATGAGTCGCATGAGCACTCCTCAGGAAGCTTCTATCTGACAGGCCGTACCAATCGGACTGCGCCACGTCCCTTACTGACGGTGCAGTCCCTATCCTTTCGACAGTCTACGTCCACGTCTCTCAGCAGGCGGAGGCGTGTCTGCCACTTTGGAGACGTGTCACTCACCCGGGCGAGAAGTACGTCACAACGGCCACCTGCGCAGCCCTGGCAGGTAACAGTTGTGGTAGGAGCCCAGTGGCGGTTATGCCCGACCTGACATGAATGCCCCTATAAAAGCCCTCAGGGCAGAAGAGAAACGGTTCTTCTTGAGACTTCTAATCTCTCGAGTATAGTGATAACGCGCTATCTACACTCTTAGCATTCGTCTTCTCCTTGCTTCTCCTACAAAGTACTAACTTAAGCATCGAAGTGTTCCCGCCGGGTAAGCCCCCGACGATTCTTCTTCTTCATCTCAGGTATCTTGCAAGAGTCACGTGAGTGCCAGCTAGGAGTGACCGGATCGCGCTACATCAAACCACATGTGTGAAAATTGAGAAAACAAAGTGGTCCATGTCAGCCTTGTGGAGCGAGGACTCTTTACTTCCCCTCTTTCCTCATATATATATAAATAAGGGTCTCGTGATTTTATAATTTATATTATATTTTATGTCTAAAAGGGTAAAATTTTGTATAATATATAACATAATTTTAGTTAAAAAACACTTATTTTACCAAGATATAAATAATTTACTATTCATCTAATAAATATTAAAAAATTAACTTCCAAGTTCTGTTATTATAGGTAATTATAGATAACAAATTATAATTATGACTAATTGGGTTGGGACAGGTTCCAACAATACCTGACCCGTGAAGTAGGGGGTGTCAATTGGATTGGATTTGGTCCAATGTGAGTCCATTACAAATGGATTAGGTCCAATCCAATCCAATAAATATTTTGGAATGGTCCAATTCAATGTCTGGGCAGTCTAATCTATTCAAATTTGTTTTAACTTAGATTAATTCTAATTCAAACATGATCCATTGATAGTACAATCCAATTCAATAAATACTTTAGACAATAAAATCCGGATTAATCCAATTCAATATGTTCTGTTGGTCCGTCCAAATTGATTTTGATTTGAACGGATCCAATCCAAGACCAGTGTATTAACACCCCTACCGTGAAAGAAAAGAATTATTGAGTAGTTCCGATCAAAGCTAGAAATCTCATCATTTTAAGCGGGGGAAAGATATAATTGAAAAGAAGATAAAGCTGAAGTTGGGGGTATCTGTGAGCAGAAGCAGCTACCAACAAGCAAATGTCCACAGTGCAGTTAAACAACAATACGGAAAGTAAGCCTAATAAGTGTCAGAAAGAAATTGCAGCTAGCCATTGCCTTTCAATCAATCAGTCTGTTCTCAGCTCTCAGATTCTAATATATTCTCTACAACTGCAACTCTGTAACGTATTGGGGGAACAAAAGAATGTTTGTACCGTCTCAGACCTCAAACCTAATAAATAAGATCAAATATTAAACATTGCTGGTAAGTAATGTGTTGTGGTGAGGATACAAATTCTATTTTGAGTTTATCATTCATATCAAATTTTGATATGATTGAAATTCTTCAGATTGGACAACCAAGATTAAAAGTATCGATACACCCCTATGTATGGCAGAGGCATATTTGTATTAAAAATCTTATATATATATATATATATTATATTATTTTTTTAAAAACGGGTTTTTGGGTAAGAAGTAAGATCTTATATATATTTTTCATTAAAAAAAGAGGGTTCCCAAAAGAAACGATACAATATGTTCAATATGGGGCATATCATATCGAAATGTTAACCCCTATAGACAATCCGATTTGCATTGCACCCTTATTTTTTCTTTTTTGATGAACAGTTCAATCTAAAAAAGACAAAAACCAGGTAAATTGAGAATATCTCCCCATGAATTTAATATACAAATATGAGAGATATTCCCTATGTTCTCCTGGATATCATTCCCCCAGGGTGTGTATACGATTTTTTCTTTGATGAGATCCAGTCTCATCAGAACTTCAATCTAGACCCAAATTTGATATGAGTAAAATTATGCGAGTTGGACAACCCAATTTGCCTT
The DNA here is from genome assembly GCF_056320005.1 of Nelumbo lutea. Classification (NCBI taxonomy): domain Eukaryota; kingdom Viridiplantae; phylum Streptophyta; class Magnoliopsida; order Proteales; family Nelumbonaceae; genus Nelumbo; species Nelumbo lutea. Next base: position 112,936,529 of record NC_142685.1, on the reverse strand, counting down.
GCACACTTTTTTTTTGGTTCAGTTTAGAAGGGACAAAAATGCAAATATGTACAGAGTAAAACCTTATATTTTGTATGCATTTATTTTATACATATTTGTATTTGTACACTTTTTAGACTTAGCTTTCAATGTAATTGAATAATTCAATCTCAAAAGGACCAAAACCAGTCAGTTTTCATGAATTCTATTTATGCTCCAGGTTAAGAGACAAAATGGGATTTAGTCCTCACAAAAGCGTCATCCTCACAGCCCCTTTTAAGTTGTGCATTGGGAATATCTCCCTTTCAATAAAAGGATGCAAATGCAGAAACATTCTTAATACATGAATAGAAGGGGCTCTGAGTACAGTGTGAGAATGGTTTTGTGAAGACTAAATCCGAATTTCTGGTCCAGTCTCATTTTCAAAACATTACTAAAATATTTGACAAGTTACCGAGCATAACTGCTTGACAATAGTTGCGTGCAATATTTGATATGCCATTTATTTGTACCTTTTTCACTTTAAATATTTATTTATATTTTTTCACTTTAAATTTTTCTGATTTTATTGTTTGGTTGAACTTAATTTTAAAATTTTTTTATTCTTGACTTCAGATTAATACTCATTTTCCGTGTTTTATTTTCATCTCATATGGGCCAATGTAGGCTTATTGGTAACTTCCTCCTTAGGTTGGACCTCTTCACTTGTTTTTTATTTGACATGACAATTGTTTCTGATTTGAGAAAACAAAACAGTGAATGTATTGTATTGAGTTTTTTATCTTACACAGTGAATGTATTGTATTGAGATTTCATTTCTAATAGTGTAAAGTGTATAGATTGAGACAAAATGTTTCACTATTCCTTGCACAGAAACGTTGTAGATTTATAGTTTTAAATTTCTAAGAGTATGTGATTTGATGGCAGAATGCATGACATTTGATAACAGTGGCTGAACTAAAATGTAATTATTGCTTTTCTTGTCCCTTAGCGAATAAGATTTTAAATGTTTTTTTTCTTGTTATACAGCAGGCGTAGCCCATCCCATCCAACCATCATCCCCTTCACCCCCGTTAGGAATGGCAATTTAACCCTATCTAGTGGTACCCGCCCCTACCCTCCTGATAGCGTGGTTTTTTTGCTAAAATGATGGGTTTTGGGATAAGTATGGGTTTTCAGATTCTATAATCCATACCGTATAATTAAGATAAGGTATTAGGTTAAACTCATTCGCATAGTGTTGGAAATAACATAAATTTTATGCACTAAGTGTTGAATCCCCAATTCTGGTGGAAGCCGGATTTGATCCAACTTGTTACAACGAGTCAGAGATCTTATCAATTGAGTCAAATTTACATCAGTGCTCGACAGAATGCGCCTCCCCGGCACCCCACATGCACATTTCCATGAGCATTGGAAACATTTCCTGTAGTTATCATTGGAAGATGTTCCCAATGCACAGTTGGAATGTGTTGTACAGTGCCCGTGGCACAAATGTGACCACCATTTCTTGAATGGCTGTGATTGAAGTGGTGTAGTTTACTATAATTTAGAATATTTTATTATTTAATTATTTTATCCACTAAAAATTAAATAATAAGTCATTCAGTTCAGCAGCTTCAGCTGCTATCAAATGGACACGAAACAAGTCCAGTCTAAAATTTTTGGGCTGGATTAGAGCCTAATACCCAGGGCTTTTTTATTTGAGTTGGCCCAAGCGTAGCCCATAGATAGCCCAAGCCTGATTCTGTTGTAGCTTGGCAGCACATTACGATTCAATTTACTTCTAATACAAAATATACATTCCTCCTATTTAAATATTCAAATTACTCTAAGTAAACATGTTTAAGAGGATTTTTTTAATAAATTGGGCCTTAGGCTCACATGAGCTTGATCAACCCAAGCTCATCTTGGCCACGAGCCCAACCCAAGTGTGTCAAATTTCAGTTTGGGTTCAGCTTGGGTTGGGAAAATTTAGCTTGACAATGAGGCCTCAGGCTTAGCCACCTACCAAAGTAGGGGTGGATCTAAAGAAAGCCATTTAGCCATTCAAGCTTAGTCTGTGAAAACCTTAATTCTATTTAATTCAAATCAAGTTTTAAGTTGAGTTCGATCCCATTATACAGGCTCGATTAATAATCTCAAATAGTACAAAGATTGGTTCATGAAATCCAAAAGTTTGATGGGGGGCAAGCAATTTTGATTTTTTTTTTTTTTTGGCAGTTTTTAAATGTTAAACAAGCAAGGCAAGTATTGATTTCAAGCTCGTGTAAGCTTAAGTTGAATTGAACTCGAACATACAAGCTTTTTGTGTCAAGCTAGAATTCTAGTATTTCTTTCTCAAATCGAGCCCGAAGTTGAACCATCTGCTTTTTTGCTAAGCCAAACTTGAATAATTTAATATTTGGCTTAGGTTGGCTTGTATCCAACTCCACCCCAAGTTAACAAATGACAATGTTGCGTTGGAAAAAACTTATTTGCAATTTGTTTAAAAAAAACTAAGGGTATATTTGGTTTGTGGCTAGAATCGAAATCAAAATGTGATGGAATCAGAACTAAAATGGTCTATTCCCATTGTGTGTTCGGTTCAATCAGGAATGAGAATCAGAATCAGAATTGGCTAGATTGAATTCTCATTCCCAAGAAAATGAAAGAGAATGACCATTCTCTCAAATGAGGGAATGACATTTCATTAGGAATGAGAATTGGATTCTAAGTTCGTCTAACCAAAGAATTGGACTATTCCATACCCTTATTCCTGTGAACCAGACGGACCTTAAAATTTTGTAAAATATACTAAAACAAAAAATTGACCTAACATGTTATTTTAAAAAAGTGCAATGAAAGAAAGGGGTTTTTATGATTCAGTCCACCCCTAGGAAATCCTAGCTCCACCTAGGTGTGGACTGAATCCTGCCCGTGGATTGATGCCAAATTCACGGGCAGTATGTGGTTTATAGGGGGGGCTGCAAAAAAGATTTTTGAGGGGGAGTGCAGTCCAAAAATCCCTAAGGCCCCATTTGTATTTCAATAAGTTACTTAACTGGGTAAATACACTTACTCATGTAATTGTTTCCTAGGAAAGATTTACCTGGATAAGTGCATTTATCCATGTTCTTTTATTTTCCATGTAAATAAGGCAATGACCATTTTGTCCATAAAAGTCCATTATTACAAGGGCACTTTTGTCCCTTTCAAGTGTTGGTAGCTTTCCCCCAAGGTGCAAAAGTTATTTACCCACCTAAGATGTAAGTGATACTAGCCCCACATAAATCTTAAAAAAAAAAGAACATGAGAATTTTGGTCAATGGGATTCCCATTGACCAACTTTCCCCTCCCTCAAAATCCAGAAAAAGAATACCCCCTAAAAGAAATCCATCATAGCAAACGTTAGCAAGTAGGATGCTTCCGTTTTCAATGAAATGGGTACATAGCGACAAGAAAGAAGTAACTATTTTGGTTGTCGAAAATATCAAAATATAGAGTGGAGTGTGCCAAAAATGGCTTCCCAATAGAAACATTTTGTAAAAGAGATGTGATCTGAGCACATTCCATTTTTTTATTAGGAGGTGCTCCACTGTGACTGTGAGAGTGAATTAATGCTTTAAAAAATGGCGGGATTCAGAATCGTTCTGGTCACAGGTTTTCGGGTCAATGGTTCGACCGTCCAATCTAAATAGATGACCCATTTTAACAAAAAAAATATTAAAATTTAAAAATGATTAAAAACCATTGAACTGGTCAAATGGGTTGACGGTTAGACTGTCCAGTTTAATGAATCATTGATCAAATTAACGATTTTTGGCCAGGGACCAAGTTTGGGATAAAACAGAGCCAGTTGCTTGAATGGTTCCCAAGTCAAACGGTCCAACCATCCAGACCAACGGCTGTTCAAAAACCATGGTGTGAATAGACAAAAAGTGATGCTTTCAAAAGACAGACACTCCCGTGCACTTATGTCTTGTTTAGTTTAGTTGGGTGACCGTCTTCTGTCCTTATACTATGGGTGTTCCCTGGTTTATGAAAATTGGATGTGCCCTAAAAATCCTTATTCAGAAAATGCCTCTAATTGATGCTTTATATTGTCACGTGCATAGTTTTACAAAGCGCACACCCCCTTTGATAAATCCATAAAATGTGGTTTTATCATTTGAGGGGTGGTCAATTGGTACTTAGCGTAACTGCGTAAGAGTTAGTAGTGTGTTGCTGCATTATTGCTTGGGGTAGCCATGAGTCAAGTTTTTCACAAGCGATTTGAGCTCAGTTTGTGAAAAATTCAGTTTAAGTTGAGCTTTGAGTTGAGCTCGAATCCAATTTATAGGATCATTTGCTAATTGAGATGAGTTCGAGCTTAATAAAATTTGGCTTGTGAGGCTTGGGAGACTAATCAAGTTTCTATATATATATATATAATAAAAATGTTATATAATAATAATAACTAATTATTATAATTCTGAATTTTTAAATATCAAATAGGAAATAATTCTTTTTATTTTTATAAAACATTTGACTCATAATCGAGTTTGAGCTTATGAGCTTTTGACTTGAGTTGAACTCAAGCTCAAGTCTTTAGCTCGAACTGAGCTCGAGCTCAAGCCTCATACTTTCTTGGTGATCCGAGCTCGAATAATTAGCTATTAGGCTTGAATCCACCCCTAGTTATTCCCAAAAAGAAAGAAAGAATTACGACCCTTTATGGAGAGATCCAAGCACACAATTAAATACCCAATAAAGAAAAACAATGAAAATAGGGTATCGTTTTTTTTTCATGGAGCTAGACAACGGGGTAGCCCATAGCCCATCCCCATTCCCTTAACCTTTCCAACCCTAGTGACTGTAGGATTTGATCCTGGGTCTCTACTTCAACAAATCAGAGATCCTACCAACTAAGCCATTATCAGGGAAATAAGGTACATTTTGTCTCTACACAAGGGATGTGCTTGTTTAAAAAAAAAAGGAAAAATTCCCAATTAGTACCCTATACTTTGGGCCTAGTGCCACTTTGGTCCCCGAACTTTAAAATGGGACAATTCAGTACCCGAGCTTTCAAAACATGACAATCCAGTACCTATTGTTAACTAACCGTTAATCAACTGTTAAGTGGTATTTAAAAAAACATAAATGCCCTTCAGGTTTCATCTAATTTTTTTATCAACCATCCAAACATTGACAAAAAATTAATAATTTTGAATTCTTTCCTCTTCTATTCAAGAAAGTTCGGATCACCAGAATGCCCACTCAAATGTGACCCCAACTTTCTTGAATGGAAAAGGCAAGGATTTGGGACTATTAATTTTTTGTCAATGTTTAGATGGTAAAGAAAATTAAATAAGATTTGAAGGACATTTGTGTCTTTTTCAAATGCCACTTAATGGTATGTACTAAATTGTCACTTTTTAAAGTTTGGGCATTTTAAAGTTCAACGCCCAAAGTATAGGGTACAAACCAAAAAACAGGAGTGCCCTAATCAGCCCTCCTATGTATTGTATTCATATTATTATATTTGACAGTGCATATTTATCATGGGGCTGTTATATTGTTCTGGACACGTGGTGTATAATGCATTTGGTAATGAAGACTGGAGAAAATTTTGTATTCCTGGCACCTTTGCAGTGCAATTTTACTTACATTAGTAGAAATGCATAGAAGTGCAAATGAGAAAAAAAAAATGTAAATTCTGATTCAATTTTACTTTGGGTTTCAATTTACTTTCCCTTAGGTTTTATTTTGATTTAAAGGAAGATAAAAGTAAAGATAAAACAAAATTAAACCAGAATTTGCACTTCCTTAAAGCACTGGTGCAAATCAAATTGCCTTGGTCTTAAGTGCAAACAGGTAGGACCTAGGATTCTCGGGATGACAAGAACCTTCAATTGGACCCTACATTTTATTTTTCCAATAGCCTAGATGTGGACAATATGTTTGGCGAATCACATTACACCACGTCCATCTGACATGTGGGATCCACATGTATGGGAATCGAACTTTCTTCCTACATAGTACCTTTGTCAAACGTGTTGTGTTGGGAGGGGAAAAACGTCTATTCGCCAGTTCAAGCAGGGTAGGGATCTAGTACTAACAAATCGCTTATAACGTGACTATAATGACTTGTTGGGATGGTGTTAGGAGTGTTTGTTGAGAACAGATCTGGACTATCAAAGTAGGTTGTTTTCTTAAACAACTTCTCCAATTTGTAGCTCGGGAAATCATACATAATTGATCTCTGAAATGAAGTTTCAATATTTTAATACAAAACCTGCCTGGAAAGGAGAGGATTTTTTAGCATGGTTTTAAAAAACGATCTGGAAATGAAACGGTTCTAGCCACCAGTTTTTGGGTTGACAGTTTGATTGTCCGGTCAAACGAATGATTTGTTCTGACAACAAAAATTAAAAAAATAATTAATCATTGACCGATTCAATGGTTTTTGTCCAGGGACCGGGTTTGGGGTAAAATGGAACCAATTGCTTGAATGATTCCTAGGCTGAACGGTCTGACCATCCGGATCAACGACGGTTAAAAAACCATGATTTGCAATACAATTTCGTTTGCCCTAGAGCAAAAGTATAGGAGCACAAATTCTGATATATTCTTGTTTTGACTTTTACCTTATTTTGTTGTCATGCAGGTTTAGATGAAGTAAAATGAAAGTAGAAGCAAAATACGGTAAAAGCAAAAGCATAAATGGATCAGAATTTGGATTCTCCTCATTTGCACTGCCATGCATTTATTAATATGGAGTCCACATGGCCAAACAGCCCACATAATTCAAGCTCTCTTAAGATTACAGTGGATGCTGCTCTCGTTGAGGGGGGAAATAGTCTTAACAATCGATGGGACCATATGAGAACACACCCACATAGGCAGAGTTTCATTATTGATCACTGCAAGAGAATATGATGAATCATGGTAGCGATTGGATCCTCTGAGATACTGAACACCAACCACTCCATCTTCTAGCTTTGATTTATTCAACAACAGTTTGTTTGCTAGTGGCAGAACCTTACAAATTATCATCAATGTAAGGGCCCCAAAGATGACTGTGGCCCTAGAGTCAGATAGAATTTGCAAGGAAACTTCATGGAATATACAAGAGAAACATCCACTCACTAAACGAGTTAAACAAAATGTTGCCTAGCAAAGAACACAACATTGAAATACGTAAATAAGAAAACTACGACAATGTCAGGATTTTTTTTCTCATTCTCCATTTGGTTTGCTCTCCCTATGATCCCTTTGTTGTTATACTCATTCTGCCAATTTGAGCCCATTCTATTTTCTTATAGGAATGAGAATGGGTACATCATCCTCCCAGCCCATGCGTACATCATCATTGTTATGGCCACTGGTTTCTAGGTTGATGGTCTAATCATCCAGACGTCCCATTCTAATAAATAAATTAAAAATAAAAAACAGTCAAAACCATTGAACAGGTTAACAGGTCGACGATTCGACCCCCCAGATCAACAGGTTGTTGACTTTTTCAATGGTTTTTGGCTAAAAAACAGGTTTGGGATAAAACAGAATCGATTGTTTGGACGATTCTTGGGCCAAACGGTCCAACCGTCCAGGTCAACGGCGATTTGAAAACCATATCCCAACCATTTGGGGTCGCCTACATATAATCCTGTTTCACTAGTCTGTTATGTTTAATATCACAAATTGAAAACTTTTTGCTAGAAAAACCACCCAAATCTCAGGCCAAATGGATTCAACATTTGAATATGAAATTATTTTTATGGAAAACCTCACTGAAACCCACCTCAGAAATTTAAACTCCATGGTACACTTGCAACAATTCAAATCTTCCAACATCCCCACCTAAACACCAATGCCCCACCTACAACAATTCAATTCCCATGTCACTGGATCAAACTTAAATTCAACAATTCCAATTCAGGCAAATGTGATACCATTTGCAACCTTTGCTTTTCTAAGGATTGTGTGTGTGAGAGAGAGATTAAATTTAGAAGGGGTCAAAATGTTAAAGATTGATCAAAATGTTCTAAGAGAAAATCTATGCTGAAAAGACATTATTCTAAAAAGGCTTTGACCAATCACAACTCCTTGTGAAATTTGATTCCATGAAGGAGAAAATCATGGGAGAAAATCATGGGTCAAATAATCAATATTTAAATTTTGAATATTGAAATAGAATGATTGTAGGATCATAATTATTTGAATATTTGTATTCCTAAAATAGCTCTATTATTCTTAGAATAGCTCTGCAACATGTCTATGTATACCTAGCTTGTACAGACCTTTGCAGTACAACAAACACAATTCTCTTTCACCAATTTGTTCAGTTTTCTTCCATTTGTTCATGGTATCAGAGCAAAGATTCTGATACTTTTAGTCCAACACCTTCCACGACAAACACAACCCAGAACATCATCACATTGACCAAGATGACTGACACGGTCGAAAATCCAAAACTTCCAAGATTTGCATCATATGGTGCAAAGGAGAAAAGAACTAGCTTAACTAGCTTACCTGATCCTTTGACCTTACACCCTTCAGACACACCAGGACTTGTTCTGGTTAATACGCTACTGGGCGGACGCAACTATGGAGAATGGAGTCGATCAATGCGTCTCAGTCTTAGTGCTAAAAACAAACTTGGGTTCATCGATGGATCTGTGAAAGCTCCACCAACAACTGACCCGAGATACCCATTGTGGCAGTGCTGCAATGATTTGGTAACTTCTTGGATACTTCACTCTAGACAACCCGACATTGCACGGAGTGTAATCTTCTCCGACACAGCAACAGCAGTATGAAACGATCTCTATGGCAGGTTCTCTCAAGGAGATGAATCAAGAATCTATCAAATCTAGCAAGAAATTGCCGAATGCTGACAAGGGTCTCTCTCGGTTTCTGCTTATTACACCAAATTGAAGGGACTTTGGGATGAATTGAAATCTTATCAGGAGCCTATCGCTTGTTCATGTGGCATGATTAATAAAATAACAGATAGAGAAGAAAAAGAGAGGGCTATGCAATTTTTGATGGGGCTCAACGCAACTTTCTCTCAGGTTCGTGGATCAATTATGATGATGAATCCCCTCCCAAACACACGAAAAGTTCATGGACTAATACTGCAACAAGAGAGGCAGATGGAGTTTGCGACTCGCCGGGAGATCTCACCAGCCTCCCATACCATGCAAGTCACAAGAGGTGCAGCGACGTAGACGGCAAGATCATCCTCCTCAAATCGCAAGGATAAGCATTGCACATATTGTGACCAAACAGGACACTTGGTGGACCGTTGCTACTATCTGATCAGTTTTCCAGTAGGTCATAAGTGGCATGGAAAGAATATAAAGCCCCAAAATAAAAGGGCTATAGCTCATAATGTGGAAGTTAAAAAGGAGGCTGATAATGAGAGTCCAACATTCACTGCTGAGGAATACAAACAGATCATGGCTCTACTTCATAATAGAAATGGTAATGATCAACCACTTGCACACTCAACATTATATTGGATTGTCGATAGTGGAGCAACAGATCACGTCTCCCCTACGCACAATATAAATAAGGCATCTCATGATTTCATTGGACTACCAAATGGTGAACAAGCTGCTATTGACAATGTTGGATCTATTAAATTATCACCAGATTTGCCTCTTGATGGAGTTCTACATGTGCCCAAATTTCGTGTGCATTTGATATCTGTGAGTAAATTGACACGATCCTTGAGATGCATAGTAATATTTTACCTGAATTTTTGTGTTGTGCAGGATGAGGATACGAGGAGGATGATTGGCCTGGGCAAGCATTTCAATGGTCTTTACTATCTCACACGGAGCCAAAATCCTCATATTGTCAATCATATTACCCGTTCATCTGATCTTTGGCACCGACGTCTCGGACATCCAACTATTGCTCCTCTTCATAGCCTATCTCATTCTTTTCCAGAAATTGTCTTTGACTCTAAGCATGTTTGTGAGATTTGTCCCTTAGCAAAGCAAACTCGTTTGTCTTTCATTTCAAGTTCAATAAAAACAGATGCACTGCTTGATTTTATTCAATGTGATATTTGGGGACCACACAAAACTCATTTTCATTTTCGGTCTCGTTATTTTCTAACCATTATTGATGATTTCACTCGTTATACATGGGTGCACTTTATGAACTTTAAATCCGAGACTCAGTCTATATTGAATTCCTTTTTCTTTTGGGTGAAAACTCAATTTGCTCGGGATATTGAGATTTTACGAGCTAACAATGGGGGTGAGTTCACTTCAATGCGCCCTTTCCTTGATGAAAATGGAACCATCTTTCAACATAGTTGTGTTCATACTCCTCAACAAAATGGAGTAGTCGAACGTAAACACCGTCATCTTTTAAATGTTGCCCATGCCCTAAGATTTCAAGCCAACTTACCTTTGCACTTTGGGGGAGAAAGCATTGAAACCGCATGTTACCTCATTAATCGTTTACCCACACCTCTTCTGTCCTATAAATCCCCTTATGAACTTTTACACAAAACTCCACCTATTTATTTACATCTTTGTGTCTTTGGATGCTTATGTTTTGCCACCAATCTCACTCCCAACAATAAATTTGATTATCATGCACATCGATGTATTTCCATTGGATACCCTCTTGGACAAAAGGGTTACCGAGTTTATGACATTGAAGGAAAGAAATTCTTCACTTCTCGGGATATTTTTCATGAACATATCTTTCCTTTTCATAACCATTCACTAGAAAAAGAAGATGATGGCCCAGTCTTACCCCTACCTAATGGCCCAACACACTTTAACAACCCGACGCAATCTTCTGAGCCTTCGGATAATGATCCATCTACTTCTAACACCACAGATGCCCCCACCATCCTGTCGTCTCCAATGACGTCATCAGCACCAGATCATGACCTCTACCAGAACCACCTTCACCATCACTAGAATTGAACACTTCTTTTGTCTCTTTAGACCCACAACACAACCAAATCCCCCCTCCTACAACTTCACCAAACCCATCTCCTATACTGGAAGCATATTCCAACCTTAACCTTCGTTGTTCCTCCCGCATCCATCGGCCACCACCTCACCTATGAGATGCACCATGCTATTGTCCTACGCCATGACACCTCATCTTCCTCGTCTGGTACTCGTTATCCGTTGCAAAGGTATGTCTCCTACTCTGGGTTGTCAGAAAAGTATCGATCATTTGTGCATAATATATCTCGACTTGTTGAGCCAGCCACTTATGAACAAGCCTGCCATGATCCTCAATGGGTTGCAACGATGAATTCTGAGATTAAAGCACTTGAAGATAATAAAACTTGGTCTTTAGTTCCCTTGCCTCCCGGTCAACGACCTATAGGCTGCAAATGGGTTTTTAAGATCAAGTATCATGCTGATGGAACCATCGAGTGTCACAAAGCTCGACTTGTTGCCAAAGGGTTCACCCAACGCGAAAGCATCAATTACAAGGATACCTTCGCCTCGATTGCCAAATTAATTACAGTCTGTTGTTTATTAGTAGTTGCTTCTATTCGGAATTGGCCTTTATACCAGATGGATGTGTAAAATGCTTTTCTTCTTGGTGAGTTAACTGAGGAAGTATACATATTGTCTCCGTCAGGTTATCGTCGACAGGGGAGAATGTAGTTTGTCGACTCCATAAGTCACTTTATGGACTCAAACAAGCCTCACGCAATTGGTTTCAACATTTTTCATGTGCGATTCAAGAAATTGGGTTTCAACAATCAAAGGTCGATTACTCTCTGTTTACTCAGGTCAGTAGGAATTCAATTACCATTGTGTTACTTTATGTTGATGATATGGTCATTACAGGAAATGACGAGAAGGCCATAAGTAATCTCAAGAAATTCCTCAGGAATTGTTTCAAAATTAAAGATCTTGGACCACTGAAATATTTTCTTGGGATTGAAGTTGCATGTTCCAAGGCAGGGATTATAATTTGTTAATGCAAATACACATTGGACATATTGGAATAAGCCACTTTACTTGGAGTAAAACTAGCAAATGTTCCCATGGAGCCTGACTTGACTTTGACCGGAACGGGGAGTGAAACTCTCAAAAATCCAACTAGATACCGAAGGTTAATTGGCAAGTTAATCTATCTCACGATCAGTAGGCCAGAGATCACATATGCTGTGAACACACTCAGCCAGTTCATGCAAGAGCCCAAAATACATCATGTCAAAGCTGCTCATCGTCTACTTCAATTTTGAAGGCAGCACTAGGGCAAGGGTTGTTATTCCCATCTAATAGTCAACTTCATTTGATCGGATATTGTGATGCTGATTGGGCAGATGTCCACTCACACAACGATCTGTTACAGGTTATTACATTTTCCTTGGCAAGTCTCTTGTATCGTGGAAGAGTAAAAAGTAGGCTACAGTTTCAAGGTCATCAGCAGAAGCAAAGCATCGATCTATGGCAGTAGCCGGTTGTGAACTCTCCCGGTTGAGATATTTATTAAAAGACCTACATGTATCACATCCTCAGTCGGAAAGGTTGTTTTGTGACAACCGGGCAGCCTTGCACATTGCTGCAAACCCAGTGTATCATGAGAGAACAAAGCACATTGAGTTGGATTGCCATACCATCCGTGAAAGAATTCAAAAGGGAGAGATTCAGACGGCCTATGTGCACACTAGAAGTCAGATAGCTGATATATTTACAAAGCCTCTGCGGTCACCAGCATTTCATACGCATCTCAGCAAGTTGAGTGTTATTGACATTCACACTCCAACTTGAGGTGAAGTGTTAAAGGAAAGAAAATCAAGAGCATTCATATTTGATTCCATGAAGGAGAAAATCGTGGGTCAAATAATCAATATTCAAATTTTGAATATTGAAATAGAATGATTGTAGGATCATAATTATGTGAATATTTGTATTCCTAAAATAGATCTATTATTCCTAGAATAGCTCTCCAACATGTCTATGTATACCTAGCTTGTACAGACCTTTGCAGTACAACAAACACAATTCTCTTTCACAATTTGTTCAGTTTCCTTCCATTTGTTCACCCCTATCACTAGATCAAGCTTAAATTCAACAATTCCAATTCAGGCAAATGTGATACCATTTGCAACCTTTGCCTTTCTAAGGGTTGTGTGTGTGAGAGAGAGATTAAATTTAGAAGGGGTCAAAATGTTAAAAGATTGATCAAAATGTTCTGAGGGAAAAACTATGTTGAAAAGACATTATTTTAAAAAGGATTTCACCAATCACAACTCCTTGAGAAATTTGATGAAGACTCACCTGATTGGTGACTACGTGTATGATGTTGATTGATAGGTTGTAAGTTTTCCTGGTATCATGTCTTTCTAGCGTCATATTCCAACTCATTTTCTAAACTTCAAGAGACCCGTGAAATATTTTTCTAATGGTATAGATATCTAGGTTATTATCCAAAACTCTCCTTCATTTTTCTAACCTTCTTTAAATAACCCTTACCCTACTTTTTGTATCTCTAACTGTGAGACACTTCTATTTATAGCATAGGTACTTTCTTAAGGCTATCAGTGAACTATGAAGTCTAAGATCCAATCTGATATCAAATCCAATTATTTTGGATTTAGATATTAGAACCTACCTCCATTTAATATCTGAATTGGATGCAAATTTGACAAACTTAAACCTATTAAATAACGCTCTAGGTAATTGTTTCAAACCATACAGAGATCTCTCAAGTTTGTACCCTCTCCATTTAATAGGACATAACTAAACCTATTAAATAAGGCTCTAGGTAACAGTTTCAGACCATACAAAGATCTCTCAAGTTTGTACCCTTTCCATTTCTTTTCATCACTATAAAAATCAGGAGGCTCATGTATTTCTTCACATCCAATTGGTAGAGAAGCCAAGAGTATGATGAAACTGTAAAAGGTTTCCAAGTAATTAATATCATATGCTTGTGAGTAATTTTTTACAACCAACCATACTTGTCGAAAATCAAACTGAATGAGGGTCAATCTTACAAACATTCTAGAACTACTTAGAATAGCAATTGATCTCTTCTAGATGTCAAACAAAAACTAGAAAAATAAATGTAATACCCAAAAAAACCCACTAAGATTAATAATGGGAGAGTGAGTGTTGTAGGAGGGGGCTCTTTGAAATTTCTTTTAAGGGGGGACTTCTTAGCAAAAAGGAAAAATGTGTTTAGAAAAAAACCTAATTTCTTTAGCTAGTGCAAGAACTCTTTCCTTTTTTTTTTCTTTTCAAAGATAAGAGAAGGTGAAGACAATCCATCATTGGAAAATCAAGTTAGGGATTTTAGTGATTTTTGGCATCAAACCGCTCTTTAGGTAAGTCTTTTTCTCCCTTAGATATTCATTTTTTGTTTTCTTGTGTATTAAACTTAAAATTAGATTTTTTTATATGATTATTTTCTAGACAATCTCCAACAATAAAATAGTTTTAATAAGGACTTCTTCATATTAGAAACCCAACGAATTCAACCTTGTGTCTTTTGGATTTGTAGATGGAAAGCTAGGTTAAATTTCATATTGAAACACAAGGGACGCCAACCGATTTTAGGCCACCAAAAAATTGGCATTCTGGTGACATTTTTTTACTAAATTTTGGTTCTAAATTACAATTCTCGATGATATCTTTGAAACAATACCTAAATTTTCTCGTTGGATTTTTGTACTAAAAGTTATGAATTTTTAAAGCTAGTATCCTAAATCTACCCAAATATGGGAATCCAAGAAAATTCTAGCAACCAACCATTTTTAGGCTACCAGAAAGGGATCATCTAATGATCTCTTTAGAAGGGAGTAATGTTTAAATTGTAATGGGCTGTAAGACCTTCATGACATTATATCATACTTGCAAAACGGATTTTGAACTGAAAGTTATGAGTCTTAAGATTTTGATCCTTGAACACAACAAATTTGGAAGTATGGGAGTCTCAAAACCTAAGCTAGTAAACTATTAGAAGTTTAGATAGACTAATACAATAAGGTTATAGTTTTTACCCCACAAATTTATCAATATTAGTTTTGAAATTGGTGGTGACAATTATTCATTGATTTATAGGCTTTTGGATATACCGTGACTCACTTGTATTGGTAATTTGGACTCAGTGTATTGAATAAGTGACTTTTCATCTTCTAGTTATATATTTTTTTCTTTTCTCTTTTTTTCTTTTGCCAACTATCAAGTAAATTAACAAATAAATTCTTGGTTATATATTTTTTTTTATTTATTTGAATTGGGATCCAAGCATGTAAATATTATGAATTTAGAATTTAGATGATGTTTTTTTCTTTTTTTGTTAACTATTGTGAATCATCAATGATTGACACATTGTTATTCCTTAAAAGAAGCAATGACTTTTTTTAAAGTTGTTATTCTTTATTTAGCTATGTTGTTATTCCTATGATAAATTCCTTTGTGAGACGCATGTGTGGATTGATACATCTATTATATATTCTAATAATATAGGACTACCCTTTGGACCCTGCCATTGGGGATGAATACGATAGCATCTTAGACTAGTCCATTTTGAATTTGGGCCCTTGCCACAGGGCATATATGTGATCCTTTATCACTAGGGATAAGGTGGTCGTAATTTAATATATAACTACATTCTGGACCTTGCCATTGGGGATGAAAATGGTCGTAGTTTACCCTTGTGAAAATTGCTATGTGAGTTTGAATTTGAATTTGAATATATCAACATCAGTCCACACATTGTGTTTCACCTAGCTTGTTCTTATGATTTGGTGAATTGTTAGAAAGTTTTATACTTTTTTGAGTATGTGAATTTCTCTTCTCCAAGACATATTAAGTGGTTTGAAAATTATCTTGTGAGTAATATGAGGATTTTATGAATTATTTATTGTTATGCACATTATTATTTTCTTCTACATGCTTGATCTAACTGGAGGAAAGAAATGTTACTTACTGAGGGTCGTACTCATTATTCTCACTTTTCTTCCTTTTCAGATGCCGAAGCAAATAACTACTATTTGGGATTGCTTGAGAAAGAGAAAGAGTGCTAGTACAGATTTTCTTTATATTAGAGCTTGTGGTAGACTTTATTAGTTAGATTTTAGATTTATTTTCTAGTAAGCGAGTGCACATCTACTAGAAGCATGTGGGCTATTTTATCTAGTAAACTGATTTACAATAACCCGACTATACTGTAGGGGGCAAATGTAGCTTTAAGGAGAGTAGCCAAATGACACAATTCAACCCATTTCATACTACTATTACTCAGTTTGTTATCAGCTTTCAGCACTGATTCTGCAACACTGGTGCATTCCGGGTTCAGAAAGCATTGAACGATAAGTTCTATTATCTGTTATTAATTCTATTTTTGCAACAACATGTGCATCAGTCTTCTCCAAAAACCTCCTAAAGGCATGTGATCCAAGAGAAGAAACTGATTAGTGCTTCAAACACCTACATACCTTGTTTATCCTAGGGTTTACATGAGACTACCATGCAAGAAAGTAAAAGAAAGCCTTTGCTCTTATAGCAACTTGTGCTTCAACAAGTAATAGAACCAAGGTCTAGTTTAAAATGTGCAAAGAATGGGAAAAGTTATAACATTTGAAATGAAGAAAAGAGGAGAAAATAGAAATCAACACACCATCATGGGTTTCTAGGAGAGTGCAATTGCTAATAAGTTTTAAAATTTGACCTAGGATTTGTTCTGACCACTGATTTCTAGGTCAACAGTTTGCCTGTTCGGTTGAACGGATGACCTATTCCAATTAAAAAACAATTAAAATAAAAATGGCCAAAAACTGTTAAATGGGTCGAACAGGTCAAGGGTTCAACTATTTGTGTTAATGGGATGCTAATCAAATCAAGGATTTTTTTGCCGAGGACTGGATTGAGGGTGAAATGGAACCATTTGCCTGAACGGTTACAAAGTTAAACAGTCCAACAGTCCAAGTCAACAACAATTCAAAAACACTATAATTTAGGTAAAGGCTAACTTTTCCTTTGAGGTTAGGAAAGAAGGGACAAAATGGACACAAAACACAAAAACACTATAAAAGAAAAGGCCTCTTACATTCATCTCGAGCTGTCAACAGGTCAATTCTACCTAATCAATTAAACCAAACGGATCTTTTATTAAATAAATTTTAAGGGTTTTCCTGTTTTTCTTATAATTTTTATTATATTTTATATATAAAATGGTAAATTTAATATTAGATGAAAACAAATTATTTTATTAACATATAAATGATTTACTATCCTAGTGTCATTTAATTTTTTATATTATCAAACTTCAAGTTTTGAATTATTCTTTAAATAAATAAGTATTTCTATCAGTGTAATCCGGTTTATTGGGTCAAACCTGATTATCATGATCCATTATTTTGTCCTGCTTAATAATCGTTTCAGGACTGGAACATCCTGTCCTGCCCCAGAATCAACCGATGACAGCCCTACATTCATTCCAACAATTAGAAATTAAAAATAAATAAATAAACAAATAGGTGACAAACTAATATTCGATGTTCTCTAATCAGATTTTAGACCAGATTTGGATTTAAAGTTTAACAATTAAATCTGATATAGAAATAGCTGGATCCAATCCATTAACACCGTATTTCTCCAACACAAAGCTATTCTATTGAGACTAACAGAAATGGTCCGCAATCCGCATACACCACTGTTTTCTAACGACAAATGACTTCGAACTAGACCTTTCATGGGCGCGGGCTTAAGCTCAGAGGCCCATTCAAATTTTGGCGAAAGCTCAACCCAAGACCGGCCCAAGTATACTTTAGTTTAAAATAGGGCGAAGGAGTTGGCAATCAAGAAAGCAGGGGCCATCGTAGACGTTTGATGTTGGAAAAGAGAAAGCTTTAATCAGAACTGTTGAGTCAAACAAAGGCTTAATACAAACTATCTGGAGAGGAGTCGAGGACATTCACTGATCCACGTCTTCCGTCAAGTATCAACTGGTAATTTCCTAAACACTGCAATTCACGTCTTGATCAGCGGAGCAATATCTAAACTTCCCAAAAGTCACTCCTTGCATGAACATTGAATAAAAAACAGCCAACAGAATTGAAATGCTCTAAACTAACTCTTGATTCGTTCTCTAAAGCTCAACCAAATAAATAATCGGGCAGACTCCAATCCAATTTTGAAGGAGAACCAAAAACGTACTAGTGTAAATTCAAAATTTGCATTGAAATGGAGATAGATCTAAGACAAAAAAAATCACTTTAAGAGAATAAGAGGGGAATATTGTCATGTCCATGGCCTCAGCGCAACCTCCTAGCTTCCCTTTCGGATTCGAGCAAGGTGAGGACATCACCCTCCCTGACAGGCCCTTTGACGTTCCTCATGATAAGCCTGTTCTGGTCGTCCATAAACTTGACTCTAACCTGAGTCACCTGCCCCCTTGACCCTGTTCGTCCCATTACCTTCACCACGATGGCAAGTTTCACCTGAGAATCCATCCTGTATTGTGGGCAAAATGAAGTCAAACAGAGGAATTGGTTGTTAGCCGTAAGCCATTCAAATACAAACCAAAAATAGCACAGTTGTAGTTGCAGAGTCAATGAAGCATAATCAGAGTCGTATCATTTTAGCAAGGTTGAAATTAAGCCAGTCGATATGAAACAAAAAAAGTAAACTGTAAAGGCACCATAACCATATTTGAAATTTGATTAAAGGTCTCTGTTTCTGTTTGTGTTAGAAGATGCCCACTTCAAGAAACAATAAGAGCACAAGCATCATTTAGTTTATTTTTCTGCACATCTATAACATGTGATGCCACTTCCTGGCTCATCTAGGTTGCACCTACTAGCCTCTACTTTCAGGATATAGCTAATGCTAAAATAAAATGAGAAGTGAAGCAAGTACTAGCGTAAAGCTCAACCAGTGTTTTAAGACTCAGATCAGACTAGACAATTGGACCATGAGAACCAGGACCTGGAACCAGAAGTTAATTAGTTCTATTGCTAGTAAACATATTCAACCATTGGTTCGACCAATCTCCAAATGAGATATCCGCTTGATACACATCAAACACATACCCTAATAGGATAGCAATCTAAAGGCATTCCCAATGAACCATAGTTCATTAGGGCAGCAAAATTATTTAAACAGCAAGACAACACAAATAGCATCTTCATGATGCACTTCAAGCTAGGAGTCCATGCATCGAAGCAACCATAATGACATTAAACAGCCTCACTGCAGAGCACTTTAGACAGAAAATTCAAAAGTTGTTGAGAATGGGCTAAACCCATGGGCATGGACGGTTTTACATTCTGGATTTCCAGAATGTCAACCTCTAAGATAATAGCACAGAATCAATGCCATACATAAAAATTTAACTATTTTAATGATCTCATGAATAATAATTCTGGATGCAAACTTTTCCACTGCTTTTGCTACAAATAGAGCCTTCACAGTTCACAAAGCTTTTGGGAAATCAAAGCATTTGCACATTATTCATTAAAAAAAAAAGTATGTAAATGAGATGATGCACTAAAAGGGCTCTACAACAAAATTAAATATATAAATAAACAAAGGCCCAAACAAGCAATAGGTAAATATTTGCACGATACAAAAAATAACCTTCCCCAATCAAGGTTCAGCCAAAGAGTCAGCCAACTGGTTCAGTTCTCTTGGGATCCATCTGTAACTACAGCCAAGGGATGCAGATATCTCACTAATTTCATGGAGAAGATGGGTTACCCTCCAAGGACCTTACTGCACGTATTTTTTCTAGGGATAGATTGTCAATGAATCCTAAATGCCGATATTTTTTATTGACTTGTACTCAATTAATTGTCAATATGCGGGTCCAATTAGCGTTCATGGCAGACCTTTTAGTCTTGAGGTGCTCACATAACGCCAGAACACGCATAAGGCTCAAAACTTCTCCCATACATGTAGAAAATTGCCACTAGATAACCAAGCAATTACCACCTGTACGCCATTATCACAAGAATTATCGTTCAATTAAATTTCCTAAGGAAAACGATTGGCACCATGTTTGCGCATATTCACGTAGACAAGGAAACTGGCAATGTACTGATCTAAGTTAACCCAAACAAGATTTAATTCTAATTATCAAGAAGATAAAGGAGTTGTCTCAATCTTCAATATGCAAGGAGAACTATTGAAAATCATAAAAGTGAGGCCTTCAAACAAGAATAGAACATATATCCATAGCACAAAACCAGATTCACCATTATCTATGTAATCGAAACACCAGAAAAAGGAATCGTCTGTCAAGAAACACCATATACGTATACAGTACACGTAAGTAAACAAGAGAATGAAATATATGGACTGATTTCTGAGACAAAGGAAAGCCTTCAAGAGACAAGATATGAGCCAGAAGAGATAACTGTGCATCCAAACAGAGATCTCATGGGAAACGCAGATTAGGGCACCTGCGTAGAGATCGGAGAGCGCGAGTGAGAGAAGAAAGAAGACGTTGAGGCCGCTTGCTCGCAACTCGCACTCCGTGTCCAGGGGGAAGGATCGTAAAACCCTAGTATTGATTCTTATATAGAGAGAGGCATTGAATAGGTTAACTCTGAAATTACAAGGACATCCTCCGAATTTACTCTCACATAGGTATACAGTAAAGGGTATGATGGTCATTTCAGATTTTGAATTCCTCTAACCTTGTTTCTATCTTCTCTGTGAGGGGCGGATTTGAACTCCTGCGGCTGCCAGGCTGGGAAATCAAGAGGTACATCAACTCGTTTACGAATTACGAGTGAGTATTCATGTGAGTTGGAACCATCTACCGATCTACGGTTCAACTCATAATACTAAACCAATCCATGCACCAGATCAGCTCTACATACACGTCCTAATCCTACATGTAAAGCTGACGTGGCATATGCCATTTGATAATGCCTGATGTGGCTAAACTGAATGATTCATTGCTGTCTTTCTAAGAATCATGACTATTAATGAGTAATGAGAAGCAGAAGTTTGGTTGAATTCCTATCAAGCCCAAGTGCCCAACCACAGCCTCATCGTCACAGGCTGGAAGATGATTAACTGGGCCTAAGCCTACTTACTTTATAGATCCAAGCCCAATAGTGTGACCAATTTTATTCAGTGCCCATTGGACCTGAATATTAAGCAAAGCATCACCCAAGCGGCCAAGCTCATTAAAATCAGTTCCAAATTCAAAGCAGTTGATTTTCTGTCTAAATAGGTAATGTTCAAAGTATTGAAAACGTCAAAATGTATCGGAAAGGCAATTTTAAAAGACATATTGAAATACACCTTAGATAAGTATGTGCATCGAAGAACCTACCAAATGGGGCTATACAATGCAGGTAGCCCATCCCCTCCCTTAACCCTCCCCCCCCCCCCCCCCCCGGTGACAGCAGAATTTAATCACAGGTCTTTACTTGGACGACTGACGCGGTGCCAGGAATCATTCACAAAAAGCATTAATGACTGATTGTTTGTGACTTTGTTCCTTTGTGTTCTACTTGAATAAGCTGAACCGAATAATTTATTCATTTCAGTCTTTAATAATAGGGCAAAGGATCTCACAAGCTATTTGATCACTTAATGACTTGTTCACAAAAGGAAAAGCAATTAATCATTCAGTTAGATCACTTAATGACTTGTTCACAAAAGGAAAAGCAGAGTTTAGAAATTTCATTTCAATCAAGTAGATACAAATAAGGTTCAAAGTATCCATATGATATACCCCTTATATATTTTGGTCCTCAATACATCTGTTTACAGTGATTTTGGAAACACATTTTTTAAATAATATATAAAAATATGTGTAGAACTGAAACTTGAAAAAAACTAAAAAAAATAGGAGTATCGTTTTTAAGTATTGATACATCTCTGCCGATACACATACGTGTATAGATAATTTGAACCTTGGATACAAGAAGATTACTGATACCTAAAACATAGCTGTTTGGTATTTTCTTGAACAGTCTATGTGATGCCACCCAAGATTATATTTTGCTACAAAAACCCTTTCATTAGCGAATCTATTATGTTGTATTTGCCTTAAAAAATTCTCCTGTTTCTATCTATCTAGTATTGACCATAACATAGCTGGTGGAATAACTCCCCAAATAGCCTTCCCTTTCTTAGACAGACCAGCTAGATTCCAGCACCATAGTTGGACCACCAAAACCGGCAATGGCAGCCAAAATGGGTTTTCAGTTGTCCAGTTCTTAGAAATGTTGATACAGTCAAACTTACCCCATTTACATGTATTAGTATGTATTATACTCTGTAGTACTTATTGTTTTAAAGTTTATTTTGATTTGAAGTAGACTTCAAAACTAATCTAGAACCATGCTCAATTTTTCTGAATGAATTGAATGGTTGAACCAAAGGATGAAACCATTCAACCTGTGATCCAGTAACCAAAACAGTTCTCTATCAGATCGGAGTCGACAACATTCAACATTGATTTTTAGTGTTTCCTATAAGAGGTACATGAATATTGATGTAGGTGCATATGGCACAGCCCCGGATTGTGCCACGTGGCATCAGCTGGATGTGATTCTGGCCATTCATCTCTAACTGCCTCCAATCACCCCATGGCAAAGTCAGCTATAAAACGGGGGGGGTGCCCAGTTCAAGGTAAATCCGTCTTGCTCAGTCTTACTCTCTTGCATTCTTATTCGAGAGAGACCTCGTCTGAGCTCTTAAGGACTAAGCTTTGAGCCCTCGTCTCAAGTCTAGTCTAACCCCTCTTTAAGCACCTGGCTAATTTCACCGTCAGAGTCTCCGCCCCTGGGATCACACCTGGGGCGTCTGACCTGTTCTCTTCTCCTACTCACATGTTGGACCCATCAGCATCGGATGTCAGTGAATTTACTTTGTTGCCCTCGGTCTCATCTTTGACAGCAACAAATATATTTATCTTCTTGAGCTTCTTCAATGTTTCTTGCGCAAGGAATTCATCTCTACGCAAAAAAGGCATAGAGGGAGTAGTTGGTGCTTTAAGAGTTTCTTTAATGCTTTCTAATGAACCTGGTCTCAGGATTTGGTGACTTGATTGATTAAAATACAGAAGAATCTTTCTCAACCGATGATATGGAATCTGCTTTCCTCCCCAAGATGTGGATGCCAAACATCACCATCAAGGACTTATCTACGCCGACTTGTTCTTTACCACCTCCGTCCCAAAAAGACCTCCCCAGAAGGATACGAAAATAGACCAAGTAAAAGTCCTTTAGGCATTATCTCATTTATTTTACTGTCATTTTCAGGTATTCCATGTTTTGATGTGGACATGAATAAGCAACTAAGCACGTAAATTTCTTTGAATTCTTGCTTGACGCGGAAAGATTAGAAAAATTTGACTCCCTGCACTTTCTCACACGGTTTCTGTTAATCTATACTTGCTCCTCAAACAAAGTTACTCCTGTTACAAGTAAAGGATTTAATACTACCCCACACTTGAAATGAAGTCAACTGTATTTAATTCAAATCGAACTTATGGGTATGTAGTCCAAGCTTATAATTACCAAGAAAATCACTATTTGAACATTGTTTTCGTTTCAGAAGTTCTATACTGGTGCAGAATGCAAAGTAGTTTCTTTGAGTTCTTACTGTACACGGAAAGAAATGGTTTCCAATTTCCATTATCCTACCACAGACAGAATACTACATACTTTTCTAAAGCCCAAAGTGAAGTCAAATTTATCAAAGTCAGCTCAGTTCATGGTTGAAGATCATCCTCAGAAAATGCCCTTTTTAGGAAGATAAAACTGCAGTTCTTGAATAAGTTGACAGGAGGAAGTAGTTTCAGAACTGAGGCTCATCATTTGATGATCCTCAGATATCCCATGGCTAAGGTTGACAAGGATAAAATTATAAACGGTTAAAGTAGACAGAAAGTTCAGGACACAGGCATGAGAAGCACTTCCATGATATCATCACACCAAGTGTTGATAAAAAGAATCTAAGTCATTTCTTTGTTAGAGGGAACTAAAGCCCAAAAGACTCTACAATTTTGAAATTCACAACAGGATCTACAAAAGAATTAAAAAAATAATAATAATAATAATGGTACAAAAAGAATTCTTGTATAATCTTGTCTACAGACAAAAGAATAGATCATTAGGGGGTTGTCCCTCCTCATCTAAGATTAGTTCTTATGGTTGGTGTTGTTTCTCTCCACAAAGAAGTTGGTGTTGATACCTTTGGGCTCAGTCCTTTTAAGCTTCTAGGAGAGGAGTAAGCTCTAGAACACCCATCACTTCTTGGAGACAAGTTTGCTTGCTCCAGAGCTCGGAATTGGAGCTCAGATGGGTAATCCCTCAAGCAGCCAATACGGGGTCCAGCCCCCGTTGTCCATTTGCAAGACAACTTCTTCCCCAGTTGATATGACTTTGTTCCCTTCTTTGAATTTATCCTCTGGAGGATTGATTCTTTTGGAATAATTTCATCTTCTTTTTTTTCTTGATCTTCCTCAAACAAATTCCTCTTGGGAACCATATAATCTTGCTCTGGCATAATCAAATCTTCTGCGGTTTCACAGCCATTAGATAAAGTTTCCCCTGAGAGACTGTTGCAACTTGGTCCATCCAATAGACATTGGCTCACTGACGTCTCAAACAGATCATTTCTTTTTGGTATTTTAAGGTTACTCAATTTGCTTTTCAGGTTATGAGTCTTCATCGACTCCTCTGGTTCTGGTTCAGAATCGCTAACTAATTTAGCAGAATCAGTTGGTTCTTGAATCAAGTCAACGGAGTTGATGTCTTCTGCCTCAAAATCTGTCACTTCCTGAGTCAAGTCTTGTTCGGAGGAGTTCTCTCTAATAAGACCAATGCTGCTCCTCTGCTTTCTTAATGAGTCTTCTTCCTCGTCAGTTGGACTTCTCTGGAAAAAAAAAGAATTAAAAGAAAACATAGAATTCCATCAGAGTGTGCCCAATTGACTATGTTTTCCTTCTGAGTAGGTTATGAAATTACTAAAAGTGAAGGCAAAACTTTTATACCTTAACATCCGTGAGATCCACATTATGTTCCTTGAGGTAGGTCATAAATTCCTGAAAGTTTTCTTCCGTTGGACGATAATGTCCACTATGTGGCCAGACTGCCTGTTTAGAAGTCGAGAGAAAATCCTGGTTAAACAACCTTATCTGTGCATAAGCTAAAAGCCACAATAAAGCATTGGATCTTGAAGATAAGAAGAAAATTAAATCAGAAATTGCTTTATACCTTCAATACACCATTTTCCACAACTAGTCTCCCGGCTGCAGAAGTGGCGCCTCCAGCCAAGAAACTGGAGTGTTGGAACGTTCCTTTCTTCTTCTGCCCAACATACAAGTTCTTGGATGTGCTCAGGACAAACCAACAAGGGTAGGTTTCGATTACATGAACCTACAACCAATCCCTACAGGATAGGATCCAAGTTTTGCATTGGAAATGAACCAAACAAACCTTATGTTCACCCTTAAATAGGGATGGCAGCACGGCAGCTTCTTGGTGAGTTTTATAAATTCTAGACCCTCTTTGTCTCCCCAAACCTCCCAATCTGTACCCTCCCCCAAATGCATAGCGGCGGGTTGGATTTTTAGAATCCAATCCCTCTCTACACACAACAATGCAAACCCTTTCCTAACTCTACCCTCCCCATATTTGCAGGTGGGGTGGGCTGGGCTGGATTGGCAAGTCAGGTCCAAACCCACATCTAATTTCCCGTTATTCACCATGCATTATATATAAGCAACAAAGAAGCAAAATAAAATCAACAAACATAAAAAATTCCAATGATTGAAACATATAAAAAAAACGAATTGGGATATGCTCCTCACAGAGCGCTCCTCACACCTACCTCACAGCTACATCCAACCATATATTGGGAACATCTCCCATGAATAATGACATACAAGTATTGGAGATATTCCCGATGTACAGTTGATACATGTTGCGAGGTCAGTGTGAGGGGCAGATCCTGACTAAAGAAAAACATAAGCCATAAGTTGTTAAGGAGGGTCAAATTTAGCCTAATTGACACATCCTACCCATATCCATACAGGTTGTAAAATCCCAAAACCAATCTCTACCCTAAAATCTACTTTTCAAACAATAAAACCCGTCTTGACGGGGTAGGTAGGGCAGATATCCATAGGATAGTGTGGAAATTGTTGTTCCTACTCTCAAGACCTTTATTATATTTTATAATATACAATGTGTAACATTTACTTATACATATATTATACATCATATAGCATAAAACAGGGTCCTTTACAAAACACCCCCTATAGTTTCATGGATTTACTTAAACCTACCTTATAGTTTTCACTTTATAAAACATTGCCTATAATTTGCAACATATTTATTTAATCGACCTTCTATTATATAACAGTGGAAAATAACAGTTTTGACCGGAATGTCCATTTTAATAAATTTAATCAAAATAAAATAAAAATACCACTTTAACCCCTAGTTGCCAGAAGTAGTCATTCAATTTGACTCCATTTGGTCAATTTTGTTTTTTGAATAAAGAAATGTTAAAGATACTTTTGAAATAAACAATCATGGGTCCATGCCTTTGAACATTTTCCATTTAGTTTAGGTGATCACGTTACTATTTGCTTTTTATTTTAATACTCTGGAAAAGTTTTAGTAAAATGAAAACTATAAAATAGGTTTAAGTAAATCCATGAAACCATAGGAGGTGTTCTAGTAAATGATCCCATAAAATATTACATATTCTTAGCATTCTGCCTTTTTTTTATTTGATATTTGATAATACTACAAATGCTTAGTATTCAACTTCAGGGATGGAACCCGGGACTAGAGTCCTTAGCAAAGGTGCTAAGCGCAGGTTTGGCTAAAACACTTTTTTAAGTCCAGGCAAGAACTTGGATTTGCTAAGGATTCCCGATCATTACCGCTGTCGGAAAGCCAAACACTACAATCCCCAACAATAATGTGTCCCTACCAATATCAACACTGGTATTTAGAGGTTCTACAAAGGATGTGGAAATTACCATTCTCAGAATTTTTTGGGTCCGTTTTGTACAGCTTTTACAGATGGTGGATTCTCAAAGGATGGTTCAAGTGGTTTTGGTTTTATAGCACAAGATTGATTTTGGTTCTCTTTTAACTGCAAACTGTGGCCCCTAAAGCAAAATCTGCTATATATGCTGAACTAGTAGCTATCGGTGAATAGTATGTGGGCCACCGGCAGAGGTTTCTCAAACCTGTTGATTTACTGTGACTCCAGGACTATAGCATCTATCCTAAATCAGAGATCTTTTGAAAGCCCTCCAGAGGCTTGGCCTCTATTATCAGATTATTATAACATAGCAGGTTTGAATCGCAGGTTCATCTGGATTAACAGGACTGCTAACAAGTCCGCTCATATTCTTGCTTCAAAAGGAAAGGATGGAGTTTCAGGTTCTTGGAACTCTCCCTTAAATTGGCTGATAGGGCCTCTAGCAGAAGATTCTGCAGTTTTTTCCTCTTTCGTAATGTGATAATTGGCAAATAACAAGAAAATGTCATCTTCAAAGTTCAAACTGCAATGCAGCCTATGGGGTTAACAAAATGCAACATGAATGCTGCTGGTTCAGCTGCCACATACAGGATACCTGTCCATTCAAATTGCATGGGATGTCCACAGTATATGGCCTTCCAACAAATATGGCAAATGGCCCATTTTTGTTATTCTTTCCTATAGATTTATTACATTGGTTGGCTAAGTCTCTCCTATATACCAAGAAGTTTCAAGCATGAGGCATATCCGGAGATGCTGCAACGGATAGAAATGAGAGAAATCTGAGGTCCCATTGGTAGGCGTAAGAAATCTGCTCATGTCAAACCCACAAGATCTCTTGAAAGCACAGCCTCATATATACTGATTTGTTCTAGTGGCCATCCAAGGTCCCAAGTGACTCCTTAAGCAGCCTCTGAGCTTCTTCTCTTCTTCTAAAGAAGCAAAAGAACAATCAAAGGTTATTACTCATAAATGACAAAACATAATTATAGGTGCTTGCGTTGCACACACTCAATAATAAAGCAACAAAGGCAATTCTAGCACTAGTGGGGAGGGGGTCTATTAGGATTTAGGATAGAGGGACTCTCCTATCATCCCCATCCCCATCCTCCACCCCTCCAAAAAGGCATACAAATATACAAAATAACAACCCCAATACGCAGAGTATTTTTTTTTTCAAAATATATTTAGATGCAATAGCATCCATACATGTACTTCTCATCTAAGTCATCAATTTTGTTAGCTGTCCAGTGAACTAAAAGGCAAAAGTCAACCTCAGCAGGATGGGGTGATAAGAAAGTAACCAAGAAGGATGTCTACATTGGTTGCTAAATGCTATAAGCTCATGGACAAGGCCAGTATTGAGATTATTATATCTGTGGTTGGAAGGACTTGATATTTCCAACAAAACATTGAATCAAGATACCTTCTGATGTCTTCCACTGCTTGTTTTCAACGTTGTATCTGTAGTTCTAGTATGTGAATCAGCGTTGCCCTGGCCTGTGAAGAAAACAAAAGGCAAATTGAAAGAAGTAGAATTAAAAAAAAAAAATTGTTAAACAATTAAAGGGAAAATTTCTACCTGGTGAGGACGCAATGAATTAAGAAGGTGGTGTAAGTTTTTAAATATAAGAGATATGTCCTCCACTCTCCTTGCATATTGAGATGGCCTCTCAACAAGAACATCTGCAAGCTCCAAAATATGTAGCTGCAATTCTCTGTTCAGTGATCTTAGTTCTTTCTTGAAGTCTGGGAAAAAAGAGAAGTTAGTCACATAACAATTAACAAGCACTGTTTGAATTTCATTATTGAAGACGGTTACAAGTGATCAACCATGTCCAAGTTATTAAATAAAAGAAATGCCAATAATAACAAATTTCCTTTATTTTCCCTCTTCTTTTCTAGGTGACACCAACACAATAAAAAATGCCCCAGGAAGCTTTCATGCACAGCACACAACATGCTCAAGTTCAAAGCAAGTGAAACTTGGATTTGCTTGTCCATATTTATTTATTGTTTTGTTTGTTCACATTGATAAATACTGGAAAAATACATAATTAATGATAACAAAAAACTCCTGTTATGGCCATGTGTTAGATGTGAAGAACAAAGTTAGACTGAAAGCATCTATCTGCAGGAGAGGGTTGAGGGATTCAAAAGGAGGGCTTATAGATGAACTTTTTTCTCTTCTAAACTCGGTGTTTTTGGACCAATCTTGTCTTGATAGTAGAATTTGATCAGAAGTCTCCTCAAGTTGTTTTTCTTGCTTTTCATTTTTCAATGATTTGTTGCAACTTGGTTTCCTTTTTTCCTGTAAAAGAAGTGAGGTGTGCTCTGTACCTCCAAAGGTGAAGGCCTTTTTGTTGGGAAGTGGTTCTCCTAAAAATTAACACTTAAGACATGCTTCGAAGAAAAAGACCAAATTGGTGCTTATCCCCAAGTTTGTAACCCTGTGCTTGAAGAGTGGTGAGACAGTAAATCATCTACTAATCCCCTGTCCTCTTGTTACTCTTATTTAGGATTGGTTCTCCTCTCTCTTTGGGTGCAGGTGGAATCCTCTTACAAGCATGGCGGATCTTTTTGAATCTAACTTTTTTCTAACAACCAATGAAAGAGGAAGGGTGATGGGGAGAACAACAAGGGCAGCAATCATTTGGGCAGTGTGGGAAGAGAGAAATAACAGAGTTTTCCAAGGACAATAAAAAACAGCACATGAACTCATAAAAGGGATCACCATCAAGGCTATACATTGGCTGAAATCGTTGGACCTGTTCAAAGACCTCCGTAGATGATATGGTTAGAGGTTGGAGGACAGTAGCGAGCTCTTCCTGTTCTATAACTCTTAAAGAGGATTGGTACCCTCCTTTACTTTTTGGTGTGAAGTTGAATTTTGACGTCAGCTCTACAGGTAATCCTGGCCCCTCTGGAATTGGGGGCGTATTTAGAGATGGGGAAGGAAGAGTCCTGGCCCTGTTTTCTGGCCCGGTAGGTTTGGGGGACTCTCTTAGAGTAAAAGTTTTGGCACTCCTATAAGGGCTCAAATTGGCTAAACAACTAGGTTTTTAACAATTGGAGGTGGAAGGAGATTTGAAATTGGTAGTAGGTTGGATGCAAACAAACAGTTTGGGCACTTGGTCTCTTAGACAACCTATAGGGGAAATTATGCACCTAACAACGGAGCTTGAAGTGCATTTTAAATGGACTAGGAGGTCAGCCAATGCAATGGCCGGTACCTTAGCAAAGGGAATTAGTAGGGAAAACCTTTTCTGGGCATGTTTGTAAACTGTTTTTATGTTGAAGATCACCTTGCCTATGAAGGTTGACAGTTGTACTAAGTTTCCTTAAAGCTTAGTGAAAGTTACTGTTTCCCATAAAAACCATATATACTGATACATATTTTTTTAGGATGGCCTAAATTGTTCAGACTCTACATTCCGCCAGCCACAAACATAGTTTTTATTTAGATGGAACAAATCTGGGAAAGAAAAAGAAATTAAGCCAATCTGTCTTCAAATAGTATTACAAATAAGAAGAAATGAACTGAAATGTACCGATATTGGGCCCTTTTGGATAAAGTTGATGAATTCCTTGCTCTTCCAAGCTAGGAAGTACATCATCAGCCTATGGTGGCAATGCAACAAGTCCAAACAATCTGAAGCAAATGAAGTATATATAGCACACAAAGATACAAATGCAATTTACACAAAGATAACTTGCAAATCTGATCCAACAAGGAAAGAAGTTAACATCAAAAGAAACCTACCAAATCTGAGTCACTCAGTATATCAGTGAAAGTTCAAATACAAAATGCCTCTAAATTTATGGAATTATTAGAATTTTCTAAAAGACAGAGCTTAGCGGAGTAAGCATGCACAAGGAGTTCAAAAACAAGAAATAATTAACCAATACATCAATGCACATCTAAATAACATAGAATTTCAAAATGAAATGCAAGGTATTCATATAAAATTAAAATTAAAGAAAAATAACAAAAAAATCAAAACTAAAGCTCAGTAACAGCATTAAGTAAACAGAACCCACATATTTACATCTAAATAAACCCTAATCTTTACAATGAAATGAGAGAGACCCAAGAAGAAAGTAAACAATAAAAATATGATAACAAAGTTTAAGAAGAAAAACAGAGAACAGACCGTGTAGGCGCCACCATAGAGCATGTAGGTGCCTTTAATTGGAGGGGGAGGCACAGGAGCCGATTTAGGGTTTTGGAGGTAATCCTTGTAGAGCCTGTAGTATGGTGGTGGTGGTGGGTATGTCGCTGATGTTGCTGCCATTACTTCGTACTTCCCTGTTTCGAGTTTTTAGGAAGAAAAAAGAGTTGTTAAATACCAAAATTTGTTCTCTTTTCCTTTGAAAATCCAGATAATTTCATGATTAGGACTGCCAAAAGTAGGCATGACTGGTTGTCTGAACTGAATCCAAAATCAAATCCCATTTAGCTGGGTTTGAAACTTAAAGGAGGGGATTCACCCTGGTTCAATCTGATCCAATTAGAACCAAAACCATAATATTACTATATGTTTATATGAAGTTAGTAGAAATCTGCCGAATTAAAAAATATGAAAGAAAAGTTGTTTCTTGAAGAGAGAAGGAGAATAAGAGAAGTTGAAAGAAAAGAGAGCAATAATCTGGCCGCCTCCTTCACTTATTATTTATACTAAAAATAATAGAGTAGTACAAAAACAACTATGCCCTTATAGGGCGGCAAGACATAAAACAGCATATATAAGACACAAAAATATAATAAAATTTGGACTCACATAAGTACTAACATAAAACATCTACTCATAAAATACATCATAAGACTGATTAATCTTCAACACTCCCCCTCAAGTTGGGAGTAAATGTCACACATTCCCAACTTGCATAGATCATGTTCAAACTTGTTCTTTGCCACCCCTTTAATAAGAACATCAGCCAACTGCAACTCTGAAGAGACATAAGGCAAACAGACTTCTCCAATTGTTACCCTTTCTCTTATAAAGTGTCTATCAACTTCAATGTGTTTTGTCCTATCATGCTGAATTGGATTGTGGACAATATTGATTGCAGCCTGATTGTCACAGTATAACATCATAGGTTCCTCTGCTTTCACCCCAATCTCACTCAAGAGAGATCTAACCCAAAGAAGTTCTGAGACACCATGAGCCATGGATCTACTCAGCCTCTGCACTTGACCTTGCCACAACCGCTTGCTTCTTACTCTTCCAGGAGATCAAGTTTCCACCTACAAAGGTACACACTCCTGATGTAGACCTCCTGTCATCTAAGCATCCTGCCCAATCTACATCCATATAAGACTATAGCCTCAGATTCTCATGATTTGAGAAAAGAATGCCTCTGCTAGGGTGCTTCAAATATGCAAGTATCCTCTCAATAGCTTCCCAGTGCTAAACCCGATGTGCATGCATGTACTGACTCACAACACTGACAACATGAGAAATATCTGGTCATGTCATACACAAATACATTAGTCGGCCCACCATTCTTTGATATCTCCTTGCATCCTTTACCAACTCACCATCCACACCATTAATTCTATGATTTGGATCAATAGGAGTGTCTGTTGGTTTGGTCCCCAGCTTGCCAGTCTCCCGCGATAGGTCAAGTACATACTTCCTTTGTGAAAGGAAGATCCCATGCTTGGATCTTGCAACTTCAATCCCCAAGAAGTATTTGAGCTCACCAAGATCTTTGATCTCAAATTCTTATTGCAATGATTTTTTGAGATTATCAATCTCCTCCAAATCATTTCCTATCACCACTATATCATCCACATACACAATCAGAATTGACACCAGAGCATCTCTCCTCTTCACAAAGAGAGTGCGATCAAGTTGTGTCTGTGTGTATCCAAAACAAATGAGTGCCCCTCTGAACCTGTCAAACCAAGCCCTAGGTGACTGTTTCAATCCATACAGAGATTTTCTGAGTCTGCACACCTTTCCCTTATCAACATTCTCATAAAAGCCTGCTAGAATGTCCATATATACCTCCTCCTGTAAATCACCATTGAAGAAGACATTTTTTACATCAAACTAGAACAAAGGCCATGAATAGGTGACTGCTAGAGATAAAAGGATATGAACTAAACTCATCTTAGCTACTGGTGCAAAGGTTTCCAGATAATCAACACCATAGGTCTGTGTATACCCTTTTAATACCAACCTTGCCTTGTATCTCTCTATCTTGCCATCAGCCCTATACTTCACTGCGAATACCGATCTACATCCAACTATCTCCTTGTCTGGGGGGAGATCAACTATTTCCCAAGTTTGGTTTTTAACCAAAGCATCCATCTCATCTTACATGGCTATTTTCCACTCAGGTTTGAAGAGAGCCTCAGTAACATTCCTGGGTATAGACAAAGAACCCAAGGAAGAAAGAAAGGCACAATATGAGGGTGATAAGGCACTATAGGAAAGATGGTGTGAAATGCAATGGGTTGTACACTTTCTCTTCCCCTTATGAAGTGCAATGGGAAAATTAAGGTCAGTGGGATCAGCTGCAACAATGGTGTTAGGGACAAGAACATTATCATCAGAAAACATAGCAAGCTCTGGCTCAAGAGGAATACCTAGAACTGTATCTACCGAATCTGGAGTTTCAGAAGGAGTGATAGATAATGGTGTGGGTTGAGGATGTTTGGAGTCAACCATCATCTGTCGACACTGATATTTCTGTGAGGTTGCCCGTAGTGGCTCGAGTAATGAAACTGGAGGTGCATGTGTTAGCTGAACTGATGAAGGTGTTGGATGAACTGATGAAGGCACCAAAAAAATAGGAAGATGAACAGATTGTGAGTTCTCCTCCCCAAAACTCTCCCCCTGAGGAAAACCACTCGAGAAGAAGAAGGTGGATTCAAAGAAAGTAACATCCATTGTGACAAATTTGCTCCTCAACACTGGATCATAACAACAATACCCCTCAGAGGTATATGAAACACACCCAAAAACCCTCAGAGGTATATGAAATATCTCCCCATCTGAAAAAAACAGGCTAAATGGCACCTTAAACCCCAAAGCCCGTGAAGGAACATAGTTAATCAAATGCACGGTTGTAAGTACTACATCTCCCCAAAACTATACAGGAACTGAAGCACACACCATAAGACTCCTTACCACCTCCACAATGTGTCTGTTTTTTCTCTCAGCAACTCCATTCCGTTGTGGTGTATATACACAACTGCTCTGTTGAATTACCCCATGTTCTAGGAGATACGTGGTCAGGTCCTTCTCAAAGTACTCTCTGGCATTATCTGATCTAAAAACCTTAGTTCTCACTCCAAATTGTGTGAGAACCATCTGGTGAAACTGTCGTACCAAGTTAAGAACCTCATCATGTGATCTCATTAAACATATCCAAGAATATCGTGTATAATCATCCATAAACAACTCCAAAGTAGATAACTGAACAGACTCGAACAACTTTGGGAAAAGACATTTCAAAGAACTAAAAGAAAGTTGTCCCAAGCAATTGTGCCAGAGCATAATCTGATTCACTGACTCTGACCCACTACTATTGTTGTTGCTAACATGATGGCCCTGATGTCTCGAAATCTCATCCAAAAGGTAAACTCCATTCACCATACAACCACTCCCAATCATCTTCTTTGACTCCAAATCCTCCAAAACACAATTACCAAGAAGAAAAGTCACGGAACAATTCAAATTCTTTGTCAAAGAACTAACAGATAGTAAATTGGTATGAAATCTAGGGACATATAAAACAGAAAACAGAGTTATATCATTGATCACTCTAACTGTCCATTTCCCAGCAATGGAAATATGTGAACCATCTGCTATAGAGACTCTGTCTCTACCAAAACACAACTGATAGGAACTGAAAAGGGTAGGGGCATTAGCCATGTGCTCAGATGCTCCTGAGTCTATAATCCAGTGAGGTCCCTCCTTACCTGAAGTGGATGCAAGATTTGCAGTTGCATATGAACTACCTATATGTGCAAAGGAAGTGGTGTAGTTGGCTCCTGCATTATGTTGTCCATCTAGAAGGCTAGAGCTAGGTGAATCTTTCTTACTCATAAGTTGTCCAAACTTCTCCAATTCTGTTCTCATTGCTGCTACTGTAATGGATTCCCAATCAGTTTGGGAAAGAGGGGCTAAAGAGTCTCGTGTAGTGGCTACATTTACATTTCCTTTCTTGTTTCTTATCCGAGCAGGCATAAGATTTGGATGAAGCTTCCGACAAGTGTCCCTGGTATGCTTAGGCTTCTTACAATAATCACACACCAAGTCCTTCGTATCATCCCTTTTAGTCTCACTACTCCCCCTGTCTCCATTTGGCTTAGGTTTTGTTGTACCAACCATAGCTGACAGGTCAATCCCAAGCTGTCTCAGCATTACATTCCTCCTATTTTCCTCTCCAGAGGCAAAGGCATAGGCCTGAGAGAGTGTCACACCCTCCCTAAAAAGAATATGCTGCTTAGCAATGCCAAATTCAAGGTTCAGCCCTGCTAAGAACTCAAAAACCCTATCCCTCTCTACCAGTCTGTGTTAAGTTGTTGCATCATTTACACTTTCCCATACCATAATTTCTAAGTGATCTATTTCCTGCCATAGGGTTTTCAGCATGGAGAAATACACAGCAAGAGGTTTTTCTCCTTGTTTCATACTTATCACTTGATTTCTTAACTAATAGGCTCAAGCTTCATTTTGCTTCTGAGAGTAGGTTTCAATCACTCTATCCCAAATCTCCTCAGCAGTATTAGCCCATAGGAAATTTTTTGCAATATGAAGTAACATAGAATTACACAGCCAGGACATTACCATGTAATTCTCCTGCACCCATCAGGAAGCACCTGTATCAAGTTTCTTCTCCTCCCTAGTGAGATACCTTAATTTTCCACATGCACCAATAGTCATCTTAGATGATTGTGCCCACTCCAAATAATTTGTACCATCAAGTTTTATTGTAGTAAGGATCCCTGACCCAAAAATATCACTACTACCTCCAACACCCAATCCCACAGTACCGGTAAATTTCATCTCAATATTCCAACCCTCCATCTTACTTCAAACAGTTCAACAATAAGAAAAAAAAATAGATTAGAGACCTTCAAAAAATAATTTAATACCAAACACACAAACCAACCCTTCTGAAAGAAGAAAACCCTAGCTGGAGAGAAATCTCTCTCCTCCCTACGCCTCCCAACAAAGAAACGAGTGAACCGATCACTCTGGGAGGCTCAGAAAATTCCAGAAACCAAACCGCCGTCTTTAGAAAATCAAAAGAAAACTAGCAATACCTGGGCGCCAAAGGTCAGATAAAAAATAGAGAGTCCAACTTTTCTGGAACTCTTCCCCGTACTCCAATTCTTCCTAATTTTGATGCTGAACAATAGATCACCTTCCTGATGACTAGATCCCACCAAAAAATCCAAGAACTAGGCAATCTATAGCAGATCGATCATCCCTTTACTACTTCACGCAGTTGGCTGATCTAGGGCTGAATGAGAATGCTTCAAGAAACCCTAGCCGAGGCTCTGATACCAAGTAGAAATCTACTGAATTAAAAAAATATGAAAGAAAAGTAGTTTCTTGAAGAGAGAAAGAAGAGAAAAGGAGAAGAAGAGAAGTTGAAAGAAAAGAGAGCAATAATCTGGCCGCCCCCTTCACTTATTATTTATACGAAAAATAATAGAACAGTACAAAGACAACTATGCCCTTATAGGGCGGCAAGACATAAAATAGCATATATAAGACACAAAAACATAATAAATTTTGGACTCACATAACTACTGTGATCCCCACCTCCTATCTAACAACTAACATAAAACATCTACTCATAAAAAACATCATAAAACTGATTAATCTTCAACAAAGTTAAAATATGTTTGTTTTTTTATTTATTTTTTGATAAATAAGTTAAAGTATGTTTATTAGAAGATATGGAACAATAATCACTTGAGCTGTCATCCTCAACCACCAGTGCTCATATAGGCATGGAACAACAAAAACATATAGAAGTTGTTTCATGAGAAAAAATCAATGTATCATGGCATTCTAATATAGAGCCAACTTATTAACTGTAATTGTTCTTGGGTATCAACTTCTACTTCTAATTTAAGAAAAATGAAGCTTAACACACAAAACTCATGTGGAGGCAATCCATCCAAGAGGTTAAGCTCTCTAACTCCTTTTTCAAAAACAGATACTAAATGAATTTGCAGTTTCCATTGGAGCAAAAATCAGTCCTCGTTAATCTAAATATCGCATCAATACAAGAAACTTTCATTAACTGTATTATGTTTGATATCTACATTCAAGAGTTTTAAATGTCAATTTTTCTTGCAAATTAATGTAGAACAATATAGATGGGGTCTGTATAATTCAACTATTTGCTAAAATAATAATGATACAAACTTATGAAAAAAAATGATAAGACGCTTCTTGTGGAAATTTGGTGGAGCTGAAAGTTCAATTTTTTTATCAGCAACACAAAGAAGAAATTTTATTGATTAGAAGAATAAAGAGCAGATTACAACAAGGCGTTGTGAAAGAACGGTCCAAAATAGGACTAGCCCCCCAAAAATTACAAATGTGCCTAGTACATATTGTTTCTTTGAACTCCTTTCTTAGCTAAGCTGTCAACCAAGCTATTCGCAGATCTCCTAATCCATCTGATTTGGATATACAAATCCTTTGAGAGCCATTTGAACCACCTGAATTTCATTTTTGAGTTGCCAAATCACCCCTGCACCTTTCCTCAGCCATTTACTACAATCTTAGAATCTCCTTCAACAATCAGCCTATTAATGCCCATTTCTTTTGCTCTTTCTACTCCAAAAACCGCTGCTAGAAATTATGTTTTTATTATGTCCTCCTGCTCAATTGGGCAGAAAACAAGGCCCAAATAGCACCATTCTCATCCCTGATTACCCCTCCAATGCCTGAGGTCCCCAGGTTACCCATACTGCTGTCGTTAAAATTCAGCTTCATAAATCCCCTCCATGACAGCTATGGCCCCCCAATTCCTGAAAAAACCCTCCAACTTAAAGTCCTTGAATAATGTCAGAGTTTTTACCCAGTGTGCTACTCTTAGGGTAATTACTACTCTTAGAGTTTAAAGTTTAATTGCTACCTTCAACATAAATTTTTGGTCCTAATTACTTTAAATATAGTCATCCAACTCTCAGGAGTGGAACAAAGATTTACTAAAGAAATTCAACAGGCTACATATACATTATACAACTCTGAAGCTGGAAATACCAGGGCTTGATGACTTTCAGCTATGTTTTGTTGTAAAAAAAAAAGGTGTTCTTTTTCTTTTATTTGTACCTAAACTTTTTTTGTATGGGTTGCTAAACCTCAGCAAACTTGGTTCCAACAGCAAGAGAATTTGCTTCACAATAGGTGGAACTTTGAATTGAGGAGACAGTTATGTGGTAAAAACGTGGACCCTTTGCCTGCAGCAGTTTCCTCTGCTTAGGAGTGCAACTTGGGTTGGCCTGAACTAACATTTTACACTGCTTCAGGCTCAGGCCATTGGGCTGGGCCCATTCAATTTTGATAAAAGACCAACCCAAGCCCACGCAAGTTGCACCCCTACCTTTGCTTGATATATGAACCAAGAAACGAATAAGAACAGCAAGACAAAATAAGGAATCAAGCAGAAATAATCCCAGGTTCCAGAAATTACAAGAAAGGATGCATCTGAATAGACAATTTTCTCTACCTCAAACATCCTCCAGCTTTTACAAATGAAAATGCACATATACATATACTAATTTGTACACTGGTGCTGCCATAAAAAAACTCACTTTATGGAAACGGTCAGCATAGTGTAGTTGTGTTGAACTATATCGCATAACCTAGTTTATTTTTGTTCTGCTAATATCATTTTTTTATTGTTAACTGTATCAACTTTTATTATGTGGTAAAGATATAAGCAGAAGATAAACAAACAAGTTAGTCTTGCTAAGTTAGCCAGGCCCTTTTCTTTACATCATTAAGTTACCCTTCCCAAAAACATATTGTTCCTCCCACTTGCACATTGGTTTGCTGATGACTCCACTAAGCTGCATTCGTCAACATTCATAGAAAACTCTCCCTGTCCCTGATTTGCCTAGATTTCCTAAGCCGCATTCGTCAAAATTTAACTTAGTTGATTGATTGGTGGAGTTTTATACTCCAATAGGACATTTGTTCTAGGAGATGATGAATGAGCCACCATAATTTTCAAGGCACCAAGGCGAGGCTAGGCAATAAGGGGTGCCTAGTCGCCTAGGCGATGTATATTTTTAAGTAAAAAACATAAATCCTATGGTAGCTCCCTAGGTTCCATAACCATATTTCCTTAATAATTATCCATAATTTCCATAAGAAAGGTATAAACTTCATGTCAAAGTATAGAAAATCAACATATGAACATTTTCATGAGAAGAAATAGAGGAAATAGAAGAAAATTCAAAAATTATTGGGGCTAAACCCCTATTTTTGTTATAGGAAAAGATAAAAAGAAAAGGTGGAAGAAAAAAATGTGTTGATTAGACAAAATCTTAGGTTCTTCCTTACTTATTGGTTCAGATTTTGAAGTCTTTGAGAGTTCAACACAGTAGTTGGCAATGTCTATGTTGATTAAACCCTAACAAATAAGAAAATAATAAATGGAAATTAGTATATAAACATATAAAATGAATATTTTAGTTTAATAATGTCTATTTTATAATTACAATCTCAAAAAGTTAAAAACATAAGAGTATTTCATAACACAACATACAAAACTGCTTGGCGATTAGGCAAGGCAAGCCTCCAAGGGCGCCTTGTCGCCTAGGCATTGCCTTGACAACTATGTCAGCCACCTACTGCCAACCCCTTAGTAAATAATTATCAAGAAAAGCACAAATATATTTAGAGTTCTTATCCAATGCACCGACTTTATGGAAATGTTCTCAATAAAGCTCTCCTTTTTTGGCAGTGATTTCTCCTTAAATGTTCTTGAGTTTCTTTCTTTCCAATTTACAAATTGACAATAATATAGCCACCCTAGTGCATCTCCACATATTTGTTCCTCTTTTCTTTAGAAGGTGGATAATAGATACTGAAAAAAAAAAAAAAAAAAAAAAGACTGCATCAGTTGGAGAAGATCATCTGCAACCGAAGAGAGAAAGAAACTACTCCCAAATAAATATATTTCCCACTTGCATTGCAAAGAAAGCACATACATGGAGAAACGCAATATTTGGGTCTTCTCTTTTGAAGATTCTCGCACATGTTAATTTTCAAATGAAACAACTTCCTATAGAAGGCCCTAATCCTTGGTGGGATTGGTTCCTTCCAAATAGAGTTAAATGGAAAGCCTGTACAATGGGGGAGCTGGTAATTGCAATTAAAAAGGAAGAACATGAGGAGACTCCAGAGGTGTTACGAGCCCAAATGCAAGAGTCAATAAGAAGTAGGGTCAAGGAAGACGCTATCAAGGGATTTGATTAGTTCTAAAGCCCCCAGTCTTTCAAAGTCTCTCAAGCCTCTCCCCAAACCTAATTCACAAACCAAGAAATAGGTTCCAACTTAATCACTTGTACACCCAAAATTACAAGCAATCTGTGCAACAAGTCTGCTAGAATCTATTTATCATGATATAACATAATTCATAAAACTTCTGGTTTCTGTGTAGTCTCCAATTTTCCATTGATACTGAACATACTAATAACTGCACATTTTATTTCTTTTAACCAAGGTTTTAAAAGCCTAAATGAAGAGGTTGCTGATGAAAATAACAGTAGCTCGTGGTTATATGCCGAAATACAAAGATAACAGCATGGAGAATGCAGCGATGATTCAACAAAAAATGAGATAAAAAAAAAAAAACAAAGCCAACTCACTGTCTTTTGATGGTAGTTTGGACTGTTGCTAAAGGGAGAATGGAGAGGTAGCCGATGGTCAGAGGTGAGTGGCTGAACTGGAAAGTTGGGCGTTATCAAAACCCTAATCCCTCTTCAGAGACAAAAAATCTATAACTCAAGAAGATAAAAGCAAAGAATCAAAACCCGAGAAAAGTATCAATGTAGTGGGGAAGAAGATCAACATATAGCATACAAATCAATAGAAAGAAATGGATCATACAACCGTAGTACCCATTAAATCCGGAAAAGTTCTGCATTCTAATAAGTGAATCTCTCATATTAACAATTCTCGCAGCGAGCTCCCTTAAATTTACGAGCACATGTGCCCATGTTACACATGCGAACATGGGTTTTCATATCATTTCGCTCATTATACAATAAGGTAAATTACATATTAACACCATCTACTTTTGGGGTAGTGACACATAGGTATCCTGAATTTTTAATTGCAACACTTGAGTACCCTTAACTTTCAAAAATAGACACTTGGGTCCATCCATTAGTATTTTACCAATTAAACATTACATAATATCAAAAATATCCTTCTTTTGTATTTTTTGAGATCATTCTTTGGAATAAAATCATTACTAGAGAATGTCAATTGTCAAAAAATTTGAATTTGTTATTTGTTGTCCATATGAGAACAACATTGTGGGGAGACATTCAGTTACTTGAAATTGATCTCAAACATACATGAGAAGGGTATTTTTGGTATTATGTAATGTTTAACTAACAGAATATACTAATGGATGGACCCAAGTGTGTATTTTTTGAGAATTAAGGGTACTCAAGTGTTGCAATTGAAAGTTAAGGATACCCATTTGTCACTACTCTCAAAGTATAGGATACCTATCTATAATTTTACCCTATAAAATATCATGAGCAAAAAGCCCCCATTCAAAGTAATGTGATTATTTCTTTTTTTATACATTATTCTTCTATTTTTCATTTGTTCGTTTTCTTTCTTTTCCCCTATTTTTGGTTCTTCTTCTACTAAATCAAAACTCTCTAATCCTTGTGCAGACAACAACCGACTAAAACAACATCTCTATTCTTCCAACTTCCAACCACAAGAGGTATGTGTTCAATCCCCATTTGTGTTCGATTGTTTTATATGCTTATATAAAACCCAAAACCGTGTAAAACCTTGTGGAAAAGAAGGGGAAAATAAGTGATTTGAGCGTACCCATTTGGTAGTTCATGAAGTTTGAACCAGAAGACCACCATGCTTTAGGATGTCAACTTTAAAACATTGACATTATTATTGATCCAAGGCATAGTTTTCAAGGCGAAGGCGAGGCTAGGCAACCATGGGGCGCTCAGGTGCCTAGGCGCCTAGGCGATGGAATCTATAAATATATTAATTTATAGATTTCTATACTTCCTAAAGGACCTAATCAGCCAAAATAACAAAAATAAAAAACAAGACTGATAAAAAATCAGCCATATAGTCAGCCATTTTAGATTTTCAAAGTAAAGCATTTCAAACATATATCAGATTTTCAGTTCAGCAATCAGCATACAATGATACAATTAAAATAAAACATTTCAAAAATAAAATAAAAAACAAAAGAATGGACTCAAGGACTCAAGGGGTGGACGACTGTTGGGCACTTGGACAGTTGGACTCATGGCCTCATGGGGCAGAATGGAAGAAGAAGAAGAAGAAGAAGAAGAGGTTTGGCGGAACCCTAGTTTTTTCAACTGAAATTTGAAGAAGAAGAGGTTTGGCGCCTGGCCTGCGGAGTGCGGACTGTATTGTCAAAAAAAAAAAAAAAGGAGAAAATGTTGAAGAAGAAGAAGAAGAAGAAGAAGAAGAAAACTGAAGAAAAAAACTTACCAACCGCTGTCGGAGGTGAGGTGCGATGGAGTTGGGCTGGGGCTCGAGCTTGAACTGGTGTTCAGTTATCCTCCCTCTACAATCGAAAGAAAACCCTTCACAGAGTCTTTATGTAACTTGTCTTAATACTAGATGATTCGAAGATTGTATTTTAAAACAATACAACAATCAATAAAATTTCAAAACAATTATTAAACAAAAAAATAGTTTTATTATATATATAAATACGCACCCGCGTAAGTCTTTGGGCGGGCGCCTAGTACGTAAAACCCGGGGCGTTTGGGCGAGGAGACCATGAAAATTTGCCGCCTAGCGTCGCCTTGACAACTATGATCCAAGGTGTTTGGTTTTGTAATTTGTTCAGCTTTAGCAATATAGGGATACAAAAATG
Organism: Nelumbo lutea; assembly: GCF_056320005.1. Taxonomy (NCBI): domain Eukaryota; kingdom Viridiplantae; phylum Streptophyta; class Magnoliopsida; order Proteales; family Nelumbonaceae; genus Nelumbo; species Nelumbo lutea. The sequence continues at coordinate 112,893,492 of NC_142685.1, read as the reverse complement.
TTTCTCCATGAATTAAGGGAACAAATAACAATAATAGCTTGATTTTTATTTCCTCTTAAAAGCTCCTACCCCGGCAAGGATGAATTTTAAAAGGAATTAAAAGTTGTTACTTCATGTTGTTAGATTATTAGATATACTCTCATAATAATTATGTTTTCTATTTTGAGGGGTTTGATTCAAAGAGGGCTTCTCACAAGTGGTTGCCACAATAATCAACATGATGTTTGGAAGCATGGGCGTTTTCTAGAACCGATTTACAAGAAAAAACGCCCATACTTCCAATACCCATTTTTTTGTTGAAAAACGCCTTTATTTTTGTTTGATAGTGTTTCTGCCATGTAGGTAGTGAGCAATACTATGCTGTTTGGTAAGGTGATTTTCATCACCGTCTACTATCTTTCATGTATGTTCACACATTCCCCTGTAAGATGATACATGCTAATATCATACTAAATTATATAACGATGCTTATCAAATGGTCCAGATTAAATTGGATGATTGTTTTATAATATATGGCCTAATGGGAGGCATCTCTGGGTTCTTCCATTTTTCTTTGCATGAAGCAGAGCAGAGCTAACAAAGACTCATAATGGGAACAGATTTCACATAAACCCAATTGCAACACAATCAAGAGCCCTCCAGTCCCCTGTCCTATCTGGGTTCTTCATATTTATTTGCATGAAGAGCTAGCAGATACTCATTATGGGAGCAGAATTCACATAAACACAACAGATTTCACCACTAATTGATCCGATTAACGAGCTAGAGTATCACAACAACAACTAGGCATATCATTAAATCACATACGTCGAGATTCAAGTGGTCCATCATGGATGAACTAACACATTAAAGAGATGGAAGCTTCCTCGATATCAAAACACATGGGATTCATCACAAGATACACAAATGTGTATGGAAACCTTTACCATGTTCAGACTTCCAAGCCACAACTTTGTTGGGTTGGATCAGGTTGAACATGTTGTTCATGGGAACAAAGAATTAATCAAATTCTTTGGTAAAAGAATGCCCAATTTGGTTGATTGGTTGACTAATCAATTATGTGTTTTTTCTTTTATTTTGTTTTTTGTTTTTTATTCTATTATTTGGGTTGCTTATTCTCCTAGTTTATTTTGGTTCTTTCATGTTACTTCATTTTTAATGTTTGCTAGTTACTACAGAAACTACAGAAACAAGATAATTCATACAAGAATAGGGACAGAGACTGAAATCAACTAACTAGATACAAGTGCACTTGAAAGCAACACAATCCCCTTTCATCGCTACAATACGATTTTCAAATACAAATTGAAAAAATATATCCAATCACTTTCTTCTTGGATAAAAAACATTTAACCAATGACAGATTCACTTAACTGATAAAACAAAAGAAGAACCAATGATGTTAATAATCTCGTTGAGCCTATTATAGGTTATGACAGACTAGAGATTACTTTGTTTATCTAAGATTATGTTTTGATGATTAGTATTAATGAGGGCAGATTTGGCTCTCGAGTAGAATTGTGACACGTGGCACCTCGTGACAACTAGGTAAACACCCAGCCAACAAACTTACGAAGTTGGTGACCCACCCGGGCACCAGTCTGGCCGCCCTGACGCATGACTTGCGCGGCCCGCGCATGGCACGCGTGGCCTGGCACGCGGCCTGCACGACCTGGCCGACCTGGACCAGCCTAGCACATGATCCGGCCAAGCCGCCCATAAGACGCCCACCGATAAACTCGGCGGCATACATACCCCACGAGCTCGATAGCTCGCCATAAACAGTTCGGCAGAGATCGCCATAGGCAGCTCGCCACAGGGAGCTCGCCCCCAGACAGCTCGCTATAGGCAGCTCGCCACTTGTAGAGAAGTTCGGTATAGGAGTAGTTTGGCGTATCGCCGGAAGATCTCCTGTCTGACGACCTGGCCTAGACACTGACCCACCGACTGACACAGGCGCCAACCTGACGACCTGGCCCAGACACCGACCTACCGACTGACGTAGGCGTCGCCCTGACAACCCGACCCAGGCACCGATCTGGCCGCCTGACACAAGCGCCAGCCTGACGACCTCGAGGAGTTCACCACTGTACCGCGGTTCTGACAGGATGTGACGAGTCTTACCGTTTGGAGGCTTTTCACCCACCTAACCCGTGAGGACTCCGGTATATAAAGACCTCACCCCCCCAAAGGGGAGGGAGATGGAAAAAGGGAAGTAACCCCTGCTCTCTAGCTCTCTCATATTATCTTCAGAGCTCTCTACAATCAGAGTGCTAACTTAAGCGTTGGAGAGCCCCCGCCGGGAAAATACACCTGGGACCTCTGATTCAGTTCTCGTAGGTCCCTCAACTCCCGCCGCCTACAAAGAGGAGGAAAAAATGGAGTTCTCGCAGGTCCCTCAGCTCCCACTGCCTACAAAGGAAAGAAGACCGCCTCATGCTGAGGGCAGTCGGATTTCGCCGCACCAGGGAGCTCCACTATTTTCTAAGTCACCGGCTGCCTAGTAGGGAGTTCGCCACCAGGTAGCTCTTCCCTAGGTAGTTCACCATCGAGCAACTCGCCATCAGATAGTTCACCACGGGGCAATTCGCCACCAGGCAGTTCGCCACCAGGGAGCTAGCCACCAGGCAGTTCACCACAAGGGAGCTCGCCACCAAGCAGTTCGCCACCAGGCAGTTCGCCACAAGGGAGCTCGCCACCAGGGAGCTCGCCACCAGGCGGTTCGCCACCAGACAGTTCGCCACAGGGTAGTTCACCACCAGGCAGTTCGCCCCTAGGCAGTTCTCCACTAAGCAGTTCACCAGTAGGCAGTTCACCACCAAGTAGCTCATCACTAAGGCATGCCACCACCGGGTCAAATGACGAGGTACTTAGCCAAAAAAATTTACATCACAAAACATTGGTACGTGGTCGAAAACGGTTACATCAATTGGCGCCGTCTGTGGGAACACGCTACAAAAAGCTAAGTTCTCATCCTACAAAAGCTAAGTTCTCATCTTACCAAAGCTAAGTCCTCACTTTTTAGAAATTGAATCTATCGCTTTATAGTTTACATTTTTTATGAACTCAAAGACTATGCAGGGAGCTAACGGACTAAATATCTCTACCAACCTTACTTTCAATTCAGATAATGCCACATCAGTCCTCTCCGCAAGGTCCCCCCCCTACAAAGATGAGCTCTTTGTGGCTTTCGCGGGAGTTGGCGGCCAACTGACTACATAGGCGCCCTTACCGGTCGAGCCTTCCAAGGCTCCCATGTGAGCTGGCAACCTAAAGTTAGTAGTGCTACCCCTGAAGGTCGAGCTCCTACTAGCTTCTTGTAGGAGTAGGTGACCGGCATTACGAAGCTGATGCAACAACATCATAGCTCGACACCTCACAAGCCATGCTTATGGGCCACATTACTACTTAAGACCCGGTCGCCTCTCCGGCACGGGCAAAGTCAGAAAAGAGTAGACCACTAGTCACTCTCAAAGTCTACGGGCCACATTACTACTTAAGACCCGGTCGCCTCTCCGGCATGGGCAAAGTCAGAAAAGAGTATACCACTAGTCACTCCCAAAGCCTACGGGCCACATAACTACTTAAGACCCGGTCGCCTCTCTGGCACGGGCACAGTTAGAAAAGAGTAGACCACTGGCCACTCCCAAAGCCTACGTGCCACATTACTACTTAAGACCCAATCGCCTCTCCGACACGGGCAAAAGTCAAAGAAGAGTAGACTACGAGTTGCTCCCAAAGCCTACGAGCCACACTAGTAATTGGATCAGCACTTACTAGCTCATCGACTTACGGACCAAAAGAAATCTACTCCTTTCGCTGAGTTACTATCAGCTCGAGAGGGGGCTATTGATGAGGGCAGATTTGGCCCTCCAGTAGAATTATGACACGTGGCACCTCGTGACAACTAGGTAAACACCCAACCAACAAACTTACGAAGTTGGTGACCCACCCGAGCACCAGTCTGGTCGGCCTGACGCATGGCCTGCGCGACCTGCGTGCGGTCTGCGCGGCCTGGCGCGTGGCCTGCACGACCTAGCCGACCTGGACCAGCCTAGCACATGATCCGGCCAAGCCGCCCATAAGACGTCCACCGATAAACTCGGTGGCATACATACCCCACGAGCTCGGTAGCTCACCAGGAAGCTCGCCAAAGAGCCAGGCAGCTCGGCAGAGCTCGCCACAAACAGTTCGGCAGAGATCGCCATGGGGCAGCTCGCCACAGGGAGTTCACCCCCAGGCAGTTCGCCCCCAGGCAGTTCGCCCCCAGACAGCTCGCTATAGGCAGCTCGCCACTTGTAGAGAAGTTCGGTACAGGAGTAGTTTGGCGTATCGCAGGAAGATCTATTGTCTGAAGACCTGGCCTAGACATTGACCCGCCGGCTGACACAGGTGCCAACCTGACGACCTGGCCCAGACACCGACCCATCGACGACGAAGGCGTCACCCTGACAACCCAGCCCAGGCGCTGACCTGGCCGCCTGACACAAGCACCACCCTGACGACCTCGAGGAGTTCACCATCGTACCCCGGTTCTGACAGGATGTGATGAGTCTTACCGTTTGGAGGCTTTTCACCCATCGAACCCACGAGGACTCTGGTATATAAAGACCTCACCCCCTAAAGGGGAAGGGGATGGAAAAAGGGAAGTAGCCCATGCTCTCTAACTCTCTCATATTATCTTCAGAGCTCTCTACAATCAGAGTGCTAACTTAAGCGTAGGAGAGCCCCCATCAGGAAAATACCACCAGGACCTCTAATTCAGTTCTCGCAGGTCCCTCAGCTCTCGCCGCCTACAAAGAGGAGGAAAAGATGGAGTTCTCGCATGTCCCTCAGCTCCCACTGCCTACAAAGGAAAGAAGACCACCTCATGCTGAGGGCAGTCGGATTGCACCGCACCAGGGAGCTCCACTATTCTTTAAGTCACCGGCCGCCTAGTAGGGAGTTCGCCACCAGGTAGCTCTCCGCTAGGCAGTTCGCCACTGAGCAGCTCGCCACCAGGCAGTTTGCCATCGGGCAGGTCACCACCAGGTAGTTCGCCACCAGGCAGTTCGCCACAAGGGAGCTCACCACCAAGCAGTTCGCCACCCGGCAATTCACCACCAAGGAGCTCACCACCAGGCAGTTCGCCACAGGGTAGTTCACCACCAGGCAGTTCGCCCCTAGGCAGTTCTCCACCAAGCGGTTCACTAGTAGGCAGTTCACCACCAAGTAGCTCATCACTAAGGCATGCCACCACCGGGTCAAATGACGAGGTACTTAACCAAAAAATTTTACATCACAAAACATTGGTACGTGGCCGAAAACGGTTACATCAAGTATCTATAAGTCTAATGGCCAATAAAACTTGAAACAAGTTCGTTGTATAATTCCCTGAGAACAGAGATGCAAGAAAAACAAATTGTTAACCTCAAGTAGCCAGCAGTCCATAATGTATAAGTCAAGAAAGAAAAGAAAAATAAAATAATACACATGGTTATATCTCATGGTTCTATCAAAATGAGAAGGAAAGCAAGCTTCATGGTTCTATCTCATATGGTTTACAGAGAAGGAAAAGAAAACGTTTTTACAGAGAAAAACAAACTTACACAAGGGAAAAAAAAAGTATAGAGACAAACCTCTTCCGGCAACAACTAAATTCCTTAGGCGACGACCAACCTCTTTCAGCGACGACAATGACAAAGATACTTTCAGCGAGTAGAAGTTACAGATGCTCTGGGATGTTCGGTGGCAAGAAGAAGGAAGAGGCCTGTCTAACCCTACCATTTGTTGGGTTATTGTTTTGGTGGACTGAGAAGCATCGAAACATTCCCATTGATGCCAACTTGGATTACACATAAGCGCCACATAGGATGCTATTTTCATCAGCTTAGTTAACCATTGGGGGCAACGGTTCATGGATGCATCAGTGGTCCCCCGATTTTCAAGGCAAACCCGTTTTTTTTTATAATCGGCTGAACCAAACAATGAGCAACATGGGCATTTGTTGAAACACCTATGTGGATTCGACGTGGCACCTTTTTTTTTTTTGAAAAACGACCACGGTTCCAAACATCCCCAAAATATTCAAAAGTGTCACTTTGAATCAGGTGTCTCCTCGTGAATAATAACTCTTAATTTAGGGGTCATTTGGTAAGTCTTTTTTGAATGATCTTTTTGAAGTTCTAATAATCAAAAGATGTAGTGAGCTTTTGTATTAAGATGTTGATAGCTTGAAGACTATTTTGGTTAAAGTGTATCTTTCCGTGCAAAGACGAATTGACAAATAAAGATAAAAAACTTCATTTGGAGCTTCCCGAAAATCGTCCAAAACAAGCTTCATGGGTCTTATTAGCATGATGTTTTTTGGTGGCTATAACACTCTGGTGCGGATTGTATGCTCAAACCCCTTAATTGAAGGATAGTGAAGTCTATAACACTCTGGTGCGAATTGTATGCTCAAACCCCTTAATAATATTTCTCATATCTCAATTCTCACCCCAACTAACAATATAATTTAAAATTCCAAACATCTCAAGGAAAAAAAAAACCAAAGAAAAATTTCAGTTTGAAAATGCAACTTGATCATAACAGATTACAAAACAAAGCCATTTGATTAGTGTTCTCACTATTTGAAATACCCAATATTTCAATTGTAACTTATAAGGCTATAATTACTTACTACCATCAGATGGGTATCAATCAGAACCGTCCAACTAAGCCATCACATTTCATGCCAAACATTTAAGTTAAATTACAAATAGGTACCTTGTACTTTGGGTGTAGTGGTAGATAGGTATCCTTAACTTTCAATTGCAACGCTTGGGTACCTTGGACTTTCAATTGCAACACCCAAGTACCCTGAACTCTAAAAAAAAGACACTTGGGTCTATTTGTTAGTATTCTGTCAATTAAACATTGCATAATGTCAAAAATACCATTTTTCATGTATTTTTTAGATCATTCTATGGAGTAAAATCATCACTAGAGAATGCCATTGTCGGAAAATTTGAATATGTTATTTGTTGTCCATGTGAAAACGTCATCATGGGGAGACGTTTAGTTACCTGGGAATGATCTCGAAAATACATGAGAAGAGTATTTTGGGCATTATGCAATGTTTAATTGACGAAATACTAATAAATGGACCTAAGTGTCTAATTTTGAAAGTTTAGGGTACTCAAGTATTACAATTGAAAGTTCAAGGTACCTATCTGTCACTACCCCAAAGTACAGGGTATATATCTATAATTTACCCAAAAATTTATCAAGTGAAAGGTTTTTTTTTTTTTTTGTGGTAATGGTAAGTTATTTACAATGTAGGGTTACTTACATTGTTTGGTTCAAATCATAAAACCAAACTAAACCAAATTAAATTTGTGGTTTGGTTCGGTTTGCACCTGAAAATAAGTTAGTTGAATTTCATATTTTGCAAAATTACGGTTTGGTTTCTTGGATTTTATAAACTGAACCACACCATAAACTATAAACCATAATTATATCTATAAAATATAAATAAATGATGTGTAAATATGATATATATGTAAACCGAATGTATACAATTTTAAATATATAATAAACTATTTTATTTTATAATAAAATAATAAAATAAAAGGATTAAGTTTTAGTTTTTAGGGGTTCTATTTGGGCTTTTTAATTGGGTTAAGCCAATAGAATCAAAGAATGGTCCAAAGTTCCCCAAACCGTATTAGAAACTGCACCAAACTGTAATAAAACTAGTTGATTTAGAAAATTTTCAAACCGTAATTTACTGGTTTGGTTTGAAATCTTTTCTAAACTGCACCAAATTATAATAAAACGGTTTGATTTGAAAATTTCTCAAATCGTAATTTACTGATTTGGTCTGAGATCTTCTCCAACCAGACTTTGAACACCCCTATTTACATGAGATTTCTCCCGTCAAACGGATTTTTAAAGAATTTTCGGGTTTATATTTGAACCAACCCGGCTTTACCTCCGGGTGATGAATTGAATGGTTCAACCGTCTGGGTGAAGGCACGTATGACGGTATGAGAATAGGGTCAAAATAGTAATTAAACGAAAGATTGAACAACCCTCGTTTTGCTCTCGCACAATTCACCGCCTTGGTATTAGAGACTTGCTTCCGACCTCACCATACCCTGGCTGGTTGTTGCCCTTGAGTTCGACGACCGTGATCAGCGAGAAACCGCAGGAGTGTAGGTCTGTTCGTTCATTATTGCTTAATTTGTGTGAACTATTCGTTACTGATTAATTTCTTTAATTTGTCTTAAGAAGCTTATCTTATATGTTGCTGAATCAAAGAAGGATTTCCTACTGAAATGGGTATTTGATTGTTGCAGAAATGAAACTTATTCGAGTTACATTAAGGTCCATAAACGGCAGCTCGTTTTTGTCGCGCCAATGTCATCGGCCCTGGATGGCTAAAGCTCTGTTCACTAGCAGTACTTCAGGTGTATTTCCTGGAACCAACGTTTGTTTATTAGGTTCTGTAGAGCCTGTACGTGCAAAGAATTGCCTTAGGTTTGAAATAAAATTTAGCTCAGTAATCCTTCTTGACATTGTCAACGAGGAAAGCAAGTCAAGACCTGGCTAAGTGCCTCCCTAGCTGCTAGAAGCTATTATCATTCTATCTCTAAATCCTCCAACTTTTGCTTTGCTAGATCTGTCATTGCAGCAAGATGTCATGCATTTTTTTTTGTGATAATTGAAATTTTATTTGAATGAGGAAAAGAGAATACAAATTCAGGCGATAAGCAATCACCCAGACAGAGATGAAATTAAAAGCTGATTCTCTTATCACAAACCATCAGCACAACCAACTCAAACAACAAATAAACAGCAACAGACCACAACACCCCACTCCATACACAAGAACAACCCACTGTGAAGATCAACAGCCCACTCCAACTCAACAATCATCCTAACATCCCCATAAACCATATATAAACTCTGGCCCAATGAGTAATATACTAATGGCAATTCCCTCCCCCCCCCCCCCCCCCCCCCCCCCCCAAATTATTGAAAAAAACCATTAACTCTCCATCCAATAACTCTGAAAAGATTTCATTAATTAGAAAACTTTTAGGATACAACAAGAAGTGGTGAAAGAAATCAGCTTTAGCAAGCTGACCTGGGATAGAATTACAAATGTGCCCAAAACATTAGTGTTCTTTGAACCCCTTGCTTTGCTAAACTATCTGCCAAACTGTCAGCAGATCTCCTAACCCATCCCACCTGGATTGACATGTTCCTTGACATCCATTTAAGTCTTCGGAAATCATTCTTTTAACCACTGGATCACTAGCTTGGAATTACCTTTGATTAAAAGCTGTTTACAATTCGGCTCTTTGACAAATTCAGCTCCTTGTAGCACTGCTTGAATTTCTGCATTAACTAAATTCCCTACTCCTATAGGCCAGAATATAAAGTGATAATTAACCCCTTTGCATTTCTAAACAGTCCCCCAATACCGGAAGGTCCCAGATTGCCTAAACTTCTACCATCAAAGTTGAGCTTAATGATACCCACTTGAGGAGGTTTCCATTTTGCTGACAGTTTACTTCTCGCACCAGAACTTTTGGCAACCACTTCCCAATTTCTCCATAAATCATTGAAAGAGAATAAAGAAAAGAGTTCCAAGGTATTCACCCAGTTGATGGCTCTACTAATTAAACATTTCCAAACATTGACCTCATCCCTTCTCATAAAAAAATTTGGAGTTTCTTTTGTCCCAGACAGTCCAAATCAATGCAGCCCTAGCACACCTCCACAAGACTCTACCTCTTTTCTTAGGCCACCTAAAAGTTGTATGTTCAAAACTTCAAATAGATTGCTAATCTGCATCAGCATTTTCCACCTGCATCCAAAAAGACAAAAACTTTTTGGAGGATTTGGCACCTTCATTGTTGTCTCTTTGTTAGGGCTTTAATGTGTTCCATGGGTTGGGCTGGTGCCATTAAAGCTAAAAGTTATATGTCAAAGCTTTAAATAGATTGCTAATCTGCATCAGCATTTTCCACCTGCATCCAAAAGAACTAAAAAGCTTTTTGGAGGATTTGGCACCTTCATGTTGTCTCTTTGTTACCTAGGGCTTTAATGTGTTCCATGGGTTGGGCTGGTGCCATTATACACTTCATCTTCCTCATCATTCTCCTCAACCTCATTAACTAATTAATCTCTTTATCAGCAATACTGCATGATGAGGTGAGCCACCATTGAATATGAGAAATATCACTTCCCTCTACACACTCCAAACCAGTCTCAGAGACATTTTCGATCCTTCCTCCCTCAACAACTATAGCTGATGAAGACTCAATAAGAGATTTTATCTTATCTAATAGCAATCTTTCATTGGGCAGAGTGGATCTTATCCTTTACTCCTTTAAATTCACGTAAAGGCTGGACTACCATTCCAATTTTCAGTTTAGGGGAAAAACTTTTATAACTTACACCAACCAGTGATTCCTTTAACTCTTCATGAGATACTGACATTTTCCTTCCATATTGTGCTAGTAGTTACCTCATCTCTTGTTCCAAGCAGCAATCTTTTGCAAGTTGAGGAGGCTAGGAAGGGCTGGGGCAGACCAAAAGGGAAATGGTTTGAAGTAGTAAGAAATAATTTAAGCACTCATGGTTTAACAATGGATGTGGCAATATACAGAACAGAATGGTGGAACAGAACAGAATTCATGTAGCTGGCCCTATATATTTAGGACAAGGCTTAGATGATGATTATGATTACAAAATGAGTGAAGGTGCAAAGCTTGTTTACCTCCTTTCCTTCTAACCAGCCAACAAAAAGGGCAAAGATAATGTGGAGATGTGTTAGGGCTGCAATGTGTTGGTCTATCTGGGAAGAAAGGAACTTAAGGATCTTCTCAGAGAAGGAGAGAACTGTGGAAGTAGTGATAGACGTGATTCATGTAAGGGTAACTCATTGGCTGAAGACTTTGGACTGATTTGCAGAAATTTCAGTAGATGACCCACTTAGGAACTATAAGGAAATTGCAGATTCAGTTTCAGCTAGGAAGGTCTCAAGCTCTTACTGGACCCCCCACCTCTTGGTTTTGCCAAAATGAATTTTGACATCTTCTGCTAGCAGCAACCCCTTTTCTTCCCCAGTAATTTCGGTAAGAAAGAAGGACGGGAGTTGGAGATTCTATGTGGACTATAAAGCCTTGAACCGTACCATGGTCAAAGACAGATACCCCATACCCTTGATTGAAGAACTATTTGATGAGTTGGGCCAAGCTAAATACTTCTCTAAGATGGACCTGCGATTAGGATACCACCAGATCTGGGTCCACCCTGAGGACATTCACAAAACAACATTCAGGACCTCAGACGGACATTTTGAGTTCCTAGTGATGCCCTTTGGGCTGACCAATGCCCCCTCTTCATTCCAGAGACTCATGAACGGGATTTTCAAGCCTTATCTACGCCTATTTGTCCTAGTGTTCTTCGACGACATACTTGTTTACAGTTCCAGTTGGGCCTCCCATTTGGAACACTTGCAGTGTGTGTTGAACCTTCTAGGAGAACACCAATTGTTCGCCATACCTTCAAAATGCTCGTTTGGACATACCCGATCAGCTACTTGGGGCATATCATTTCTGGAGGACAGGTTTACACAGACCTAGAGAAGATTAGTTGCATGGTTTCTTGAGCCCGACCCAGCTCTCCACGGGATCTCAGGGGTTTCCTTGGGCTGACGGGTTACTACCGCCGGTTCATTAAAGGATATGGGGTTCTTGCCGCTCCCTTCATGCGGTTGCTAAAGAAGCACTCATTTGTGTGGGACCAACAAGTTGAAGAAGCATTTCAGGCACTCAAAGAAGCCATAACCACTCCATCTACACCGGCCCTCCCGAATTTTGATTTGGAGTTCGTAGTAGAGGCAGACGCCTCAGGTAAGGGAATCAGGGCCGTGTTGATAGCTTGATGCGGCTAGGCCGGCCCTTGGCCTATTTCAGCAAGGCTCTTTCTCTACAAGCTCAAGCTAAGCCCACTTATGAGAAGGAGCTCATGGCCATTGCTTTGGCAGTTCAAAGATGGAGGGCATATCTTTTGGGCCGAAGGTTTACTGCTAGGATGGACCACCGCAGCATTAAACACCTGTTGGAGCAGCGAGTTTTGGGCTCATATCAGCATAAGTGGGACTACAAGTTAATGGGGTTTGACTTTGCTATTGAATACAAGTCTGGGGCCTCTAATGCAGTGGTAGATGCACTCTCTAGAGCTGGTGACTTTAATCTGATGGGCCAGTCACGGCTGAATTATCCACTGTCTACCCAATTGAAGCAGGAAGCCCAGGATGATCCCCACTTAGCCCAAATTCGGGCCCAGATCCTTGAGGATGCTGCACAGGCCCCAGGATACACAGTCCAGAACGACGTTCTCTTCTACAAGGGCTGAATGGTGGTATCAGGGGAATCCAAACATCACCAGGAGCTGCTTCAACTCTTCCATAACAAGGCCCAAGGGGGAAACTCCGGAGCTCTCTGCACCTATAAGCACCTGGCAGCCCACTATTACTGGAAAGGTATGAAAAGGATGGTGCAAGAGTTTGTGGCCCGATGCACTATCTACCACCAGCAGAAATATAGCACACAAAACTCCAGCCGGGTTGCTGCAACCTCTACCCATTTCGGAGAGGGTATGGGAAGAAGCCACTATGGACTTTATAACTGGGCTTCCCACGTCCCATGGAAAATCAGTGGTGTTGGTGGTGGTGGACCGGCTAAGTAAATATGCTCACATCATCGGTCTTTCCCAACCATACTTAGCAACTATAGTGGCCCAAGCTTACATCCGGGTGGTAGCCAAACTGCACGGGACACCATAGTCCATACTAACAGATTGGAACCCCCTCTTCATGAGCACCTTCTGGAAGGCATACTTCACAGCTCAAGGGGTCCAGATGTTGCATTCTACCAGTTACCATCCTCAGACAGACGGGCAGTCAGAAGTAGTCAACCGTTGCTTAGAGACATACATAGTTGTCTAGGCATCTCCTAGGTGACTAGGCGCCCTTGGCTGGGGCGCAAACGCCTTGACTTTTAGCAACTAGGCACCCTTCTAGGCGACTGAGTGCCCGCCTAGGCGACAAAAATGACAAGGCGGGTGCCTTTTATAATATCATTTATATTGCTGTATCTTATTAATGTATGTGTTAATACATTTTATTACGTGCTATATATATCAATTATACTTTGTTTTAATGTTTTACTATTGAAATTTAAAAGATCAAAGGGTTTTGAGAAGAGAAAAGAAAAGAAAGAGAAAGAAAGAATAGAATAATAAAGTTATTTTTTCTATTTTCTCTCTCTCTCTAATTAAATAAAACAGAAACTCCATCCTTGTTTTTTTCCATCTTGAATATTTATCATATAAAGTTGATAACCATCTTTAGCTGCTAATTAATATCAATTTTCTCTATTAAATACTTATTATAGTAGTATTATTTTTAAAATTAATACATGTAAAAGATTTTTATCTTTTATATGTGATGATTTGCCACATTTTTAGAGGACATTTAATGTTCTTAATAAATAGAATTGTCATTTTTTCAATTACCATACATGTGTGGTATATAAAACTAGGAAACTAGCAAAAGTCATATTTTTATATTATAAAATTTTTATCGCCTAGGCACCCACCTAGGCGACTAGGTGCCCCAGTGTTGCCCAGAATCGCCTAGATGCCTTGAAAACTATGGAGACATACTTGAGATGTTTTGTGGGTGACAGGCCCAAACAGTGGGCCCAGTGGCTGTCCTAGGCTGAATATTGGTATAATTACCACGTTCCAGGTTTCAACTGGAATGACGCCCTTTAAGGTGTTGTACGGTTATGAACCTCCTTTCATTCTGCTGTATGAGCCAGGTACTTCGGTGGAGGCACAATTGCAAGCAAGAGATAGTACACTCAAGCTCCTCGAATTCCACTTGCAACAAGCCCGACAGCGAATGAAATTAGCCTATGATAAGAAGCATCGAGAATTAGAGTTGCAATTGTGGATTGGGTTTATCTACGACTCCAACCGTACAGACAGATCTCCCTGGTGAAGAGGGCATCCTATAAACTATCTCCCAGATACTTCGGCCCATTTCAGGTGGCAGAGCGAATTGGGCTTGTGGCTTACCGTCTCCTAGGGACTGTTCTTCTCCTCTCCTATTCAGTTGAGAGCATATGCTGATGCAGATTGGGCTGGTTGTCCAGACACTCGTAGGTCCACTTCTGGGTGGTGTGTTTTTATGGGTGATTTGCTCATCTCTTGGAAGTGTAAGAAACAACAAACAGTCTCCAAATCTTCCACTGAAGTAGAGTATAGGGCCATGTCTTTGGTTTGTAATGAAATTGTTTGGTTACAATCTCTCTTTATGGATCTTGGCATTTAGGTTCATACTCCTATTCCTCTCTATGCAGACAATACGAGTGCTATCAAGATTGCTTCTAACATAGTCTTCCATGAGAGGACCAAGCACATCGAGGTGGACTGCCATTTTATCTGAGATCTCTTCACTACTGGGTCTATATCGCTTCCTCATGCAGCCTTGGACATGCAGATTGCTGATATCTTCACCAAAGCTATGATTGTAGTTCGACATCTCTTTCTTATAGACAAACTGATGCTTATGTCGAGGCATCAGTTTGAGGGGGGGTGTGGAGACTCTATAACTTGATGTGCCTTATTAGTATAGTCCCTGTTGTATATTACTTTTACATCTTATTCTTCTTTTCTCTTTCAGCCTTGTACGGGCATTCTTGTAATTGCACATATCTTTTAATATATAATAGACTCTTGAGGTGGGGGTCATTCATTCTGGACACCTCTAAGATTATTCTTGTTTTTTTCTCTATTCAGGCAAGAGTGTTGACACTGTTATGTACATGTTTACAGCTATTAAAGGCACAAATTTGAACCCAAGGCTCGTAAATGTGTTTTTCTAGGATATGCCTCCACACAGAAGGGATATTGTTGTTTTGATATGGTTAGTGGCACCCGCTTTGTATCTCGGGACGTCACATTTGCTGAGTCTACTCCTTTCTTTAGTATTCCTCTTGAGGGGGAGCAATCTGAGGAACCCTTTGCTATGTCTCCAGTAGTTCTTCTTCCTGTTCCTTTTGAGTCATCTAATGAGGTCCCCACTTCTCCCACTGGGCCTACCTCTAGTATTCCTACTCCACCTCATCTTCCTATAATTCCTCCACATCTTGCTCTTCAAAGATGGTACCAAAGACACAGATTCAGGCATGGGAAAATTATTTCCATCCTACAGAAGAGCCTCTTAATCCTCCCATCATTACTGAGGTAACTTGTCAGCCATCCTCTGACTCATCTACTTCTTTTCCAGACCTTGATCTTCCTATTGCTCTTCGTAAGGGCAAGCGGAAGTATACAACCCATTGTATCTCTAAACACCTATCCTATTAGCCTTATATCATTTACTTACTACTCTTTTCTTGCTTATGTTTCTTCCCATGTGATACCCAAGTCTGTACCAGAAGCCCTATCTAAACCTGAATGGAGGGATGCTATGATGGCTGAATTGAATGCTTTGCATAAGAACCATATCTGAGATATTGTGGTTTTGCCAGAAGGAAAGGAACCAGTGGGTTGTAAATGGGTATTTGCCATTCAATATCATTCTAATGGCTCTATTGAGTGGTTTAAGGCCAAATTGGTTGCTAAAGGCTACACTCAGATGTATGGTATTGACTATCTTGAGACCCTTGCTCCTGTGGCCAAGATGACCTCAGTCCGGATTGTGTTGTCCCTAGCTACTACTTTTGATTGGCCTTTCCACCAGTTTGATGTTAAAAATGCCTTATTGAATGGAGATTTACATGAAAAAGTCTATATGTTTTTGCCTTTGGGAGTGTATGGAAAGGAAATGTAAGGGAAGATGTGTAAACTACAGAAATCCATTTATGGTCTCAAATAGTCTCTTCGGGCCTGGTTTGGGAGATTTAGGGGTGCTCTTGTCTCATTTGGTTACACACAAACTCAATCTGACCATACCTTATTCTTGAAAAGAAGTGACTTTTTGGTGATCTTCCTGATAGTTTATGTTGATGACATTGTGGTCACGGGTAATAATACCTAGGAGGTCAATAAGCTCAAAAAGTTTTTTAAATCTAAATTTGAGATCAAGAATTTATGAGATCTTAGGTATTTCTTGGGAATTGAAGTTGCTAGATCTAAGGATGGTATCTTCATTTCTCAATACAAATATATCCTTCACCTCCTTGCAGACACTAGTAAACTTTGTGCTAAACCGGCTACCACTCCTATTGATCCCAATCATAAGCTTTCTGCTACAAATGGTGAACTTTTATTTGATAGGGGAGTGTTTCAGAGATTGTTTGGGAAGTTGTTATATCTCTACATGACTCGACCAGATATTTCCTATGCAGTGAGTGTTATGTCAGTTTATGCGTTCTCCCAGAGATACACATTTAGCTGCTGCAGAAAGAGTTCTATGTTATTTGAAAGGTACTCCATGGAAATGTATTCTATTTGTCAAACATTGACACATGAAGCTGGAGGCATACATTGATGCTGATTGGGCCAGATGTATTGATAATAGGAGATCCACCTCTGGTTATTGTTCTTTGGTGGTAGGGAACATTGTTTCATGGAGTAAGGAACAACCTATAGTTGCCAGATCCTCTGCTGAAGCAGAATACAGGGCAATGGCACATAGTGTGTCAGAATTACTGTGGCTGCGATCACTTTTAGAAGAATTGGGGGTTGATTATGAAAAGCCAATGATGCTCTATCGTGACAACCAAACAACTATCAATATTGCACATAATCCTATTCAACATGACAGAACTAAGCACATTGAGGTTGATAGACATTTTATATGGGAAAGAGTTTCCTTAGGAGAAGTTTGCTTGCCATTTATTGCCTTAGAAGAACAGTTGGCTGATGTTTTGATCAAGGGAGTTCCAAGAGGGAAGCTGACACACTATATAAGCAAGTTGGGCATGATTGACATCTATGCTCAGCTTGAGGGGGTGTGTAGAGAGACTGGGCCGAATGGGCCCTAGTGTCTATTCTTGTAGTGTGTTATTTATTTTGTTTGTTAATGGGCCTGTTATTTCTCTTTGTAAGCTTACTTTAAGTTTCTGCTTACCTGGCCGCCCACTTAAGGGTATACTTGTAATTAGCCTAATGAATGGAGACTAACAAAAGGATTAGAGAGGGGAGAGAGGAGATGATCAAACTCTTCTTCTTCTTCTTCCTTTTCTTCCTTTGTACTGCTGTCCTCTACTTTTTTTTCTTTTCTTTCTAATTTTAACCAAGTTTATATCAGTTTTAGAGGACTGATTCACATCTGTTTCAACTTATTTTTATTTGATTATTGATAGAGCAATGCTTAACTGTATATCTTGATGCCCAAGACTTCATGTCATCTTTGTTCTACTTGCTTGTAAGTTATAATTCCTAACAATATCTATAAGCCAGAATCAGTGTTTTAAAAGGCATTGGAGGCATATGCCTGGAGGCGCAGCTCCAAGCAAGGCACCCCCAAAATGCCCTAAGACATAGACCAGAGATGCTCATGTGCCTCGTACCAAAAAGACAAAAGAAAGAAAAGGAAATGGAAGGGAAGGGAAGGAAAGAAAGAGAAGAGAAGGAAAAAAGAGAAAAGAAAGAAAAGAAAAGGAAAGGGAGGGGAAGGAAAGAGAAAGGAATGAAAGTTGGGGACTCTGCGCTCAGACCCCCCCCCCCTTTTAACTTTTAAATGCAGTGTTATGCATCTTCGTTCTTCTTAACACAAGACCTCTTTTGTGAAAAAAGAAACCAGAAAAGGGATGAGATCCTCCTTCCTCTTCTTCCTTCTCATCCCCTTCCTCCTTATACCTCTTATGTTCTAAACTACACCCAATGCCTCCAGGAAATGAAATGCCTTGCATCATGCCTCCATATTTTGAAACATTAGCCAGAATTATGATTCTTGTTGTGCTG
The DNA here is from genome assembly GCF_056320005.1 of Nelumbo lutea. Taxonomy (NCBI): domain Eukaryota; kingdom Viridiplantae; phylum Streptophyta; class Magnoliopsida; order Proteales; family Nelumbonaceae; genus Nelumbo; species Nelumbo lutea. Next base: position 112,875,531 of record NC_142685.1, on the reverse strand, counting down.
ATTGCATCATGTGAAATATTTCTGAAGCAGCTGTTTTTCCAGTTTCTCTTGGTAACTTTACATGGAAATTCATCATTCTACTTATTGTGCCCTGGATCTTAAACAGGTAATGAGATTAATGACAACGGGACCGGAAATTCCTTCGAGTCAGCTGATGATTTTGAAAGGCGTATATTCAGTGGATTTTCTGACAGTAGGTCAAACAATGATGCATTCTTCCAGAAACTTGATAGACTTGAAAAGGCTCATGGAAGATCTGGTTTTGGCTCTAAGGGTGGAAGCAATAATTCAGAGTTTTTTGATGGTCTAGATGAAAGTTTCAATACATTGTCAGATGGTATGGATGGGAAGCTGAAGAAAGCTGCCACATACTTTGAATTTAATCCCGATGAGATAACAGGTGATGACTATTCATTCAGAGCTGATGTGACTTTTAGACCTGGGATGACATATGATGTTAAGGTACTTTAATGACTCAATATCCTTGGGGAACTAAAAAATAAGAAAAAGATTAGCCTAACTTCTTTAGCTGCTACAGTGTTGTTTCTCTTATATTTCCTTGAAGTGTTGAAACTTGCCATGTTTGTCCATTCCATATACTAGTTTTATTAGTATTATGCAAATTATGTGAATTGTTGATTCTGAAATTTTATTTGAACTTTGCAAGTGATGTATGAGACTATCAGTAGCTGATGATATTTAAATAATTATGGATTGTGATACTTTATGTTTATACTTAAATTATATATTGAAAATAGGTGGTTAAGCTTTCTAATTTTTCATATTTATGGGATATTTACTATATTTGTTTATTTGCTTTAATTATTTATTAATTAAAAATCCATGCTTGGGAGGTTCACACCTTTGCATTTCTGGTTGGGACACCTTGCATCATTGCACCCATCATATCCTTGAGAAAGGGGAGGATGGAGCAATTCTGTCTGATTGGCGAACTTCTGTAGCCTTATCACACCATTGTCTGACACTCCACCCATAATATATACACATACAACCATGCATCCACATGTTAAAATGTGCAACGATTTCTATGAGTATGAATGGTATGAGAGATGTGAAGGTGGTGGGAGACTGCCAAACTATAATTTATTTGATTAAGAAACCAGAAGGCATTCCATGGATTTTCAGGCCTTTAGTTAGTCACAAGTCCTAGGTAGCAGTTTGAATAACTCATTCAAATGGGTACCTAGAAATGCAAATAATTTGTCTGATTCATTAGCAAGAACAGGGGCAGTAACTCAGTAAGGGACCATATGGAGTGGGGATCACTGGGGACATTGATTGCTGTCTGATTTGTTTCACTTTCATATATGAGTTGGCGTTGCACCTACTTTAGCCTACTTCTTACTTTGTGAAGTAGTTAAGAGATTCTTTCTAATGCAATTAAAATATTACTTATCATTATCAAAAAAATAAAATAGTGCAAGGAATTCTTGTTAAGGTAATGCCAGGCCCTACAATAACCCGTTTGGCATGTCTATGCTTCCTGGCTCTGGACCACTTCCACAATGTATTTTGTTTGGTTCCTTTATCCATTGCAGTACCTTTGTGTTTGTACATGCATGAAGACTGAATGGAGTTGCTCAGAGAGTCTTCTTGGTGGCATTTTTAGTTTATTTTGTGCTCTTAGTCAAGATATTGTTGATAAGCAGTTTAGGAAATACCATAGTGAGTGCATTAACACAAGAATGTTACAAGATTGATCTCAAGGATGCTTATTACCATGTTGATTAAGACTATGGATTACATGGTTGACCAATTATTTCCAAAGTAGATGATGGATATTGATATCAGATGCTAGCCTTGTAAGCTTCCCTGCCAAAATCCAGGCTATGAGCCTTTGAGACTTGGCTTTGTTGGGTGATATCTTATCACCTGTCTTGTACTTTTCTTGTTTTATCTCAATAATTTTTTTCTTTTATTTAACTACCAAAAATAACCGTATCCTTTTTATGTTGTCATCTACAATTATCCTTTGGACTTGTGCAGTTTTATTGTTTTAATTAAAAGTTGCTGTGCTGGTGAATTCCAGAATCATATCACAGACCATGTTCACTAGTAGAATGCCTGTAGAATAGGGTATATCTTGCATGCTATCAATTTTTGTACTTAGCATGTAAAGTTGCTTTTTCTATCATTTTCTCTCTCTTCTTTTTTTTCCCTTTTGGCAATAAAGATAAAATTCATTAAGAGAAAAAAGAAACATCTTTCACTTCCTTCTTATGCTGCTGATGTATAAACTTTTCTTTTATGCAGGATCTTGATCTTACAAGGCCTGGAGTTCCCAAGCCTTTCAAAAGGTCTCAATTTGAAACCACAACAGAGGAAGTACTTAGGAAAGCTGATTTTCGGGTAGGGATTTTCTCATTTTGCATAATTTGAATTGATTCCTAAAGAACTATGTGAAGTCCCTATGTGATGGAGAACATTGCCAGCTTTTTTTCTTTTCCTTCCAATCTCCAATTGCATTCAACAATGATTTTTCGTGCATTTACATTGCCTATTTAAGTGATTGATGCAGCCACAAAAAAGGAGAAGAAGCAAGGAGCAGCTTTGAGATTGATAGGCATTTGTTTGTAGGGCGTGTATAAGCTTCCTTTGATTCCCTTATGTCTTTGCAGGGTGCAGTTGCTGCAGTTAACCAAACCCAAATAGACTTCCAGTAGTTATAGCTACTAGATTAGTTGGGCTATCCATATTGGTGTTTCTATTTTATTTAGCTACTACATTGTTCATATCATAAGAATGTGTTAATGTTTTGTCTTTTGTTTAGGGTTGTTTGAATATGAGGACAACTTAGTAGTTTGTCATTTAGAGTTCAGGTTCTATTCCTCTTTTTTTTTTTTTTTTTTTAATTACAAAACAATGCTTGGGTGCGGTGATAACTGAGCAAGGGTTTATAGTTTGACAGAAAAATGGTTCTTAATAATTAAAGGTCATTACTCAGATTCAAACCCATGTTCTCATGCTTTTCAGCACGAGATTTTACCATTACATTATGTAATGGCCCCTAATAAATGTGTTGTTATGGATTTATAAAAAAAGGTTCTTTATAGAACACAATGATGCGACAAGATTTGTGTAGCAGACATGAAATAGTTGGGATTAAGGCTGAGTTGAAGTTTTTTTTTTTTTTTTTTTTCATTTTAAAAAAGCAAAGCGGATGAACTTCATTCATTCAAAGCATAATTACAGGAGTTCCAGGGCATCCCCTGTTCACACACTATATGGTTATATTTACAAGCATCATAGGCTTGTTCGTGGACTTTTAAATTCAAAGTTCTGCTAATATGGTTTATACGTATAATGTCAAAAAAACTTGGTCAGATTCCATATTTCCTCTCTAAGAGGCTCGATAGTCCAATCTTCCTCTTCACAGTAGAAACCATCAACAACTTTAGCAGAATCAGAAAAAACAGCAAGCGATTTTATTTTTATCTGCATCTGTACTGCTTACTTCAGTCCATCCAGGAGGGCCCACCATTCAGCCTGTAGAGATCCAGATGCTTTGACACATTGACTTGCTGCATAAACAACATTATTAGTACCACCCAGAATAAAAAAACCTATAGCTGCATTCCTTGTTTCAGTTTGAAAGGATCCATCAGTATATAAAGAGAAGTAAGTTGATACTTAAGAGTTGATCATAAATCTATTATCTCCAAGTAGGGGACAAGGTAGTGAATGTACATGTTATCATCTCTAAGTGACAAGCAGGTGTTGGGTAGGTAATATTTACAAGGTACAATGAGTCTGGTGACAGGTAGCCGAAGGAACAAGTTACTTGCTTAAGAAGAAATTTCTCTATCCAACTCTATATATTCATATACCATGTTTTTTCGATGTAATAAACAAAGAAGTATTGTCTGTTTACTTTGAACAAGAATTCTCTGAACTCATTTGAAGTTATAATGCTTATCTCCAGGATTGATTCTTAGAAACCATAGGGAATCTAGGTTACTTTCCTCCTTCTAGGTGTGATGCCTAGAACAATACTTGAGTAACTTTTGTAGATCTACCTTCTCTTTAACATGCCAAAATTAGGGTATATCCATCTCCCTTAAAAGTTCTATCCTGCATAAGTGGTGAATCGCCATTAACATATATTTGCAATATCTCAATAGACAGTCTATTAGATGAGCATAACCAAGAAATTATGCCAACTTGATCCCCCTGATCCCCCACTCCCTGTGTGAGCACTTTATTAAAAATTAACTTTGTTCCTTGTGGCCATTTAGTATATTTATAGGTTAAGGTCCTTTGGTTGGTATTCTACAGATGAGAACAGTCTTTTTTAATGTTTTTGGAATTGTTGAGACAGCAGAAAGCAAATATGCTTGTTTTTCTTTAGTTTCCACATTGCTGATCCAATTTCTATGCTGAACTCAAGATCCATAAATAGGGGTCATTGGTGTTTTGATGAGCATAAATAAGGGTCTCTAGTATTTTGGTGAGCATAAATGGTTACAGGGCATGATGAGAAGAACTTGGCGTATAGAAATTCTGTATTTGAGGATTCCATTGTGTGAAATGGTATTCATAAAAAAATGTGTGAAATGGTACCTAGCGCCTTGAAACTCATTGTGCTTGCAAAATATTCCAAAATATAGGTGGGTGCAATTTTAGTGCAGATTGAAAGAAGTCCCCTTTCTTGGCTTCTGTATCAAATTTCAAAATTTTCCATTCCCTCTTCCCCAAACGAGTGAATGAGGATGTAATTTCTTGCTTTTGCAGCAAAAAAAAAAAAAAAAGAGGCAGCCCAGTGCACGAGGCTCCCACAAATGCAGGGTCTGGGGAGGGACAGATGTAGGATGTCTTAACCCTGCAGATACACAGGCTGTTTTATTCTTCTACTTCAATTATATTAATTGTTTATTGTAATTGGGTTCCTACACAGCTTTAGATATTCTCATAGAATTGCATGCTTTTGACTATTAATTCAGGCAATCCTTTAGAAATTGTAATTTTTCACTATCCTGATCCCCAAATTCATTTCCTCTTACTGCAAGATTGCTTGTTTCTCCAAATGAACTTCTGGGACATCTTGCAAAAAAGTCACTAAACCTAATGATTTCATGCAGAATGTGAGATTCCTTGCCAACTTCCTTACAGAAGCAGGACTTATTATCAAAAGGAGCAAGGTGAGGAAGTGCAAGTTCAAAAATTGTCTTTAATGAAATTTGTAATATTTCCTCTAATTAATTTTGAATCCTTACCTAATAATTTTTCTCCACCTGTAGACAAAAATTAGTGCCAAAGCCCAGAGGAAGGTAGCTAGAGAGATCAAAACAGCCCGAGCTCTTGGGCTCATGCCTTTTACTACAATGGGAACAAAACCATTTATTTTTGGGAAAACCATGGAAGATCGTGACGAGGATGATGAATATGATTATTATGATTCCCCTGTAGGGGGCCTAGGGGCTAGTCAGGACCCTGTTGAAGAGTAGCACCTTCTATGATATTGATGGCGTTTTGGTTGGTTATTTTTTATTTTATTTTATTTTATTTTTTTTATAGATGTTATTTGTGCTGTTTAGTGTCTTGAAAACTATCATGCATTTTTTTGTAATTAGAAGCTAGTAATTAGTTTGGTTTCTCTTTCCATCATAGTACTAAATACTGGTTAAAGAAAGAGAAATTCACTGCCGGGTTTAGGGGGTCATAAACATTAGCTGTGATTCTGTGAAGGTGGCCTGCATGTGGTATCCTTTGCACTTCTTGCTTCTTGGCTTGGGTTGGTAGGTCAAGGACTATGGAGAAAAGGAATTGTCATCTCATACTGAAGCACAACTCCATCATCTCTTTAATTCTCAAAAAATTCCTTTCATTGAACTTTTAACATTATGGGTATAGACACTGGTTATAAACAAAGGATGCCTTATATAACATGACCATTTTTGTTTCATCTGTTCTTGGAATTATCATATCAGGCGAAAAAAAAAATAAAGACAGTTCTTGTGTTGAAAATTGAAAAGCAAAAGCAAATTGGTTTATTCCAAAAAATTCAGTTTATAAAACCATCAAAATAATGGTTTTTGTAATAAAAAACACAATTTTTTAGCATGGAAATTATATAATTCTGGAATGCGATAATAATGACATGGAAATATATTCTTTAGACAAGAAATTCAGGAGCACATATATTGGTTTCTTTTTTGGAAAAAAAAAGAACTGTATATAACATGGTTCAATGTATCGATATGTACAATATGTATCATTTTTCAGGGTCACTGGTCACTGGCTAAAGGGAGGGAGGTGGACTACCCTCCGTTGTGTATCAGAGTTTTCAGGGTCTCCAAAAGAGTTAGGCCAGGGCCACACCAATAAGCACTTATGCGCATTTAGAGAAAAAGCCAAATAAATGCTTATTACAGAAAATAAGCCTGTTTTGAAGAAATAAAAAATTTTGACTTATTTCTAAGCACTTTTTCAGTAAGTGCTTATTGCGTTTCTGGCCCATCATGTAATTTTCAGAATTACATTGCGTTTCTCAATAAGCACTTTTTCAATAAGTGCTTATTGCGTTTCTATACCATCTCATTTGAAAAAAAGTATTTTTTCACCATACACTCATAAACAGGATAAACATTTATCAATAAGCATGTATTTTTCCAATCAGCATTTCTAAATGAAGGCCTATTATATCTATCTGTAAATTTATCAAATTGCATAGAGAAAAAAAAATGTATCAATTGACGAAAACTCTGAATACGCAATTGAGCCAGGTAAATAATGAAGCACATCGTTTTCTTTCAAGGCACAATTGATTTTTAATCCAGTTGGTTTTGTTTTGGAACTCAGAACAGAAAAACAACTCACATGGATAACACTCCCAAAAATTATTTAAAAATTCTTAGCTTCCTGGGTAGGTACGATTGAGTTATGACTTGTGAAGGTCAGTTGGTGTTTATACAAAAGCAATTAAATCTGATATTTTAAGGGGTTGACTTTATAGATTGGTCACTTGGGGCTACTAGGTGGCTAACCCTGGTTATGGATTTGTTACTCATACAGCACGTCTCACACCAACCTTACAGTAGTACATTGCAGCCAACATCTCCGTACCCTATTTATAAGTATCATTCATGGGAGATATGAGGTTGGCGTGAGGTGTATTCTGTGAGGAACAAATCCAAACTTTAAATGTTGAAGATTTGAGGTCACAAACCTTTTTAGAAACATGATTGAGTATAGGTATAGGACTTTAGGTATTGGCACTAGGGTGTTATTACAGTTCAGTTAATCATCTATTCCTATGTCAAATGTCAAGCAGTTGTATAGAAAAATATATATATTAACAAGTCAACAAGTTGCAACAAATAATGGACAAATTGCCTCGCAAATTCTGGGTGTCTTAGTTGCAATTTGCAGTGACAAGAACAAATAATTTGACATAAATGAGAAAAGGTGCAAGGGAAATTCTTGTTGGTGAAGAAATTGAGTTTTGTGTATTGTCAAAAGGTTAAGATGAGGGGGAAGAAGTTGCAAGGAAAAGATCATGTTGGGCTTCATTTGTTGCTTGAGTTTGAAGATAAAAGTATCTCTTCTTTCCAACATTTGTTCAAATTTTGACTGACCCAGAAACTTTCTTCACAAGGGGTTTGTGTGTATGTGTCTCTCTGAGAGAGAGGGAGAGACGTCTTCTAAGTTCTAGATGTTTAATAAATTTCAGTCCAATAGTGGTGTTTCTTTCCAACATTTGTTCAAATTTTGACTGACCCAGAAACTTGCTTCACAAGGGGTTTGTGTGTATGTGTCTCTCAGAGAGAGAGAGAGAGAGAGAGAGAGAGCCTCTGAATCTGTAATAAATTTCAGTCCAAAGGTGTATTGCTTCATGAGCATGAGCATTAGAGAGCTGTCTTTCTCATCTACTATATTCATATAAAGGAAATGTTAGAAACACATGGTGCATGTGTACGTGGGGCGGTGGGACTCAATCTGTAAAGGACAAACGAACAGAAAACTAAGCAATGTATGGTGTGTCTTTGGTACCACCTGTTTGAACATTGAATAATGAATGTGCTGGAGTCAAGCCTACTCCGTGTGAAGCCAACAAGGAGCTAGGTTTTTTAGGCTACTCCTGCCTTTTCTTCTTCTTTGTTGTTATTTATTAGTAATTTCATAAAATTACTTACTTTCACTAACAAAGTAATTTAAAAATAATATTTTGGTTAATATATGAGGTTTAGTTTGATTGCGGTGTGAATTATTTCATTCTCACTGGTGTAAATGCATGGGAATGTAGATTGGTTGAGTATAAGTTCTTCTGGTTGGTTGGCTTTAATTTTCTTCTGATATCATGTCTTTTCGGTATTATAGTCGAATTCATTTTTGAGGTACAAAGTTTGCATTATAAGAAAGTGCAAATGAGCAATGTTTTAAAAACTGATTCGGAACCAGAATTGCTTTGAGCACCAGTTTTTTGGATCAGCAGTTTGACCATCTGGTTTGAATGCATGATCCGTTTCAATTTAAAAAAATAATTAAAATAAAAAAGGTCAAAAACCATTGTCTATGTTGAACGGGTCGACGTTTCAACTACCAAGGCCAACAGGATGCTGATCAAGTCAATGGTTTTTGGCCAAAGAATGGATTAAGGGTGAAACAAAACCCACTGTCTAGACGATTCCTGAGCCGAATGGTCTGAACGTCAGAATCAACAACAGTTCGAAACATTGTAAATGAGACTAAGGATCCGTTTGATTCGCAGTCGAAATCAGAATGGTCCATTCTCATAGTCTATTTGGTTCAGACAGAAATGGGAATGAAAATTGAAATCAATAGGGATAAGATTTTATTCCCAAGGAAGGGGCAGAGAATGACCATTCTCTCAAATGGGAGAATGCCATTCCAGCAAAAATGGAAATGAGATTCAAATTCCATTCAACCAAACAGTTGGAATCGGAATAGCCCATTCCAATTCCGATTCAAACCCCTATTCCCACGAACCAAACGGGGCCTAAAAGTATAAATTTTGTACATTAACGCTTGCGGTGTTTGTTAACTGGAAGTTACATGTATTATTAACAATTTATGATTGCTCTGACTAAAACCCTAAAGAAAATAAAATAAAATGAATCGACAAACTCTTTCAAAACCCAAAAACTGAATTCAGGGGATTAATCACTTGGTCCAGTTTGCTTATGAGTCAATAGAAAGTAATAATAATATAAAACGCTGAAAGGAATATAGAATGTAAAGTGGAAATTTAGGGTAAAGAGAGGAGCTGGAAAAATTAAAAGATTGAACTGAATCTGATCGCCATTGGTGCAATGTGAGAAAACCTGGTCATGATTTCCCAGCGGAATGCCGAAATGAGAGAGAGTTGGTAATACAGTTCCTTTTTGGGTAGGTGAAGGATTGATTAAACAGGTTAAGCATTTTAAACTCTTATATACATGATTAACCATAATTTATCTGTAAACGAATTGAATTCAGATCTCTGTATCCACATCTACTCATGAAACCTTTATACCCGTATCGACATGATTATTATGTTGGATTTTGAATTGGATTTGGATTTAATTTACAATTATTTTATTGTGTTTAAAATGATCAAAAAATTTAAAAAAGTTAAAAAATTAATTATTTTTAATTTAGATATGTATAATAAATGTACATAAAATAAATAATATTAAATTTACCAATTATAAACTTTATATAATTATACATAATTATACTACATATACATAAAATAATAAATATTTATTAGACTCGGATTGTTAATCAAATCAGATGGGGTTAAATTTATATCCGATCCAATTATTAATTGGATGCAAGTTCTAACATCCAAATCCAGGATAATCAGATCTGGAGTCAAATCGGAGTTTCAAAGTCCATTGATAGCCCTACCATAACTACTCTCAATTTCTTAGGGCTTTTTAGAGTTGTAAACAGATCGATTTGAATCAAATTGGAATATCAGTTATAAGTAGATCCAAATTTGATTCCTTCACATTCAAATTCCAATAAGATCTTATTCATTAGATTTATATTCAATTTTTTTTGAATTAATTAAATTAAAAATGACAAAAATATATACATTATTAATAAAATGAACTAAAAAGGACTTGTATTGTATTTCATGAACAAAATGTAACAAAAATACTTTTTTTTTTAAATTGCCACATCAGCAAAACAAAACAAAACAAAGCAAAACAAAAAGTAAAAAGTTCTTAAACTATGTCTTTGTTTTGAAAAGTAAAAACAAGTTGGCTTTAACATTTTTTTTGAAATCATCAAAACAAAAACAAAATTTTCAGTATATAGATTATATAATTTTTAGAACATGATGAAAACATGTTCTTTAAATCATAAATTCAAGAACACATTTTTTTTATTTCACTTTTGGTAAAAAAAAAAAAAAAACAAACTATACTAACTACGAATATATTTTCTGTCTCTATCTCAAGAATAAGTTTGTTTCAAATCAGCTGGTTTTATTTTGTTTTTGAAACCTGCAACTATTGCATAAAAACAATTTACATTGGAAACATTCTCTCAAGCTATGTTTGGTTTGAAGGAGGTAGGGAAAAGTACAAGGTTTCCCTACTTTTCCCTTCCTTTCCCTACTTTTTCCTTCAAACCAAACACAACCTTAATAAACCAACAATGAAATAAAATTTAGGGAAAATTTCACTAAAGCCCACCTAAGAATATTTTTCACTCTACCGTACACCTATAACAATTCCAAACTTCTACCACCCCCACCTAAATACCAATACTCCCCTTGTATTGGCATCAATTCACCCTATCATTGTTTTCCAATTGTATGGTGAAATTAGAATTTATTAGGTGGGGTAAGTGAAATTTTCCCTAATATATATATATATATATACGTCTATATAAATCAAATTGAATTCAATTATAAATGGGTTGAAGCCAAATCACCCTTAATGGCATAGAATTCAAATTCGAATTTGAACAATCAAACATTACTCGCATTTTATTTTTCCTTTCCTCCCAAGTTCGCATGTTTGAGAGAGCAGAGAGACAGAGTGCACACTTAGGATTGGCTTAACCATAACTTATTTGTTGAGGAGGCTGTGATTTTCGATTTACTCCTTACAGATGTGGTCCTCACACCTATCTCACAGAAATTAGAGGCATGCATTGGAAGCATCTCCCCATAATAAAAATATACAAATACAGAGATATTCTTAATGTGCGGCTGCAAGGACTGTGTGGTAGGTGTAAGGATGAATTCTATAAGGAGGACATCTGAATTCCCTGCCTTTCTTTCAAACCACATACAACCTTAAATCCTTGACAAGCTTGAACTCAACATATAGAAGAAGCCCAATAAGACAGAGTTTAGGAGTGCTTATTTAGAAAATAAGTGCTTAATTTTAATAAGCACTTGTGAGTATATAGTGAAAAAGCACTTATTTCAAACAGGGATAGTATAAGTATTTTTTAAATGATGTAGAAGGCCAAAATAGGCAAAAAATGAAAGAAACACTTAAAATTAAGTCCAAATTTTTGGACCATTCAAATAAGCATTTATTTGAACCAATTTTCCAAATATAAGCACTCAAGATTTTCAAAACTGGATGCCCGGACCAGACTGGACGGTTGGATCAGAAAAACTGGGAACCAGTTAGGTCAACAAACTGCTGACCCAGGCAGTCAATCATTTGAACCGTTCAACGGTTTGTCCGGTTTTTATTTTTTTTATTGTTGTCAGAATGGGCTATCCATTTGGTTCGAATGGTCGAACCATTCGACATGAAAACCGGACCCCTAACTGGTTCGTTGTCCAAATCAGTTTTAAAAAGCTTGTAAGTACTTATTGGTGTTGTAATCCCAACTCAAAATAATTACTTATTCGAATAACTGCTTATTTTTAAAAGCACTCGCCTAAAATTTTAGCTCAAACCAACCGGCTGCAGCTACCAGCTACTAGTGGGCTCAAGCTTGTGAAGCAAGCTCAGCCCATTCTTTTTTCCTCCTTATCCACGAGACCAGAGTCCAGAGATGGTTGGCATAATAATATAAATGGAAGGGTGTTGCTATTTCTTTCATGGATTCGTTGACGCGTGGTCTAAACGTGAAAACGTTACGTGGTCCGACCGACAGGTCGTTCAGTCACCGTCCAACTGTGACAGTTTGACGAAGAAATTTTCCTTGTCCGCTTTTAGACCGACCGGTTCTACTTCCATATTTGAATTCTGTGTGTACAGGGTCAAACCTTGCTTCCAGCCCTATTGCTAAGCAGGCTTCACCGATTCAAAGTCAGTGGTCAAGCCGTCTACTGCTAAACCGGTCCACATAATCTTTTTGCCGGTTTTCAGTCTGAACCATCCAAAACCAGATTCGTATTCAAACACCGTAAAACACGATTCGCTGGATATGCTTAATAAATTTCAAACGGCCTTTTGTAGTCTTCTGCTTGTCCGGTTCCTATTTTTGGTATTTTAACTGTGCTGCATTATTCAATAAAGTTTATTATTTAGCTTTTGGATTAACAAAAAAAAAAGCTGTTCTTCATTTAATTTGTTGATGAGGCGAATCTAATTTTTTAGTACCTTATAGTTTGGGGCTAGTTTTAATTTAGTACCTGAATTTTTATGAATTTTAGAAAATTGTCAGTTTACTCCAAAATCGTTAAATGACATTAGATAATATGAAGGCAAACACGAATATCCTTTAAATTTTGAACAGAGGAGAGAAATACACAATTTTGAAATTATCAAAATAGCCATATTGAAATCCCTTTTCACTAAATTACAGCACCACTATTCACTTTATGCCTTAACCTTTCTGTTGAAGAACAAACACTTTTCCCTTTTTTCAGTTTTGATAGATTTTGGGAGTTAAGGAGTGGCACGTTTCAAAGTTCAGGTACTAAAGACAGACTAGCCCCAAAATCATGATACCGAAATATAAAATTTTGAAAACAAATCCTTGATACCCTATAAAGAATAAGTCAAATAAATATTAGGGGTGCAAGTTGGTCAATGGGATTTTGGATCCCATTGACCAAAAATCCCATGTTCTTTTTTCAGATTTATGTGGGGATCAGTGAAAGTTTATTTTCCTGAGTATCACTTACCTAAGTGATACCCCATCCCCTAAATGGGTAAATAACCTTCCCACCTAGAGGAAAAATTGCCAACACTTGAATGGGACAAAAATACCTCTTTTAATAATGATTTTTTATGGCTAAAATGATCATTGCATTATTTAGCTGGGAAATATGAAAACATGGATAAATGCACTTACCCAGTTAAATGTTTCCCAACAAAAATTTACCCAGGTAATTGCATTTACCCGAGTAAATAACTTACGGAAAAACGGACAAGGCCAAGGGAATATAGCAACTATTAATTTTTCAAACAAAAAAAAAATATTAACTAACATATATAAATGGGTTAAGCTTGACCAAAGGGGTGTTGAGTTTGTGATTATTATCCTGTTTCATCTAGTTAGGGTTGTCAATGGACCATATATTGGGCCTATCTAATCCGGTCCAACATGAGTCCATTATAGATGGATCAGGTCCAATCCAATCCTATAAATATTTTGAATGGACTTGTCTAATTCAGTGCCTTATTGAACCATCCAACCTATTCAAATTGGTTTTAATTCAGATTGTGTCCAACCCAAACCTGGTTCATTGACATCCCTACTCTTATCTTCTATTAATGGATTGTCTATTGGTTCAAACCAACCCATTCCAATATATAAATTTATTATAGATGGACCAAGTCATATATAATCCAATAAATACTTTGGACCATTAAAGTGGCATTCATTGAATTTGAAATCTGAAGTCTCAAAAGAAAAAAAAAAACTCCAAAAAAGCTTTGAAAGTATTTAGTGGAAAAATTGTTTTTTTTCTGCTTTTGCAAACATTTGAATATAGTGGGGTTGTTTGGTAATTTGAATGTTGTGACATTTGAAAAGTAAATGAAAATTATTAAAATAATATGATATTATAAAAAAATATTGTAAAATAATAGAAAAGATAAAATATTGTGAATTAATAAACGAAATAAAAAAGACTAATAAATAATATTTAAAAGAGTAATAAAAATATTAATATTATAAAAATAAAAAAAAATTAAATACAATAAAAGTTAAAAAATAATATCACTAAAAATAAAAAAATTAAAAGAGAAAAAATAGTAAAGATTATTATATATATATATATAGTTTCCATCTCTTATGGCTTGTTCATGTCCTCTTAAATCTTATCTCTTAGGAGGAATCTTTTAACATTAAGAGAAAAATAGTTGTTCATTTCCTCATGTCTCTTATCTCTTAAAGTGAAATCCTACAACTTCTTATTTTTCAATGATACCCCTAAAAAAGACAAACAAAAACTTTTATATATGGGGTCAAAATGGATATTTGATAAATTTTAGAATTCAGAACACCATTCTCTGCATTCAGAGTTAAGAGGAAAGAAAAGTTCATCAATACCAATATACCTATTAATGTAATTATTGCACTTTCACATGTTAGACTTTAGAAAAAGGAACAAGTCCTGACTATCTTCCTCAATGTTCATCCATTGTCCCCAACCTCCCACAAAAATAAAGTTCATGATCCTCTCCATTGCAATGTTGAACCAAAGGCGATAAGATTCTCCACCTCTCCAAAGTGTTAAGCTATAAATTAGAAATTTTTACCAAATTATTTAAGAAATGAAAGAATACAATTGAAAAGAAACATAAATATAATTTTTTACCAAAATTTTACCCTGTTATTCATGCATTGAGAATGTCATCACCTGCAATTAATCATTCACCGGCAAGATCATTTGCCATGTAATCAACATCCTTTTTTTCCTTCTCCTGTGAAAGGGATGCATGAGACAAAATAGTTGGCAAACCTAGGTTTGGTTTGAACCTGGTTCATCGATTCCATCGACATTTTGGGTATGAACTAATTCATCGATTCCTCTATTCATGAGAGAGAGAGGGGCATGGATGAAATCAAAGTTTCGTCTACTAACTCGGAATTTGCTCAGAGGTAGCTTGGGTGAAATTCTTTCCTTGGGAGGTGTATTGAATGGCCTTTGACCTCCAAAAAAATAGTAATAATTTCGGTTTTCATATGTCAATTCAGCAATATCAAACGCCACCTAAGCCTACACCAGTCCAATTCAATATGCTCCATTGGATTGTCAAACCCATTCAAATTGGTTTTGATTTAAATGAATTCCACTCAAACCAAGGTAGTCTATTAACACCCTTATATTTAATTCAAAAGCAGCATTCTCAATGTAATTGGTATGCCATTATTGGTTCTAGAATTAGCAATGCAAGGATTCAACCTTTTAAAGCTTGATGTAAACATGATATGAAATCTAATAATAGTGGCTCACACATCAGTCATATGTATTTATTCGATGATGACCATATGACTGAACGTAATCAATTAAGACATATGTACACACATAAATCATACAATCAATGTTCATATATTATGATTTATAAAATGAATCATAAACAAAACAACGTCTGTTCAGAAAATTGTCATTTTACACCACCCAAACCAATATTTATAAAAATTGGGCAATCAATATAGTATTCCTTTTTTTAATGTAGATTCCTGATTATGATGGTCTGAGAACTGATTTGGATCTAAATCTGATAAAACTGGTTTAGGATAATAAATACTGATTTCTTTATCCCCAGAACAATTCAACTTCTGTGAGGGCAAATTGAACAGCCTCTTGCAATCTTGTATTGTGAATATCTCCCAAGAAATAAATCCGCTGGAGATATTCCCAACGTAAGGCTGTATAATCTGTTTGTCCTGACCGAAGCCGGACTCTTCCGAAAATATTTCCAAATGAAAAATTTTATGAATATTTTATCGAATAGAATTGCAGTGAGATTCCAAAGAACCAGACTTCCGCTGGCGATGGTAGACTCCCCTCATGAACATCGGGATTTGCGCACAACCGGCTAACATTTCCAATAACCCTCTAAGTGTTGTACGCTATGATTAGGTAAGGGTCCCGGGGAATGATGGGATGTGGGGTTCGAACCATCTCGATATGAATAGTGATATTTCAATAATTTGTATTATGATGAGAGTTCAAAATATTCATACACTCCGATATGTCAAAAATCCCATGATATATTTTAATAGTTTTTTGTTTTAAAATTTCACTGTATTTTTAATGTTATTTAACTATTAAAATTTAAAACATCATTTAATTAAAATACCTTTAAAAATCTGAGATTAGTAAACTGAAATCCATTAATTACAATTCTCAGTGTAGACCCAATATAGGACTACATTAAAACTTGGTGTTAATTTGTGTTGATTTTATTTCTTTTTGTATGTTTTAATTCTTTGCCTTGAGTTTTCACCATTAAAAATATATATTTTTTAACTACGTTTGGAAATGAAACAAATAAGTGTAAATGCAAATACGTAGAGTGTAAAATGGTCCATATAAATTATAAAATTGGGTTAGTTTTGCATTGATAAATTTACCTTCTTATCAAATAGATTTTAAGCTTCAATTAGAAGTGACGCAAATCAAGAACCCATGTAACATTTACATCGGTTTGGTTGTATAGGCATTTGGAATGAACGTGTAATTATGATCAATGTAAAACTCCACTCCGATTCAATTCTGTGTGCATTTGGATGGAGTGGAGTTTTATGTTAATAATCGATGTAAAATCTCATCAAGTATAAAGTTTTACATCGATAATCAATATAAAAACTACATCAATTTTATCGATGTAAAAACTTTACATTCTTTCACCCATTGCGTTTTTCAAAAAGCAATGGTCACTTTCACTGTTTAGTGTAAAACATCATTTTACATTGATTCCAAAAACAGCCTTAATTTCAATGAATGTAAATACAAATTCCAATAAAACATATGTCTCTTTTTATCAAAAACCCACTTGAATGCAAATTTACTTCATTTTTTTATATACTTTTATATCTTATTATCAATGTAAATATACATTAGAAAATATATTCTTTTATTATTTATCAATGCATAAATATAATGTTGCCAAATATAGGCAAAACTACAAAAGTGAATTAGAGTGTAAATTGACCCTAACCAAGATTTATACTCCATTTTCATCCTTTCCAAACGCAACCTTTTTAAGTCTTTTAAACCTCAATCACACAAAGAAAAAAAAAAAGGTTTTCTGTTTATATATTGAACTAAAAAAACACATACACACATCCCGAATCTTATCCAAATGAAACCACAGCGATAGATGGAGGTGCAGTAGGAAATTATTTAAATAAGTAGGACCCACGTTCACCCATGATATAATCCGATGATAAATCAAGAAATGAAAGGGAAGTCAAAACAACTTAGCTGGAGTCCGGTGGAGGTAGCTGCAAGTGTGATTGAACATCAAGGTGGAACCCTATGAACCCTTCCAAAAGCAACCCTAGTAGTCGCATCGATCCTAACCTCTTCTCTTCCCTCAATCTATCTGCAGTTTCATAGCCATAGGTAGACCCCATCACCATCTCCAACAACCAATCTAAAAGTATCCCTTCAATCCTTCCTCAGGTGGTTGCATAGTCTTATCTGGAAACTGGAAAACGTCCAACCTCAATCAATGAAGATGGGTTTGGATTTGGATTGGAGATGGGTCCATGGGCCCATGGGTAATCTGCTGCTTGTCTTTACTACCTTTCTACATGTAAACAGTAAACACTAAACAGTGGGAGTATAGATCTATTAACAATAAAACGCTCTCAACACTGTCCCAACAAGGCATTGAATTCAACATCTCTCCATGAATGAAAATTTTAGAAATAGACACGAATTGAGTTTTTCACAAGTTACTTGATTTAGGCTTATATATATTTATTTTGGGCCTACTGTCACTTTGGTTCCCAGACTTTAAAATGTGATAATTTAGTACCCGAACTTTTAAAATATGACAATCCAATACCTGTTGTTAAGTAATTGTTAACCAATAATTAAGTGACATTTAAAAAGACACAAATGCCCTTCGAATGCCATCTAATTTTCTTTATCAAACATCCAAACATTGACAAAAAAAAAAAAATTGACAGCCTCAAATCTTTGCTTCTTCTATTCAAGAAATTGCCCACTCAAACGTGACCCCAACTTTCTTGAATGGAAAATGCAAAGATTTGGGAGTGTTAATTTTTTGTCAACGTTTAAATGGTTGATAAAGAAAATTAAATAACACTTGAAGGGCATTTGTGCCTTTTTCAAATGTTGCTTAACGACTGATTAATAACTAGTTAACGACGAGCATTGGATTGTCACATTTTAAAAGTTTGAGTACTGAATTATAGCATTTTAAAGTTCAGAGACCAAAGTAGCAATAGGCCCAAAGTACAAGGTACTAATCGAAAAAATTCCCTAAAAAATAATAATATAAAATTATTATTATATACAAAAAATAATATTATATAAAAAATCATTGTTTTCAAAACCGGACCAGATTGGATGATCGGACCAGAAAAACCGGGAACCGATCACTTGACCGGTTCCGTTTTCCTCCAAAACCACTTTTTCCCCTAAAACCGTTGATTTTGGTTTGCAAATTGCTGAATTAGCCGATTAACCGTTCGAATGGTTTTAACTGTTTTCTAATTTTTTAAATTTTTTAATTTTTTTGTCAAAACGGGCCGACTGTTCAAATCAAACGGTCAGACCGTTCGAACCGATAACCAGACCCCTGACCGATTCGATCATCGGTTCGTTTTTAAAAACCATGTAAAAAATAATATGTATAAAAATAAATTTTATTTTTTGGGAGTGAAATCGAATTTTAGCTTAAATGTCTGGCTCAAATCGAATTCAAGTTTCATAATTCTTTAATGAATCAAGCTTGAGTAACTAGATATTCGACTTTACCAAATTGGAATTGGAATATACGGTCTAGCCCTAATTAAAATACATGTTGGGAGCGTTTTGTTCACAGTAAGTACATACCCAAACAGTGGTCGGGGCTGGAGCATTGGATTTCCACGTCATGCCAAGCTGACGCCAGGTACGTACAAAACCAACCATGCGTTGAAGGCACAGAACCGTACCTTGTTTGGTACGGTGGGCAAGGACTAAGGACTTCCTACTACTTTAGAAACTGACGACTCTACTCCATTCGAGTTTCAACGACAACCACATTAGCCGATTAGCGTCGGTGCCACTGCCGCAGAAGACGCGTTGTTATCAACAGGGCATGGGGGGATATTTTTTGGTTGGCTCAGACTTCAGACTTCACTTTTGAATTTCGTCAAAATAAATAAAAAACAAGACTCCTCTTTCTCTCGAGTGCTAGCTGTTCCTTGTGCCACACCTCACTCTAGTGCAGTCCAGTTGGCAGCTGCTCTCTCTTTTGGCGGTTACTACTTACTACTCCCCACCCCCACCAACTAAAAGATAAATGAGTATCCGTGGATACGTGTCCAAACATCAGGCTTTCGGGTCTCATTTCGATCCGTATTTGAGTTCGATTTCGGTCCATTAAACCTAATCCGTATCTGATTCTATTTGATTTAAATATATTGTATTCATGGTTTTTTTACCATTTTTTATTTAGACGGTTGGACCATTCGACCCAAATATTGTTTAAGCAATCGGTTCTATTTTACTCCTAAACTTATTCTTTCTCAAAAGCTATTGACTTGGTATATGTTTTGCATTGTATGTGTGTGGGTTGGAAGGATTGTTTTTTGAAAAAATGATGTCATTTCTTTTTTATTTGTAAACATTATTGTCAATTAGAACATTTCATAGAGCAACAACAACACCTTCTATTTGATACCAGCGCTGTATATCTGTTTTCAGCATTGTCACCCATTATAGAAGTCCACATTACTACCACATCATATCATTGTCGACAACAACGAGCTTCAATTTGAAAAAAACATCAAATTTGGTATTGCTCTAAATCATACCTTTTCGATTTCTAAAATATAGCTTAGAGCATCGTTTTTTATGAAAAATGGTTTCAAACATATTGACATTTCTTGGAACGTTAACTTTTCCAACATAATGTTACTATGTCACCATTTTCTGGAACAATGGTATCAATGCCAAACAAACACTTGATTAGTGATCCTGTTTACCCATTTGATACGGACAACAATTTTGTCTTTATTTATTTTAATTTCATTTTTATTTTTTAAATTACAATGAATTGTTCATTTAAATCGGACTGTTAAACTGCTGATTCGAATATTGGTGATCAAAGCGGTTCGGGTTCTGTGTCAATTTTTAAGACATTGATACTATCTATTAGTAATTATGACTTAAAGGTTGTATTTTACTAAATTGTCATTTCGTTAAATTTTGGTATACAAGTTATTATTTAATTTATTTTGTTAATGAAATATACTACCAAAGTCGATTTTATTTCTGATCAAGGAAGATTTGACCCGACCTCGTAATTACGCAACACATGGCAAAGGGGCAAAGGCAACAGTTCGGCACAACAGCGCGCCTAAGGTGCGAGCACCAAAGGGAGGAACCAGCGGTCCGAACTCCCTACCAGCAGTCTAAACTCCCTACTGGGAGCCCGAACTCCCCCTTAGGACCCGAGCCAAACCCAAAGGGCAGTAACCCGAACTGGCCTGCCCTATGGCAATTCGGGACACACCTCTCCGAACTGGCCTGCTCTATGGCAGTTCGGGACACACCTCCGAACTCAAGACTTCACCTCGCTCACCACTCCAGCACTTCGCCTCCAGGACGCCAAACTGAACAACCATACCATGCCTGACACTGAGGAAGTTCGTATCCAGGGGCGGCGCACTTGACTGACTTGGGATCTGACGCTTGACAGCCGCACTTCGAACGGCCACCTGCCACCGCCATCTCCAGTTATAGAGACGGCTCCGACAAGGAGCAGTGGCGATTCTGTCCCAGTAGAAAGGATGACACCCGAACTGGCAGAAACACAGAAGTAATCATACCCGACCTGACAAAAGCCTCGGAGTGAGTGTGCGAAGTGGTTATAAAAGGCCCCCTACCCTCAACAACAAGGTATGCAAACTTTGCGCCATCTGGTTTTATCTTGCCTTTGAGAGAATACTAACTTGAGCTTCGGAACAATCTCACTTGGTTCCCCCTGGAGTTCCCTCATTTTCTCCGTTTCAGGCTCCCCGTTGTTCCAATCAAAGGCAAGATCGTTGACAGCTAAGACCGGTCGGATTACTCACCATTAATTTCATTTCATTGCTGATATATAATATGTCGGTCATTTTTTAGTTAATTTATCAATACTATTTAATATTCAGTTATAATCCGAAATTGATGTAAAAATCCAAATCCGAATGACATGATTCGACCCGAATTCAAAATATAAACGAATCAAATTTGTCCAATTAAAAGCGACCCAGTTTCAGCCCTAGGGCATCGCAAGGGTCAGTCTGGAGCAGAAGTGGTGTTGACATGTTGTGGACCCTTTTTATTTTTATAAATCCCGCCCAAAACGCTGTCACGCATCTCATGGGTCATGGGTAGATCTGAGGCCGGTTTTATAGATCCATCTTTATGGTCACTCAATTGGAATCTTTTATCCAGGGAGTACTGAAAAAAGGATGCTGTCAATCTGGGGTTATTGCATCCGGGTGTACTTTTTGTACACACCAGATCTAATATGGATCTTCCAATCCAATTGTTATTTAAAAGTAGGTTTGGAAATTCGTTCGATTTCATATCAACCCTAATCCAACTCGATAGGCTGTTCATAAGAAGATCTAAACTGATCAATCCGATCTGATCTAATCCAAGTTGGTTGAGTTTTCTTTAGCATCGGTCGGTTTCGAGTTACTAAAAAGCATAAACTGATGAATCGGTTTGGTTTCGATTTCCACATATGAAAATTGAAACCGAATCAACTTAGTTCCTAGTTAGTACTTAGTAGTTAGTATCTAACTTAGTTTCTACTTTCTAATTACTTGTAGTTTCTACTTTCTAGTCTTTTTCTTTAGAAATGCCATTAATGTCAAGCATTGCATGACAAGGAATGCCATTAACAACTTCTTACATTTTTTTGGAAGGTTTAAAAAAATGATGTTATTCTCTAAGGTTCTTTACACCAAATAGATAATTACAATTATGTGCTATTTTTACTTAGATTAGAAAGCTTCTTAAAAATTCCAAATCTCATTCTTCTTTTTTCTAACACAATTTGACTATCTTTTCTTGGTAACTTCTAACTTGGTCCGCTCTTACTTCCTTAGCCCCTCAACTCAAGCACTCAAACTGACCAGGTCAGTTTTGGTTTCATTTTCAGGCAACCCGACCAGGTCGGGTTGGTTGGAAAAACAACAATAAACTGACCCAACCTAACCCGTGAACAACCCTACACCACTATGATGATTAAATTGGTTTATATTTTATTTTGGATTTATATATACATACAATATTTTCAAAATTGAACCAGATCAGGCAGTTGAATCGGAAAAAAAAAATCAGGAATCGATCGCAAAACCATCATTTGTCCAAAAAAACATTTATTTGGTTAGTGAACCATTGATTCAGGTGGTAAAACCGTTTGACTCGAGAACGATTGTTGGCCATTTTTTAGATTATTTATTTATTTTTTATTTTATTGTCAGCCGCTTGCACACATACATACACCTTATATAAGCTAAATCTTTGATGTCATAAAGATATAATACCAAAATAGCATTGACTAATCAAAACCCTAATAAATTTTGATGACTACCAACTAATTGCTTATTACCTTTATGATACATTGATTGATTATAATGCCATACACATCTCTTATAGATAAATGATATATGGCATTTAGATTTTTCTTTTATAACCGGAAAATATCGACTTTATATAATACTATTATAAAGGGCACATGCTATATACATGTTGAAGTAAATGGATAAAAATATAAATTAATATTATAAAATTAAATTTAACTTTTATGACCTACACTAAAACCAAAACAATATCCCTTTTATAATAATAGAGACAGATGACCATAATATTTATATTTTATAGATATAAATATATAAACATGTTGAGTTTGGATTGAGTTCCATAACTGAAATCTGAACCTTAACCATGGTTCAAAATATAGATACACCAAACCCAATATGCCAAAATGCGTGTATCGATGCTTCACACCTTACACTTTCTTTTTTTTTTTCTAATTTTAAGGGAACCGTCTTAGATTATTTAGCTAAGGCCTAGTATTGGTTATATTAAAATTTGAAAAACTTAATATTTCAAGCATGCCAATCAGGCCGATATGATACATGGCAAAATTTTGAACCTTATCCTAGAAAAAAAAAAAAAACCTAATAAGTTATATATTAGATTCATATTTTTGGAAATTCTTATCCGAACTTCAACCTGACCCAACTCAACTCTATGATGGGCCGGCTTGACTCCAACTAACCCGGACCAAGTTGTAACTGGGCCAACTTCAGAGGAAACTACAGACGACCTTCCAAATGAGTTAAGTTCACAGTTTGTTTAACATAAATATAATGGTTGGGGGGATGTATCAACATTTCAACAACTCCAGCAAGAAATACGTGGTTGCAGCTCATGTGGACACGTGGAAGACGATGAGAAGCTTCTTGTACGGTACAGACTACAAAAGTACCAATACTTTGCATGGAGATCCCAAAAGACAGTTGGACGTGACGATGAATTGTCGACGATATTCTATTAAAAAAAATGCCGAAAAGAGACAGAAAGCTAATTACATAAAGATAATCAATTACAAAAAGGCGTTCGTGGGTTGACCTTCTGACCCCCCACCCCTAAGTACAGCCACGATCGCTGCTTTTTTATCTGGATTTTGAAGTTTCGCTTTTCCGACAATGTCCTCTTGTCTTCTTTTTAAAGTTCTTTTGTTATATAATATCTGGTGACTTGGCGAGTGGCGAGCGGTGTTTAAATTGATGAAACCTCCCACATATTTTCTTACGGTTGCTAAAATCTCCCTTCAAGCTTGTTAGTTGTTGTTTAAATTGATGAAACCTCCCACATATTTTCTTACAGTTGCTAAAATCTTCCTTCAACCTTGTTAATTGTAATCATCATATCCCCGATAGATATCCAACTTTTTCGACTCGATGGGGTCGGGGATGCGGCTGATGGGGAATTAAGGGTGTCGATGGATCCTTTTGTTTTCATTATAAATTTTCTGATATAGTTATCCTTTTGTTAGAATTAATAGTCCAAAATATTTATTGGATTGGATTGGATTTGGTTCACCCATAATTTATTTATATTGGATTGGATTGGAATGAAACCAATATCCAGTCCATTAATAGAAAACTGAAGATAAAAATATAGGTGTCAAAAGACCAAGTTTGGGTTGGAACTAATCTAAATTAATTAAAATCAATTTGTACTGATTGGACAGTTCAAACATTGAGTTGGACTGGTTCAAAATATTCATTAGATTGGATTTGATTGGACTTGGTCTATCTGTAATGAACTCATATTGGAATAGATCAGATTGGACCAAATTCGATCAATTGACATCCCTGGTTAGGTCCTTTAACAAGAGCCACAAAAATGTCCAAAATACCGATATAGCAACTTTTGACCAAAATGCTTATTTTCCAAAATTCCTCTTCATATCAATCGCTACCCCAAATCATTCCAATCCCTTTCCAAATTTGATTTATTTCCAAATTCACCCTTTATATCAATCATTCATAGGTAAAACTGCAAGCTTTAAACTCTTTTTTTTTTTGTTGTTGCTCATAAATTTTGTTTTTTGTTTTAGAAACCACAGCCTCAATAGTAATTGCATGGGTTCTCTTGGAAGAAAAGTAATTGCATAGGTATTTTGTAGGCTAGTCCAATATGAATCCGTTACAAATGAAATGGGTCCAATCCAATCTGATGAATACTCAGGACCATTTTGAACCAGTCCAACTCAATGTCTAGTTCAAATTAATCTTAATTAATTTAGATTAGTTCCACCCCAAACCTGGTCCATTTGCACCTATAATCTTATGTTCTATTAATGGATTGGATATTGGTGCAATTCAACCCAATCCAATATAAATTCATTACAGATGTACCAAATCTAATCCAATTCATCAACCCAAAATTGATTAATTGGCACATCTAATTTTAAACATTTTAATACTTCTTGTTAAAGTATTTTAACAGAAAGGATATACTTGCAAATATATCAGAAAATTTAGGAAAGATAGATTACAATTATCAAATTTCACGAAGGTTTCATTCAGCAATTTACCCTTTTATAATTTTGTTATTGGCGACTGAGGGGCGGTGTTTTGTAATTTTACGCGAACGCAATTACGTATGGATGAAGTGGAAAGGGCTCGGGACTGTTTGTGACGCATGGTTTTGATCAACGTGGAAATGCCTTTTTGCATGATTCGGTGCTTTGCTTTTTTTCGGACTGATTCCTTCTTTTGGGCGGAAAGATTCATATTTTATGTTTGTTCGTGTCCCGACATGAAATCTTTGAATCTCGTTAAGTGGGTGGAGAGTCTGAATCACAATCATGCAATCAGAATGGGTTTAATGGCTGATGGGATGGGACCCATTTTTTAGCAGGTGAGAGAACTATTAATTGTTTGATCTTCACTGTATGGCGGTGATTGAGACCCTACATCCAATTCTGTGTGTGTGTGGAGGGTCGGTTGAGGTAGGGGCCTACCGGCTACCACCATATTTCATTTGTCAAAGAGACAAGTGTATAAGAGAATGTCCCCACACAAAATGCAGAAATAAATTTTGCACTCTGTTTGGGAAGAATACAGATACAGATACCTTCCATGTAAATCCAAAGAGAGCCTATGTTTATGAACCGTGTATATATTTGTATCTGCATTAGATGTATTTATACAAATGTAAATAGAGCCTATTTGTAAAAACCGTGCATATTTGTATTTACACTAAATAGTATTTACATTCTTTTCCAATGGAATTTAAGGAGAAATTATTGATTGGGCTTAATTTATAGTGTAAAATCTTATATTTTGTATTATTTTGTTTGTATTTGTATTGTATATATTTTATATTTATATTTCTTTTAAATTAAACTTTGGGCTGTGTTTGGAAATCATACAAATGGAGTGTAAATCCTGTTTTAAGGTAAATTTGCACTGGTTCACTTTTGTCTGTATTTGGTAAGTTGGTAATATTATATTTATGCATTGATAAATGACTGACCAATGCATATTTACATTGATAATAAAATGTGAAAGTACGTCAATAAAAAAGAAGTAAATTTGCATTCAAGTGGGTTTTTGATAAAAAAAAAGAGTATGCTTTATTGGAATTCATGTTTACATCCATTACAGCTAAAAATCTGTTTGGTAAAAATATAAATTTGTCATTGCAAAACTAACCTAATTTTGCAATTTATATGAACTGTTTTACACTTATTTGCATCGTTTCCAAACACAGCCTTGATTTCAAAAGTAGAGAGAGAGAGAGATTTCCTTTGAATGATTTCTTGTACCCAGAATTTCTTTTCTTAAGAGATTTTCATAAAATGCAAAAATAATATGATTTTACTAATATGACGGCTTTCTTTTGTTTTAAGAAACAAAATTGTATTTTGTACATATTTGTCAATCTCCTTAATGTAACTAGTTTTTCTATCTACCTATCCTTTGAAAATGAAAAGAAACAACAAAGAAAATATTGGTTTTCACCGTTTTCAAATTGTAGAAACAACAATCTTGAAAAACTACCTCCATAATGCATCATTTTTGTTTGGATAAACTTTTGCTTTTGAGCTTTTTGGGATGTGGAAAATAAAATTGAGTCATAACGTGTTTTTAATGTTTGGTAAGAGTTGATTTTTGAGGTAAAAACATTTTTAAACAGTGCTTTTCAACCTGCCACTGACTCTGATAGTTGAACCATCACCCACTCAAGATTTTGGGTCTGATTTTTCCTAAAACCTGGGGTTTGATAGAAAAACTGTTGATTTGGTCAAAACCTGTTTGATATGGGTATTTGAATTATCGATCCATTTGACTTGACCATTGGACCATGGGCTATACACTATATCTGTATACAAACCATTGATTTGGTTAAAGCTCGATCGACTTGGTTGTTTGATTGAAGTGATCTTTGTGTCAATTTTGGATAGCTTTTCCTGATCTACAAATCTCATGGTGCCCCAAAAGCTTCTCTCCCCACTCTTTTTGCCCAAAAGAACATTTTTACCCTCAAGCCCCAATTTTTAATATTATATATATATATATATATATATATTGCTTATCACAAGGTGACCTGCAAACTAGAGGTAAAAGCGGTTCAATCTTTCGATTGGTTTTTGAAACATTCTTTCTAATACCCAAAATACAAAACCTAAAATTAGGGTTTTGTGTTCTGAGCCTTGAAATCACAAATTTTGAAGCTTATCCCAACACAAGAGACCACTACTACCACATCCAGAATTTTTATGCTTCAACACCCCCCCTTCCCTCTCCTCTCTCAAAAATTTCCTTGAATGACTCATTTAATTTGTTTATAAAGTACTACTCTGCAGATTAGATAGATTCATGGATTATTTTAAGTCTTGCTGTACCCTGTACATCATACATACAATTAGTTCAACTACACCCTGTTTGGCTCCTAATATTTTATAAATTTGGAAAACACTACTATTTTGATAATAAACTGTTGAGGTTCACAGCAGTTGATTTAGACCTCTCTGACTCAGGAAGAATTTGTTTGGTCCAGCTTTATATCCCCTCCCCCACAAAAATTGAAAACTAAGTGTTGGATGCTTGAGAGTTAAGCCATGTAAAAGTACGCGAAAACTCGAGTGACATAAGCAATTGCGGTCCCCATGCTTGACCCCTACTTAGCTCATCAAATACATACAATACTAACCAAGGGAGAACTTACTGACCAAATCAGTGCTTAGACCCAAATCAAGAATTCATGATGATTATGTTGCCTGACTTATCAGGGCCATTATTTCGTGTGTGTGAAGGATCAAAATTTTGCAACGTATC
This sequence comes from Nelumbo lutea, assembly GCF_056320005.1. Lineage (NCBI taxonomy): Eukaryota > Viridiplantae > Streptophyta > Magnoliopsida > Proteales > Nelumbonaceae > Nelumbo > Nelumbo lutea. The sequence continues at coordinate 112,847,589 of NC_142685.1, read as the reverse complement.
GACTGATGACATATTGATAAACTTCATCTTAAATATTAACCTCTATCGATATTTTGAAATAGAGTTGGATTATGATATGAAAAATATATAATATCTAAAAAATAATTGATCAATACATTCGAATCATAAACATGATAGCGAATCAAGTGTGATTTATCAAAATTCATAAATGGTTTTTGATCGGTCAAAACTCTTTTCATATCATATCTTTTCCGTATCATAAATTTTTCCTTTGAACTAATTAAAAAATGGGTCTTTCCATCAAAGCATCAGATTGATTGGATCTCTAAAGGAAATCTGATTAATAGGCTTGGTCTACTCTGCTCTGCACATAATCAGAAACTTAACAGAGCCATGACCCCATCACCCTTTCTCCCATGGTCTCTTCTGTAGATGCATAGAATCTTAATAGAACAATTAACTAATTGAGCCTCACACTAGCAAAGTACTAGAAATTTCACAGGCACCAGTCCCTGCCTCTATCCAACCACACACACACAGGAATGATAAAACAAAACAAAATAAATAATAGGAAGATGACAAGCAAGATGAGATGGATCGAGTGTTTTTTTCTTTCATTTTGACCAGCCAAATTAATTAGCAACCAAAAAGGCATTCAGATGATAATAAATAAACATCAAAAGTGAAAACGATGAAAACATAAAACGAGTTGAGGAGAAACGGCGAGTTTTCTCTTTTGTATGGTCAAGAACACGTGGTTGGAATTTAGCAGCTCTTGACTTGCTCCCTCCCTTTCCATCTCCTCCATCCCCTATAAATTTCATCGGATGAGATAGCATGGAGAGCTATAACGTTCTCTTAGATTGTAAAGCATAAGCTTGTGAGTTGTGAAAAAGGAAGCAAGAAGAAAAGCCACTCTGTAATATCCACGACCCAAGACACCAACCCCCCTCCGATATCTACCAGTTTCCAATCTCTTCATTCTTCAATTGGGTTCTTCTACTCTCTGTCCGTCTTGTCTCTCATTGTTTCTTCAAGCAACCCAAAACCAATTTCATCTCTTCTAGTAACAAGTCTTCACCGCCAAAGGTAAGATTTTTATGTACATTTTTGAATAGTTTGACAGGTTCAATCCATTTTCGTTCATTCTCTTTTAAAACTCATGCGTTCTTTCAATGAGGATTTCGCAAATAAAGATGGAAACATACAAACGGGTTTTCTGGGTAGTTCATGAAATGGTGGTTCTGTATCCCGTTTGATTAAATTCTGCAACTGGGTTCTTGTTTTTATGTTATTTGTAGAAACAAATCGAAATGGGTTTTCTGGGTTGAAGGTCGTTCTTGTTTTCTTCGTTTTGACCATCTTCAACGACGAGCTTTACTGGTTTTTATTGCAACCAATGAAAAGAGGGAAAAAAAGTCGATTGCTTTTGGTTTGTTCTAACAGGCAAGATCTGTTTTTTCTGCAGACAAGGTTTTCAGTAAGATCTCCCAGGCTTTATAATCGAAATGGGTATATCTTTGTCCTGTCCCTTTGCTGATTACGATGATTTGGATGACGATGATGGGCGCCAAGCTGTTGTCGTTAAACCCACCAGTTTAGACGGCGAGGATGCCCGGACGACACTGCGATCCGTCAGTTTCAATGGCCGGAATTCAGAACCTATAATAATGAAATCCTCTGGCTCTGGGAAGATGGTCTTAGAAGGTTTTGTCAGCTTTAAAAAGAGCGAAATGGAGACCACAATCTCAATAACAACTCCTTCCACAGACATGGAAAAGAATGTGGCTGGCAGATCAGTCAGTTTTAAGAACAAGAACAGAGAAACTGCCAAGGTATTTCCTGAGCCGGATAACTGTATTGGGAAGGTCTCTCCACAGCCCTCGTTAGATTCAGGCAGCCCGAAGCATGAAGCGGCATTGAGGTTGCAGAAAGTGTACAAAAGCTTCAGAACCAGAAGAAAGCTCGCAGACTGTGCAGTTCTAGTGGAGCAACGATGGTTAGTCTTCAACTTCATCTGTAACTATTTCCCTCTCTCTGTAGCCTGTACTTGTTGAAAAATCCTAATTTGTTTTCTATGCTTAATGTGTATTGCAGGTGGAAGTTGCTAGACTTTGCAGAGCTCAAGCGGAGTTCTGTGTCATTCTTTGACATTGAGAAGCATGAGACTGCCATATCCCGATGGTCAAGAGCAAGAACAAGGGCTGCCAAGGTAAGTTTGGAATGAATTCAGAGGTGCATCTGATAATGTTTCCTTTAACAATGGCTGAAACTTAAGTAATTCTTTTCTTTTGCAGGTTGGGAAAGGCTTATCAAAGGATAATAAGGCTCGAAAACTTGCTTTACAGCATTGGCTTGAAGCAGTAAGCCCTGGACTTAGAATGGTTCCTACAAATGAAACCTTTAGCTGATGTCCATAAGCTTGTACTGATCTGAATCTTATGTTGTGTCCTTGACAGATTGATCCACGACATCGTTATGGACATAATCTCCACTTCTATTATGTCAAATGGCTCCATTGTGAGAGCAGACAGCCCTTCTTCTACTGGTAAATTTCTATAAACATTCTTCTTCTTCTTCTTCTTCTTCCCTTTGATTACAAGAATTTAGTTGCAGAATCAGATCTAATTCATGAAACAATTGCATGAATTTGAAAATGCAGGCTGGACATAGGAGAGGGAAAAGAGGTCAATCTTGTTGACAAATGCCCTCGATCAAAGCTTCAACAACAATGCATCAAGTACCTTGGTCCGGTAAGCCTCAATTTGTTTCTGTAGAGTGCATGTTTCACAAGGCTGGGAATTAGTTTCTTACAGTTATATGCTTGCTTTTCAGGTTGAAAGAAAGGCTTATGAAGTTGTAGTGGAGAATGGGAAGTTCTTCTACAAGCAGACTGGAAAAGTTCTCGACACATCTGAAGGACCAAAGGATGGTAAATGGATTTTTGTCCTGAGCACATCCAAGAACTTGTATGTTGGGCAGAAGAAGAAAGGAACGTTCCAACACTCCAGTTTCTTGGCTGGAGGCGCCACTTCTGCAGCCGGGAGACTAGTTGTGGAAAATGGTGTATTGAAGGTATAAAGCAATTTCTGATTTAATTTTCTTCTTATCTTCAAGATCCAATGCTTTATTGTGGCTTTTAGCTTATGCACAGATAAGGTTGTTTAACCAGGATTTTCTCTCGACTTCTAAACAGGCAGTCTGGCCACATAGTGGACATTATCGTCCAACGGAAGAAAACTTTCAGGAATTTATGACCTACCTCAAGGAACATAATGTGGATCTCACGGATGTTAAGGTATAAAAGTTTTGCCTTCACTTTTAGTAATTTCATAACCTACTCAGAAGGAAAACATAGTCAATTGGGCACACTCTGATGGAATTCTATGTTTTCTTTTAATTCTTTTTTTTTTTCCAGAGAAGTCCAACTGACGAGGAAGAAGACTCATTAAGAAAGCAGAGGAGCAGCATTGGTCTTAGAGAGAACTCCTCCGAACAAGACTTGACTCAGGAAGTGACAGATTTTGAGGCAGAAGACATCAACTCCGTTGACTTGATTCAAGAACCAACTGATTCTGCTAAATTAGTTAGCGATTCTGAACCAGAACCAGAGGAGTCGATGAAGACTCATGACCTGAAAAGCAAATTGAGTAACCTTAAAATACCAAAAAGAAATGATCTGTTTGAGACGTCAGTGAGC